>NC_059560.1:5513593-6128730 GCF_905220415.1 Colias croceus
ATAGTTTTTACGTGAAAGAGTAACAAACATCCATAAATCCATACAAAGTTTCGCATTTATAATATTAGTAGGATGATCCTTCATCTTATTACTTGTAATAATTATGATCTATTAATTCGTTTTCTTTTTATAAACGTTTCATATTAATAATATGCCCAATAAATAAACCAAAAAATGATTTAAAACATCAATGTAAAAAAGACCAGGTCTTAATTGGAAATGCAAGAGAACCGAAGCTTAAAAAATACGTTAAAATTATTCATATTATCTGAAAATACGCATTTTTGTAAAGGTTTATCACATTCTTACACCTTCTATCGCATAATTGAATTTACTCATTGAATATAAATTACTAAAAAGATAAGAAGAAGTAATTATTAAGAATTAAGAAGAAAATCTTATTATTTCGTTTATTGAAAAAATTGAAAATTAAAACATTGACAATGATTTGAGTTCATTTTATGATGTAAAAATCTGTGCATACATAATATTTTAGAGCATAAGAACAGATATGAGCTAGAACTCTTAGAAAAGATTAATATTTTGTTTTGAAAAATCTGTAAAAAAATTATAAGTAATCTCATAGATTCTAAACAGTTTTTATGAAAAAGTATGTTTCGCAAGCTATATTATTTTATATTTAGAAAATATTCCTGAAAATCCTACAAACATACTCTTTACATTACAAAATAGAAACTAAGCAGTTGTGATGTCTATACCTACTTTTATACCAGTTTCAATTATTTCCAAGAAAAACTCTTCATACACCCACACAAGTGTGTTTCGCGTGGGTACGCTAGTGTAATTACACGAATGTCACGCACACTCTTACAAAATTCTTTGGGAACAGAGGTGCTGTGGAGGCGATTTATTTTACATTTTTTAGTTCCGTTACCGGATATGACATATAACATGTTTATACATCAATTAAAATAATAAAAGAGGATTTAAACTTTTCTACAAACATGACATTGAAACGTAAGATAGTGAAAACGAGTAAAGATACAATATTATGTCTGGCTATCATACACTACTGCATTTGTAGTAGATCGTTAAGTAGTTTATTAGAGAATGATTATTGAATTTCAGGAAAGTTGAATCTTCCATCTTTCGTGAAATCTGGGTGTCTTTTGGCTTTGAATTATAATAAAAATATAATAAAATTCATATAAAAAAACAGGAGAGATAATATAGACAAATGCACACTTTATTGATGATCAGATTGATCGTGGTCAAAATCTTTAAGCCCTTTGATCACTGGACTTTGATACAAATATACATCGATAACACATTATATTGTAAAATCAAACCTTTGAGTATTATCTAGTAGAAAACCATCTAGATCTTAATTTACTTATATATAACTTAATTTATTTGAAAACCATATTTATCGTGTTCAAAATTTTCATTATTTCAAAAATATACATCACAATGTCTACTCCATAGCAGTCCGTAGCCACATTCCAAAGGTAACAAACTTTCCCTACCACTACATCGATTTTCTTTGTGTGCGTGACTTTCACTCTACACTATTTTTACGTTTTACTTTACGCTTTTACAAACTTTTATTTTGTTTGTATTGAATGTTATATAACGCACTTATTCCCAAATTTTCGTATTAATGTAATATTTACTTATAATTTAAAGATAGGTAGGTAAAATAGAGATGTAAAGTTGAAGTAACAACTAACATGTTACTTTATACAATTTTCATTCGTGATATTATTTAAAAATAATATAAATTTTAGTAATATAATTAATATTAAACTGTAACTGGGAAATTAATATAAATTGGTATTGTTAATATGTTTCTAATTACTGGTATTATTGCAATATTAGCACATAATGTAATATTAATAACGATCATTGCACCAACTAATCACACTTTAACATATTACGTTAAATTTAAAACTAAAAAAGATATAGTTTATTTTGATATCGTTAAAACTACGCAACGGATTTTGATGCGGTTTTTTTTAATAGATAGAATGATTCAAGAGGAAGGTTTTTAGTAGGTACATAATTTATTAAGTTTTAGACAAGGGGGGGGAAGCCGCGGGCGGTAAGCTAGTGTTCTGTAAAATATACTTTACAATAACGTATAACGTGCAATTTCTATTTCCTTTAACTTAATTACGATTTATATATTTTCTATTTATTTTAAAGAAATCATAAAATTACTGGCTAGACAAATTAATTAATGAAGTACCAACTCCATTAGGATTAATTCAAAATTAATGAATTACATCTGCTTATAATCGTGTATAAATATTCGAATAATGTATTATTAACACAGTACAATCATTTCTTCTAAGCGCTACTAAACAGCATAGTGAGTAATTTATCACAAAGTTGATGTGAAAAGAATATAAATTTATTTATACTATTTAACAGCTTTATTCATTCATTTTTAGTTTGAGAACTTTGCGATAAAAACGGCTCATATGTATAGGTAATAGAAATCGCGAAAACAAGGCACGATTAATTTAGGCTCAGGTGACAGAAGGACAAGACATCGTTTCATATAAAACATTTTCCTGTTACTCATAATTAAATAAACTAGAAGATATCAAACGAAAACTAACACCTGCGTTAGTAATAAAAAAATCTCAACGGAATTTGGGCCTACGTTCTTCATAAACCTTTCTCTTTGCTTTCACGAAACCAAACATAGTGGCCCCGATGTACTAAAACATACTAGAACAACTACTTCAGGAAATTCAGCTCTATTATCTAAGCAATCGGTATCAAATTAGAATAATAGAGTCTTGAGTTTACGACTTTCTTCAATCAGGAGGGGAAAGTATAATTTTTTATTTATTTCATACGTGACGATCATTTCGTTGATCTATGGGAAATTATGGTTTGATAGATTTATGTATGAATTAATATTCATATCAAATAATTATTAATGTCAAACATATTCATATTAATTCAGAGAGCTTCATGATTAATCCTTCAAAATTAAAGTACGATTATAATTTCGCCAAGGAAATAGGCAATTTAAATCATAAGTTATAATGCTTGAATTTATCTCAAAGTTTGTCATCCATACTAATATTATAAATGCGAAAGTAACTCTGTCTGTCTGTCTGTCTGTTACTCAATCACGCCTAAACTACTGAACCAATTTTCATGAAATTTGGTATGGATATATTTTGATACCCAAGAAAGGACATAGGCTACTTTTTATCCCGGGAAAATAACGCAATCCCGGAAATCCCACGGGAACGGGAACTAAGCGGGTTTTTCTTTGACTGCGCGGGCGAAGCCGCGGGCGGAGACCTAGTAATATTATAAACAAGAAAACGTTATTTAGGATAACGCAAATAGTAGTACATAGATAATATTATATTCAATCAACAATTGCTTATTATCTAAATCCATAATTACATATGATTTCTATTCGATTTATAAGATTAAATACATATTTTTTATCAATGTATTCCGAGCATTCCCAGTATTCTTAGCCCATTCATAATAATTTATATCTGATTTCATACTCCTTAACTAAAATTGTAGTTTACTCTACAAATTGATTGGTAGAGTAAAAATAACACATTTTTAAGGTTAATTTGCCTATGAAATAAACTAATAAATAATTCAACGGTCATAAAAACTGATTGAAAACTTTATTATAACAAGATAAGATAAGCTATTCTCGTTTTAATATTATTTTATTAGCACAAATAAATAATAATAATAATCAGTCCGTTAAGTCTTACTCTGTCCCTATGTCCCTATGTCCATTTGCATGCTTAAATCTTTAAAAGTACGCAACGGATTTTGATGCGGTTTTTTTAATAGATAGAGTGATTCAAGTGGAAGCTTTTAGGATATAATTTATTAGGTTTTAGACAAAGCAGGCGAAGCCGTGGGCGGAAGCTAGTACAAGATAAAACCTAACTAAAAACATATAACTATACTCCGTATAGCCTTCAAATCTTTCGAAAGAAGAGAAACTTGATTACATCAGATCAACGAATACAGGTGTATTATTTCGCAACTCATGTGAAAGTCGAAAGTTGGAAAGTGAATGTGAATCGCCCTTAAAAATTCGTAATTATTGCTCGAAATCTTGGAGTTGAATATGTGGTTCTGTATATAGTTAAAGTAGTATATTATTGTTGAAAGAAATATCATACTTGCTTCTTTAGTAGTCCTTAGTAATTCCTGTTATCTATTCTACTCCTACTAATATTATTAATGCGAAAGTTTGTGAGGATGTGTGTGTGTGTTTGTTACCCTTTCACGCAAATACTACTGAACCGATTACATTGAAATTTAGCACACATATAGAGGGTAACTTGGATTGACACATAGGATAGGTTTCATCCCGGGAATCCCACGGGAACGGAAACTATGCGGGTTTTTCTTTCAAAACGCGGGTGAAGCCGCGGGCGGAAAGCTAGTAATATTATAAATGCGAAAGTTTGTGAGGATTGATATTTGTTATTCTTTCACGCAATTACTACAGAACCGATTACAATGAAATTCGGTATGTAGGTAGCTGAAGACCCAGAATAAAACATAAGCTACTTTTTATCCCGTAAATCCCACAGAAACGAGAACTATGTAGGTCCTTCTTTGAAAACGCGGGCGAAGTCGCGGGCGTAAATCTAGTACTTACATAACATTTTAATTAATGTGTGTTTGTTTGTCTTTTAGGTCGCAACGAAGCAATTTTATATTATGAATTTTCAATCTTAAGGTATTTGGAAGGCTATAAAGTGACATAGGCTACTATCTGGTTACTGAGAATTTATTTCTGACCACGTGGGTGAAACCGCGGCAAAAAGTTAGTACGAATATGAGCTATAATTCAAATATGATATATTTATTCAACAAGACTCCTAAAACGAGTACTTTTGTGTCGTTAAAATAAAGAAAAAAATATTTACCATCGGTTCGGAAAATAGTTTCTATAGAGAAGAGCCAAACTCTCTCGACCTCGAGTTAAGTAACTTTTTGAGTTTACTGTCTTTACAGTAAACTCAAAAAGTTACTTAACTCGAATATATTGAACTAATAAATGCCCTTATCATCTATACGATTATTTTCTTAAAAATATATAACTAAGTCAGTTAATCTAATATATATTATAAAGGCGAAAGTTTGTATGGATGTATGGATGTTTGTTACTCTTTCACGTAAAAACTACTGAACCGATTACAATGAAATTTAGCACACATATAGAGGGTAACTTGGATTAACACATAGGATGGTTTTTATCCCGGAAATTCCACGGGAACGGGAACTATGCGGGTTTTCCTTTGCAAACGCGGGCGAAGCCGCGGGCGGAAATCTAGTATAATATATACTACATACCTATGTAGAAATGTCAAAGATTTAATACAATAGGGACCTCCTATTGTATTAAATCTTTGAGGGAATATAAATTAGTGGACACAACAACTTAAAACATATTAATTATTATGGTTGCCATTACATTTTCTCTCTACAATATTCTTTTTCACTTCTAGAATTAATTTTTTCAAATTCATATCGTAACAACAGCACATGTACCAAAGCACAGAGCTTTCTCTGACGTCACGAATCGTTATATCATTCGGGAAAGTCGGTCGTTGAACCCGGACCGGCACACTTACCTTATACTGTGGGAGCGGATGTCCATAGACACGACAAGTTTCTATTATTTTTTTATATGTTCAAAATAAGTATTGATTGTCTGTGGTATGTATGTGAGGGGTATATTTTGTTATTTGTGATATAGGGGGATGTTTAGGAAAGGTGTTATTCTGTAATCTGAATGAATTCAAACTTAAACATTTATTTATAAAACTATACATACTTTCTTTTGAAGCGCTTTGGAATCAAAATTGGTAATTTATTATTTATCTACTATAATAAGGATGCAATATTAACATGAAACATTTATTTTTACAATAAAACAACTGTGTTGTATCTTCATTGTTATTACCTTATCAATGTATTACTATTACAATGTGTTTTTTTTTTCAAAGTTATGAGAACGTTTTAATATATGTAAATAGTTGTAAACGAAGTACTCATGTGAGACTTCCTTTAAAATTGGATGTCATTACTTACTCTGTGGGTGTTTGTACACTATGGTTTCACGTTACTCTATAAATTATATACCTAATGGGAAATATTATGCATTAAACAGTAACATATTGTAATATTTTATGTTACAGGTATTGGTACAAAACACAATCAATTGAATATTAATATTTATAAAATACTATCTCTCTATCTTCGAAAATATCAAAAAATCTACAAATTAATTTTCAATATACAGAATAACATATCCACTATATACTGAATTACAGCTGTAGACATAACCATCACTTAAAAAGGAAATTCAATTCAAAATCTACTGGAATAGACGATACTAAATAAATAATCCCATACATAAGCGTTTTCTTTAACCTTGTCCAATACATTCCAATGCTCGTAATGAACTTCAAATGCTCAGAAGGCACTTTCTCCATAAAAACATTAGTTCTTATTACGAAGGCAATAGAGTGGAAATTGTTTTCCATTCGATTGCTTTTATAAATATGTATTTGGGATGCCGATTGGAATGTGAGCCTACTGGCCTGATTTGTTCATATGAATGTGTGAATTTTAATAAAGAATATATAGTATGCAATGGGAACAAAACTGTTTATTGCTATTGTGTTGTTTATAAGGCGTAGTCTGGAGTTCTCCCAAAAGACGGATGCAAAGAAAGATCGCTGTCCGTTTTTCTGATTGATTTTCTATGAGATAGATGTGTCGTCTATAATCTGTAATTATAACTACTAAAAACTATTAAAACGGAGAAAATACCTATAGGTAGAGTAATCAATAATATCTTGTCTGCAGTAATTACTAAGAAACATGTGAAAATTATCTAGTGATGAGACTTTTTTTTGTGTGATATTTCGATTAGAGTTATTTAAATAAAACAAATAAGTACTTATATGAATCATCTATTCATGTCTTTAATTCAATAAAGCCCTAGTGTAGAGAGTATTTGTAAGAAATTAAATGGTAATGGAAAATTATTGAATAACAGTCAAATGGTATATTTTACAAGTAAAATTGAGGTATTATAGTCATATTGTATACTTAAAAGACTTTATAACAATTAGTTTGAAAAGTTCTACATAATATGGAAACAATACAAAATATTCATAGATATCTGATTATCGATTACAAATAAAAGTGTTATAATATTACTTATAGAATTTAGTTTGTAACATTTCAAATAAAATATACTACAGGAATTATGAATATACATATGAAATTTACCAGATAATTAAAAGACTTTCCACTTACTGATTAACTGAAATTCTCTTTCTACTAGTATGAAATCATTACTTATGTTTACGAGTTTAATTTCAGTTTATTGTTTTAAGTAAAAGTCTAATTTATGTAAGTAAGTAATTGTTATGTGGAAATACGTCATGATTTTATGTATACCGTGTTCATTGATTATTTTAAAATTATTCCTATCTATAACATAGTTGGCAGAGATCAATGCATAGTGACAAGAACGCCCTTTTTGCTGTTATTTAATGTATTATTGTAACCTTTTTATTATATTATATATTATACTTTGTATCTTGCACAATAAAGTGTTAAATAAATAAATAAATAGTTAAACTTTTAATGTATTTTAGAATACTTTTTCGTTGCTATAAATCTTGTTACATACAATAATACCGTAGATATTCACTATATTCTAGTAGCAAAAGTCGACTTAAGAAATTAACCAGTCAGTCAACAGCAGGTGAGCTTCACAAAATATTTAGAGAGAAACCACGTAATACTCTCTACGTATTACCAACTGCGTTCACGGGCGAGCGACTACTTTCACAACTTTCATTTTTCATGTACCTGCCCGTGCCACTTTCTACAAACACACAAAATGTACCCTAAACACAATGGACAAGGTCGAGATTTGAATGTGTAACGAAATTCCTTGGTTACGTAACGTTTTGTAAGTTTTTTCGTTTTTGTTACCTACCTCTGTTTGGGTATCGAATTTGTATTGTGTTCTGTTGAATAATATTTATGAGTTCACTGCTGAAATATTCTAGATAATGTAACAGTTGTATACCTGTACTAATATTAGTACCTATATCTGAACGAAAAAAATGGGTATTACATTATTTTATGTAACTATTTATAGTTCACATAATGTAACATTTAAAATACAACACTAATATATTAAAATATGTTTAAATTCATTGAGAATTAATTCATCAAAGTACCTATACTTACACTTTATTTAACGTTCAGCTTTAAATTCAATGTGAAATGAAATAATATACATTTATTTATCCCATTTAAAGAATAGAACATGTGTTTAGGGCGTAAAAAATTCATTATTTTTCGTTGATTGCACTCTACTGAATGAAAATCCATTTTTTTGATCTATTATTTTTTTAATTATTTCATTAACTATTTTATATAAGACTCGAGTCTTTCCAGTTCGACAGAAAAAAATAATTGCAACTTTTACAAGCTTCAAGAAACAGTGTAATAAAGTCAAGGATTTCATTATTGTATAATAATAACATTAATTTATGACAGTATGAATAACGAATTTTTTATCCATGGGCTCCGTTTCTCTCATAATAATGTAACTTCAATAAAACTACTTATTTTCTACTAATCAAATAGGATAGTAAATGCAGTAAAATTAACATTTAGACCAAAATAATTTAAGAATATAATGAAAAGTTTAAAAACAAATAGTACAAGGTAGTCTGCATAATTATTATAAACTAGAGGTCCGCCCCGGCTTCGCCCGTGGGGCGAAATAATATATTCGGGTATCAAAATATCTCCATACCAAATTTCATGCAAATTAGTTCAGTAGTTTAGGCGTGATTGAGTAACAGACAGACAGACAGAGTTACTTTTGCATTTATAATATTAAGTATGGATGTAGAGGGTTTTTTTTTCTTTTTATTAAGGCTACCACTAGCGACATCTTTTGATATTTTCCCCGTACTAACACAATATTTGTTTCAACGCCATCTACCGACGAATAGTACTAAACATTACAAAATAACAACGGAGAGAGATGTAAAAAGTGAAAGATACAATAATAAACGATAGAGCGCGCTTTTTTTGTTCTTTTTTTAAATGAAAGTAAGAAAATGAAGTTGTATCGGACGGTGTTCTGTTAATTTGACATTAACCGTTTTGTTTTATTTGTCATTATTATAAACAGTTGTGTTATGATACTTCGTGATACTTCGCAGCCAATTTATTTTATTTGTGATGAAACGAGAAGGAAAGTGGTGCATTACCCGAGTTTTAAACTCAAACTCAAACTCAAACATTCATTTATTCAATTAGACTACTATTTAGTAGCACTTTCGAATCGTCATTACATAATTATTTTAACATTTACCACCGATTCGGAAAGCAGTGATCTATGGAGAAGAATCGGCAAGAAACTCCATAGTTGCTCTTTTAAAATCATGTCGATATTACATAATATGTAAATTATATCTAAATACATAATATATCATAATATACAAAGAATTACTGTCCTGTGGTTTTTACGCGACAACCCTCCATGGGTTTTTATCGTCCATATATTCCTGAATACTGTAGTACGCTCTCTGAACTAGTACATTTTTTATATAAGTTTTAAATTTAGAACTACTAAACTCTCTAATATTATGAGGAATTCTATTGTAAAAGCGTATACCTTGACCCATAAATGAATTTTTAACTTTAGCTAATCGGAAAAATGGCATTTCAATTCTATTTCTGTTCCTTGTGCCATAACAGTGTCTATCTCCTACTCTTGTGTGTAAGTCGGCGTTTTTGTGTACATGCAAAATATTATTAAATATATACTGTGATGGTAGAGTAAGTATACCAGTATTCTTAAAGAGATCTCTTAGTGAGTCCCGAGCACGTAAATTATATATAGAGCGAATGGCTCTTTTCTGTAAGATAAATATAGTTTCTATATCTGCTGCCCTGCCCCATAGTAGAATTCCATAGGACATAATACTATGAAAGTAGCTGAAATATACCAATCTAGCTGTATCTTCATCGGTGAGATGCCTTACCTTTCGGACTGCATATGCTGCTGAACTGAGCTTACCTGCAGCGGTGTTGACATGGGCTCCCCACTGTAGTTTCTCGTCCAATGTTAACCCAAGAAATACAGTCGATTCTGTAGGGTGTAATACCTCCCCGTTCAAGGTAATATTTCTGCTCAACTTTTTAACGTTAGGTAGTAAAAATTCAACACAAGTTGTTTTTTTGGCATTTAATAATAAATTATTAGCAGTAAACCAGTCGGATATGTGTAAAAGAGTACTGTTCACTTCGTCAACATTTGGGTCATGCCTATCCACATTGAATATTAATGAGGTATCATCTGCAAACAGAACTATTTCACACCTATCCTGTAAATAATAAGGTAGATCATTGATATATACCAAGAACAAGAAGGGTCCTAAAATAGATCCTTGTGGAACACCAATGTTAATTGACGCACCGCTAGAACGTTCTCCATTAACAACTACAGTTTGTATCCTATCATGAAGGTATGAGGCTATGAGGTTCTGAGCTTGTCCTTTAATCCCATAGTGATTAAGTTTGCGCAATAAAGTACAATGTTCAACGCAGTCAAATGCCTTGGAGAGGTCACAAAATATCCCCAAAGCATTTTTTGAGTTTTCCCATGCCTTATATATATGTGTTAGTAGTGCAACTCCAGCATCTGTGGTTGAGCGCCCCTTTGTGAAACCAAACTGTTTGGTGTGCAGCAAATTATTAGAAGCAAAGTGACTAGTCAATTGGTTTAATATTAACTTTTCGAAAACTTTACTTAATGTTGGTAAAATCGAGATAGGTCTATAGTTGTTACAGTCTTCTTGATCACCTTTTTTAAATAGAGGTATAACTTTACTAAGCTTTAGTAAATTAGGAAATGTACCATAGTCACAACACCTATTAAATATGAAAGCTAAATTGTTTGCAATATTTTCTATTATATTATTAACTAAATTTACGGACATTCCCCAAAGATCACAAGTATTTTTTAAATTAAGTGTCTTAAATGCTGTAACAATATCATTAGCAGTTACGTGACGCAATTCAAATAATGTACTGCACCCCGCAACATGGTCCCTCAAAAAGGTCTCTGCAAGTATTGAAGACGAATTTAAATTATTAGTAATGCTAGCAGGGACACTACTAAAGAAATCTTCAAAAGCAAGCGCAACATCAGCATTTTTGTCAATAACCATGCCATTATTTACAAGTTTTATGGTATTACTTGATTTGCTTTTACCCATTTCACCATTAATAATAGACCAAACTGTTTTAACTTTATTATCCGAGTCGCGTATTTTATCCCTGATATACAAACGCTTCGCAGTAAAACAAACAATTTTAAAAGTTTTTGAGTAATTTCTAACATAACTAAGAAAAGATGGATCTTTATTATATTGCTTCATACCATATAACTCATAAAGAACAATCCTACACCTATGTATGCTAGGTGTCGCCCATTTACTAAATGGTAAATCCTTGGTAATATTTAAAGATTTAACTTTAAATATTTTTTCAAATTCACTATGAACTAAATTAAAAAGATTTTTAAACATTTCACAAGGATTATTATGACAGGATTGATCATTCAGTACGGGCAGGTTTTTATTAATATTATCTCTAAATTTATTAATGCCTTTTTTAGTTATAGGCCTAACATTAGTTCTTTTAAATTCAGGTAAGCAATCCCATTCAAAAACTACTTTCTGGCCACAGTGATCCGAAGTGAGTGTATTGAGAATATTTTTCTCTAAACAGATGCAGTCGCAGTATATATTATCAATACAGGTTGCAGAAGTAGGTGTAATTCGTGTGGGTTCATTAAAAAGTTTATACAGGTTAAATGACTGAAACAAATTAACAATTCGTGTTGCCGTTTGTGTTTGTAAAAGTACATCAATATTAAAATCACCACATACTATAACTTTTTTTTTACTCCTACTTAAACGCTTTAATATTTCTTCCATGACTGTCTCAAACATATTAAAGTCACTGGAAGGGGGTCTATAAACGCAAACAATAATGTAACGCTCCAGTTCAACACAGGACAGTTCAATGGTCCGTTCTATAGAAAGACTAACAATGTCAGTTCGTTCTTTGCATTTTACACTATTATGTACAAAAATAAGAGAACCTCCATGAATAGCATATGTCCTGAAGTATATACTTTTTAATTTATAATTATCAATATTTATTAACAACTGACATTGTTTAAGCCAATGTTCTGTTACACAAAAAACCTTAATACTATTATGATTTAAAAACAATTCTATTTCTAATAATTTGCTAGCCAAGCCTTGAATGTTTTGATGTACAATAGAAAAAGTCTGCTTAGCTGTTGTCTTATATACTAGTTTAAATCTAGCTTAGGGCTAGATTTTCTGTCAACACTAGGTTGGTGTATATAATTACTACTACATAAAATTATAGTAGATCCAGGGTCTGATACCGAACATGTACCAGACTGGTTAATATTATATGCTATTAACATAGCAAGTTCTCGCTTATATCTAGATGGCAGATACACTGTATTCCTTGTCAGAGTAAAAGATTTAATACACAAATTAATGTCAAAGTAAATAAATGCATCACAATGATGATTTGTTACATTATACAATTTTAAATTCATATTATGAATTAATCTATTTTGTTCTTGTGTCAAACCAGGTAGGTATGGCAATGTACACAACATAAATTTACATTTAGTCTTACTACTAATTTCCAACATTTTTTGAAATCCTACATCAATATCCTTATTTTTTACATTTAAACTATCTCCATAAAGTATAATTACAATATTATTCTTATTAAAGCTGAAATGGTCAAGTGATTTGATTATATAATTAAATGAACTGTTAGGAGTGCAAATATTAGTGACTTTAAGCCCTAAATTGTTGAGCATAGCACCAAAACCCTGACCAATATTATCTGACAACACAATAATTTCCTGCTCGGAAAGGTGTTTAGTTTTACTAGTTGAAATTGTTGTCACAGGTTTTTCACTATGTATGTCTGTGCAGTCAAGCTTATGGGGCGACATTTGCTCATTGTTACTTTTTGAACACTGACATACATAATTATTGGTCAGCGACTCAAAGCGATCCATATTTTCAGTACTCAATTTAATTAAGTCATGTTTATGGGAAAAACTGTTTTATTCGTTTTTAAATTTCCTCATCTAATTCGTCAAATCAATTTATTTATCAAATTCAGTATTTAAATTACAAACTTTTTAAAATATTTATGTTCGTAGTTCTAGACAAGAGAGGGTTTTTACTGAATGAGGTAGAATTGTAAAAAAAGTTATGGAATAATGTAACTGAATTGAAGAGCTATTTTGAATCTCTACTATGCTCCTATATAAATTTTGCTCACATTAGCGAAGCGGTTTAAGCTAGCTGCGCGAAGCTAGAGAAGGAAAATGGATTTTAAGGAAAAATTTAGCAAAAATTTTTTGACGTAATTTTGTTGATTAAGTATTTTTTACGTGATCAGTATATTATGCAAAACTACAAGTCCCTTCGCGCTTTGTATACCGATAGTGGGACACCCTGTATATGTACGAATAGAAAACTTTTTTAACTCTTACCAATCGGCTCGACATGACTGATATTATATTTTAAGACTATTTCACTTATTATAGATTTTATAATACTAAACTAATATACTGTAAGAGAACATAATACCGAAGAAAGATCTTTTAGAAGGGTCGTCACGGTTCAAACTCAATGCATGACAGCAGTCGACGGTGATAGAAAAATTAGTTCAGCTTTTCATGACTTTAAAACTTATTACTTAACTTATACTTATATAACTTTATTTCTGCGACATTCTAGTAAGGTTTTGTATTTATTCATAATGTATCGGTGAAAACTGCATCCAATTAAATTTTGCGCAATAAGCGTAAAAACATAGAGAGAAAAGCAAAAAAATAAAACAGAAAACATTGCTTTACCTTCTGTATTTAATATCATAGCGCTATTTATTCAATATCTATAACACAGATACCGGCTCGTAACAATTTTATTATAATGTGTACCTACATCGAACAGATCGCTTTTTTCTTTCACAGCAACGGGACGATTCAAGATATTTTTTTTTTGACTGGACATAATATTTAGCAGTCTAGAGAGATATAAGCTACTTTTTACAACACAGAAACATCCTTTTCCCATGGGAATTTCCTATAACGCGGACGAAGTCACGTGCAGAAGCTAGCTATACAAATGCTTTCGCTATCTATGAGTACATTTGCAGCCTGCCAATGACTCTTCAATGACTTTTGCATGTTATAGACCATTACGTTACATACGTAATGCTATAATATGAAATCAATTTCTACCTCATCAAGAGCTAACTTCAGAAAAGTGTATGAAAATTTCTATCAATTATATATATATATATTTTTTTTTCCGTTTAATTGATCAAGTCTTTCGAGATAACCTTTATTATACAGACCGTAACATTTTATTTGAAGTTATTGTTGTAAAGGTTGTAAATACTTTTTTATAGGAAAGCTTTGCTGAGATCGAACAATAGGGCTCTACGAGAAAAAAGTTAGTGGCCGGTAAAAAAAGGAATCATGGAAAAGTAAACCACAGACATAATTGTAACGAAAGCCATGTGGTTAAGCGTTTATAATCAGTCACAGCAAAAGATTTCGTAATATGATATTATAAGAAAATTTATTTATTACCAGCCATCATTCAAAATTAATGCAATGTACATTAAAAAGACTTTGTGTCTTCCTTTGTTTGTTTTCAGTAGGTACTATTGATTTATAGAAATAAATTATCTTTGCGTTCTTGTTCTTTTTGGAATCAAATAACAACACACCAAAACATTCACCAAACACGCTATCATTCATGATTTAAATCACCGTTTCAATTTACTACGAATATGTAACATGTTCACGGGTATAAAAATACAATTAAAAATCGTACTTCCTACAACTTCGTTCACGCACTTTTCCATGTGATTTTCACGCTATATAAAGGTGGTTCATTTTTCTCATCATCATCATCATCATCAGTCCATAATGTTCCCACTGCTGGGACACGGGCCTCCTATAAAGGCACAGGTCATAATCCACCACGCTGGCCAAGTTTTGGCAGATATCACATGTCCTCGATTTGATACTTCGACATGTCGGTTTCCTCACGATGTTTTCCTTCACCGTTTCGAAGAGTGGTGATGTTCTCAACATGCGCAGATGAATTGAAAAATCAATTTATTTCCTGCACGCTCGAACCCACGACTTATCGATTTGAAGTCAGAGGTAACCTAACCACGGTGAGTTTATTTTGCCTTATAATTATTATCAAGTATTGATGTATCTGTCTGTCTATCTGATCTCCGGGAAATGCAATATAATTGCTAGGTACATAATGGAAAGCTGTCATTAACCGCATGCTTCTTCGCTTTCTGGCCCCGAATCAGCACGACAATAATTTTGTCTTCAGTAATTGTGTTTGGTGGAACGAATTAAATTCACGGTACTGTATGGAAATTGTGTGGTATTTGCCTTTTAGGTGAAAACTGATCGTTCGATCGTGAAATGTAGCAAAAACGAAAATTAGATGTGCCATGTTGGCCTAATTTTGCCATATCGTGTGACATGACAGAAATTAACTAAACTATAATTTTTTTTTCAAATCCTATGTCTTACGGTTCTATCCTTTTCATTAAATAAAATGGACAAACGTGCGCTTCTTTAAAAAATCTTTATAAGTTACTGAATTAAAAGTACTTCACGAAAATCATATCAACAAATATCCTCTAGTTACATAGTTTAATTAATAAGAGGTTAAATAGTTAAAGATACATAACATGTTATCACATGACAGTTGTTACACAATTCGTACTCGTCAAAAAGTAGCCTATGCTTCGCTATGTTCGCTAAGGCCATAGAATATATTAATATTATACTCTAACTGCTACGGCTGTATTATATTTAATAAACTAAATCTGTAGCTTATTCTAGGTGTTTTTGTCAGCCACAATCAATTTAACGAAAATAGATTTAAGAAAATTACAAAGTTTACCTACTCATTGTTTTTATTTTCAGATTTTAAGGTCTGTAATACATTTACAATTATAAATATCCTACTAATATTATAAATGCGAAAGTTTGTATGGATGTACGGATGTTTGTTACTCTTTCACGTAAAAACTACTGAACCGATTACAATGAAATTTAGCACACATATAGAGGGTAACTTGGATTAACACATAGGATAGTTTTTATCCCGGAAATCCCACGGGAACGGGAACTATGCGGGTTTTCCTTTGCAAACGCGGGCGAAGCCGCGGGCGGAAATCTAGTTATAAATATAGTAGTATAATGCGTTCATTGAGAAAAATAAATTTTCTTTGCACGCTCACCTGGTCATCAATCTGCAGATTATGATCATTTTTACATTTATGTGAAATTTCTTAGCTTACTAGACTTTCAAATGACTATTATAGACTTATAATACTGGATTATCTTTTAGACATTATAAAGAAAACTATAGTTGAGATGGGAGGTCGATAGATGAGCCATTGCTACGACAGGTAAAGTAAAGGACACGGGTTTGAATCCAACATTATAATCGAACTTTTTCTATTCATTTAATGCCAAAATACAACTTGCTAACAATTTTAATCCCGTGTAATATATTCTGATTAGTTATCTATACTTATCGCATTTTGTATGAGAAGAATTTTTTTCTTGATTTGGGTCAAACGGTCTAGCCGTATAAGTTCAGTAATATCTAGTATCGTATAACAAAAGGCTTATAAGTGATCAAACAATTATCTGATATCAACGTTCAACAGTTTTCAATACGAATGAATAT
This sequence comes from Colias croceus, assembly GCF_905220415.1. NCBI lineage: Eukaryota > Metazoa > Arthropoda > Insecta > Lepidoptera > Pieridae > Colias > Colias croceus. Next base: position 5,530,492 of record NC_059560.1, read on the forward strand.
CTCACACTGACGATCAGTGCCTACTTGGAACTAAGATTGGAAATTAGGCGTTACAATTAAGAAATCCATGTTAGGTATGTGCAGTTTGATTAAAAAAATAATAATTACTGCATCAAACATCTGAGTAATTTAACTTTAATTCATGTAATAGATCGATCTTAGATGTTTGATGTTTGATGTTTTTCGTAAAATAAATCAATACTGTACCAATACAAAAATGTAAAGTTCTAAAAGTAACGAACTACTATCAATTTCCTCCACTACGGTGACTGCTTCAGATAATCAACTAAGACCTTTTTCAAACAAACTCTAAAACAAGCTCTAAACCACACATAATTAGGACCACATTTGCTTACCACATTTTCAACTTTTTGCAATCAGCCTTCTATGAAAATATAATGGACTTGGGGTTTACTCCGTACTAATAATACTATGTGCGATATAAAAGCAGAGTGTCGCATTCATTCGTTTATCAAAGTGTAACCGCATTCATTCGATACAGACGTTTTAAAATGTATTATTTATCTATGATTTTTTTGTCTGTGGCATGTGCTATGCCGAATCCTGAGACGCCAGTGGACGTAGAATCGGCAGCACGGGCGATGGGGAAGGATTGTAGTGGCGGGATTTTCAGCCCTACGTGTTTGAAAATAGAAGCTATATCGCTATTGGAGAAACTTAATTCAAAGGAGGAGCTCCAGTTGTTGCCTGGTGTAAGTGTGGTGAAGGAAGATAAGGAGAATGGGAGTAAAGCTGATGAATTTGCCGCGGAATTGGCAAGAGCGCTGCCTTCAAAACCAGACGAGAGATTGGATAAATATCTGCTCTATAGATTGGGATCTTACTTGGATTCGCATTCAGTGAAACTTAGGCTGTTAGATGATGGTGCTACTGAAGATGCGAGGGCTTTGATTAGTGAAGGAAGAGGAAAAGGAGGTGGCCTGGGCGGTGGCAAGAAAGGCGGTATGGGTGGATTGTTAGCCGCCGGGCTTATGATGAAAGGTAAGATAATCGTTTATTTAATGTTTGAAAGCTTTATTGCATCAAAATATAATATATAAAAATGTAAAGTTCCGATGTGTGTTCCTTCTAAACTTCCATAATATTATCAGGTAGTATAAAATATAAGCATATTAGACGTACTTTTAATCAAGAGATACAAGATCTATTGCGGCTTGTCTTCTGAATAGAGTCTGAATAAAGAGGGACGTCAAAAATACTACGATATAATTTAATGGTAGTATTGTCAGATCTCTTAATTTTTTAGATATATTGAAAAGCGAATAATATATAAAGTTATGCAGAGATTTGAACCAAATCTAAACGAAAAAGCTTTACCTTTGGCGAGCAGATATCGTAAAAAGCAAGAATTTGATTCATCTTCTGAGAAAATGAATTCATCGTTATATTATTGTATTGTATTTCTTCCTTTGGAGCTATTCTATCTATCGCATTTATAAGTTTACTTTTCTTTGCAAGATTTTTTTCAGTGACAGTTGAACTCTTCATACTGACGACTAACTAGAAAAAGGCAATAATATGATTTGAAAATTTTTTTTACCAAAATATGCGATGTCTTATTTTTTGAAAACTTTTTTTTTCATGCCACACACGTAACCAAACATTATCCAAATCTGATGAAATAAGTTTAAATTATTTCTATTTTATTAACGTGTAAGTGAAAAAGTAGGATGCGATATTAATATAATAATATGTAATTGCATACATTTCACCTTTACTTTAGAACTTCAATTATCGCAAAAACTTAATATTCCCAGTCGGAACAGTAGTAAAATCTCGTATTTATCATTAAAATTAGACAAGAGAAACGATGTTATCAATTCTGAAACTCATATTTTACACATCATAATTAGCTACATAAAAATATTTCAAAAAGATCAAGCTTAAAATTTTCTGAAAAAGACTAAATATATGCTTACATTGGAACTTCTTTTTATTTCGGGATAAGGATTAATGTAAAGGAGATGCAAAACTCTCAATCTGTGGATTAAATCGCCAGTCTTATTTTATAATTAGTGTAATAAAATAGTGATCTATACACGCAAGCTCTATGATCCATGCTACTCTACCCATAAACATAACTTTTTCTCTTTAATAACCAATTATTCAAACAAACCATATTATATACAATGTATAATATTCTCTCGCATTCCATACTAATATTATAAATGCGAAAGTAACTTGTCTGTCTATTACTCAATCACACCATAACTACTGAACCAATTTGCAAGAAATTTGGTATAGAGATATTTTGATACCCGAGAAAGGACATAGGCTACTTTTTACTCCGGGACATAGGATAGGTTATATCCCGGAAATCCCACGGGAACGGGAACTATCCGGGTTTTTCTTTGACTGCGCGGGTGAAGCCGCGGGTGGAAAGCTAGTTAGCTATAAAGTTTTTTTCCATTTAAATTGGTAGAATGATTTCAATAGGACTATAAAAGTGACGTTTGAAGCAATCATAAATCATTATGAAGCAGAGCATGAAAATAATAGTGGCAAGTGTCGTTCGTATAATTTCTTACAATCATACCACATCTGTAATAATACTTTTCCATTGTCAATGTCAATTAAAAAAAAAATACTAAATGAAATCCGCGGCTTCACTTAATATGTAGAATTAGTTTAAACTGTTAATTCGACTATTTTCTCAATTATTTAATTAATTTTAGTCCTAATTTTAGTATTAATTCGTAGTCTATTAATCTAGTCTAATTAATAGACTACGAATATTATCTAAAATGTTATTTGTATTCGAAATTTCATACAAATTAGACAGCTTTTTTCATGAAAGAATAACCATTTTCTGTCCTTTATGATGCTTTTTCATTTAGTTTGAAGTTTGAAGCGTTTAGCGTTTGAAGTTGCGTTGCGTCGATACTCGATATTGGTTATTTACAAACACATTCCTCGCTACATATCCTCGTACATATTATTAGTGGAAAAGCACCCTTAACTTCGCAAACTATCATGATTATTTATTGTATAACTAGCTTTCCGCCCCAGCATCGCCCGTGGCTAACATGTTTACGTTTTCTCTCCATAAGTACCATCCTCGTACTTCAAGGAATATTATAAAAAAATAATTAATGAAATCGATTCAGCCGTTCGCAAGTTTTGCGCTTAGCAACATTTGGCGATTCATTTTTATTATAAAGATTAGGATAAGTTTGAATTTATTAGAATACATTTAAATGGTTTTTAGTGATATTTGTTTTATTGTAGCCAACGATTTGCAGCAATGCATCTGAAATCGCACTACCTATGGGATGGGATAAACTCAAACATTTATTTATTCATTTAGACTTCTTTTAGAAGCACTTTCGAATCATCATTACATATCACCATCAAGCGACTGTAACGAATAAAGAATAAAAATAAAAAGCCTATCGAACCGTGTACATTACGGTGCATTGAGACCAAACGAACATCGAGCTAGAGCTAGAGCAAGAGCTTTCATGATCTTTTAGTATAAACGTAAACTCGTATTCAGTATTGTTCAGTATTAGAACATTGCATAGAATATTTTCGAACGCACTAAGAACAACGAAAGAATGCTCTACGCCTATTTACACTAAAATAATTTGACATAGTGGGGTTAGAATGAGCTTTTATCTTCTTTTATCCTATGAACCTATTGTGGAATCATTAATGTATCTAACTTATTTTCTGAGTGAAAAGGAAAGGTTAACCGTTTAAAAATGTACAATTAATATAGCTCTGGTAAGCAATAGTATAATAACCGCCGCAATATTATTATCGCAATAGTCTTAAAAATGTTTTTTTTTTTTTTACTTTTTTACAGGTACAATGATGTCACTAGGCTTAGGAGCGCTCGCGCTTTTAGCGGGCAAAGCGCTGATGACCGCTCTAATGTCTCTCCTTCTCTCCGCTGTCATTGGCCTGAAATCTCTCTCCTCAGGCGGTAAATCCACGACGTATGAAATCGTTTCTAAACCTGTTTACAGCCATTCTCATTCCCATTCAACTGCGCATGAAGATGTAGGAGGTTACGGCCATTCAGGGTACGGCAGAAACTTAAAGGCTAGACGCTAATCATGAATTGGGGGCATGCGATTATAATTTTGATCTTGCAATGAAAATGTTTTGTATCCATGTTTAGTTATAAGTATGTATGTGTGTGTATGAATATCATAAATTATTGTTTTGAAATGGTTATGGATGTGTGCATTTATATTGTGTGTCATTGTTAAATTATTTTAATAATTTATTACGTTAATTAATTATTTAACTCGTTTTATACTTTTGTATTCCAGTGTACCTAGATAAATTTTTGTATGTATTGCATTATTATCTATGTAATTTTGTGTAAAGTATATTTTTATGTAGGTATATATTTAAATGTATGTTTATGTAACGTTTATTATTTGTATATTTGCCAGCAATATATAAGTATATTATTTTATTATATGTTTATTAATTGCATTTAATTATTAAATAGCATTTTAAGTAATTTAAGTAGTATATCACGTTGGGATATTATTTTCACATTTTGCTACTTTTTATTTTTCTTATAAATACTATATTTATTATATTTTATATTATTAATACGTATAAATAATATGATATGTGAAAGTACAAATTTAGCATTATTAATATCAGTATTAAATTTTATAGTACATATTATATATGAATATCTGTGATTTATTGTATAGTATATAAATGTGTTATGTATTTTTGTAATAATTTTATAACAATGGAAATAAAGTGTTTATGGTTATGTGACATTTTTATTCGTATTCTATTGTTTTAAGTTATTCTTAAACCTTTTATTTATTAGCTTTGGAGGTTCATAGATAGTACCTAATAGTAGATGTATCTCATCTAAGAAAAAATATATCACAATTAATTTTGTAAATCTGTTCTAATAAGTATTATAAATCAGAAGATATTGCTTATTTGGTTAAACTGTGCTTAAATGCTTCGAATTGAGGCTATAATATAACATAACGCTATGACCAATAGGAGTGATGAAAAATGTTGCAAATAATATTTCTTTGTAGAGTAGATGATACAATATACTTAAGCCTATTTCCTCTGTTAAGAATAGAAGATGGTATAATAACTTTATTAACATTCATTCAGTATTAAAAGTTTCTCTCACTATTTTCTCTTCAGCTTTTTTCCATCAACATAGGCTCCTTAGGTATGCTATTTATTTACTTTAAAAACAATTTATTTGTATCGTCTATACTCTATATAATACAACTCTACTGCTTCTATCTGAGGATGACTGTAACAACTGCTACGTATTACGATCTGTCGTATACTCTACTAGTCTTAATATTATTTTTTTCATAATTTTTAAGCTACTTTTGATGGAAGCTGTAAGAGCTTAAGTGTTTTATATAGAAACTGTATTTATTCTATTATCAAAGTAAGCGCTATTCCATTATACCTACTTTAACCAATAAGATATCTATAACTAATTTCATATAAATGTCGTGAAATTATAGGAGACTCACTTTTTATTAATCTATACTAATTTCATATAAATGTCGTGAAATTATAGGAGACTCACTACTGTAGGTAAAACTTTTTTCTAACAGAACTAGTTACTGACGGTATTATTTGTGACATAAGTTTTTTTATCCCGGGTAAACACGTACCTACGAAGCCGGGGCAAGTGGCTATTCTTGGATGTTATAGGAATATGAATCTCATTAAAATAACATTAAAAATTTCATTTCAAAGATATAAATCCATGTTCTTTGGATTGTTAAATTTGTCTTCTCTACAATGACTTTCCTTAGCTTAACCACATTACTTTATTTCGTTTTGATTCAATGAACAAAGAGATTGAATATTTTTTTATAGGAAACAGTTTTGAATGTAAATTCATAAACATTTTTTTTAAAGCTGGGTATTGATGTTTTAACATTAAATTTGATGGTTTTAATTGAATCAATCAATATCATTTCGATATAATATTTTCTTATATATATTTAAATAATAATTGAAGATGTTTAGCATAAATATTATATTTTTGAACGCTTAATAAGATAATGTACTTACCTATTTATTATACCTTCTATACAGAGGACAGGCAACCCATTTTGATGGCAAGTGTTATCATAGTCCAATTTATTTTGGACTTAACAAACTATACATTAAAGATAATAGATCGCAACCCAAAAAAATGTATACAATTACTATTACAATGCGATAAGCTTACAGTTATCTAATACCATACATACAAAAACCACAGAAATTCGGTAATACGACTCAACTACTTTTAAAAGTTATATCCACAAGTATGAAGGCATTATTTTAAACATTTTTGCTATCCCTGGACAATCTGAAGTATCTGGAGCACTAGATGAAAAGAATATGTTTTATATGATTCATTGTATTTGATGGTAAAATCTATTCAATCGTTAGGTATTTAAAAGCACATTAGAGTCTCCACTCTACATTATCTTTTGAGGAAACTGTTACTACGTATTCCACTAGTCTACTTACTTAAAAATAGTTGGTACATTAACTAATTATCTCCGAAAAGATGTAAGAGAAATTCACATTTCTATCAAATTGATCGCGTTAGCTGATTATTTGAAAGTAAGCTCATTTCTCCGTAACAAAGCTTGCATTTTGCTTTTTTTAACAATTCTGGCGTCTTGTTTGCTTTTTATCATTTACTTATGGTATAAAATCTCCGCTGATAGTATCTGCTTTATCAGTCACATTCTGACATCGAACGAAATGGTATTAGGTTTTTGAACAGTGAATAAAGTGAAGTGACAATGGTTGGCAAAAATGTGATGGTTATCTGTGTGCTTGTGCTATACAATACAATAGTTCTCGCTTCGATTGAAGACACCGATGCGAACAACGTCACACAGAACGACGTTGTGAAAAACTTCTCAAGTGCTGACCGTACAGGACGATCTCTTCACAAGGAATGCAACAGCAGTCTCAGTGCTAAATGTGTTAAAATCCACGTCCTATCCTTTTTAGAGGACTTGAGCTCTCGCGATGAGCTTCCTCTGCTACCAGGACTGAGCATCGTCAAGGAAATGAAAGCGAACATTTCTACACCAGAAGAAATAGCTGCGGAATTGTCCAGACAGTTCCCTGGAAAGCCAGATGAGAAGCTCAATAGGTTCCTATTGTACCGCTTGCAGAACTACTTGGACAGTCATTCATTGAGGTATAGGCTGTTGGATCCAAAGACTTCGGACGATGCTCTTAAGATGGCAAATGACGAAACGGAGACTGGAAGAAGGAGGCGAGTTAAGGGAGGTGGTGGTGGAGGCGCTTTAATGGCTGCAGCGTTGATGATGAAAGGTATGCATTAAAAGATCTTAACTTTGTATCAAGGCATTAGTAATATGCTCATTGCTCATAGACCATCAATTAGATATAAATCGTAATATTAAAATGCAATTATCTAGAAACCGAGTTAACTTTCATTTAACCAGGTTACAATTATTTATACGTGTCTGTTTTCAATTTTATTAAACTTTTGCTTTCTACATATAAAATGATAATAATAAGAAAAGTTCCGTCCTCATCATTCATCAATAAACTTCATAATTTATTTTAAAATTATAAAAAATTCTCTACAACCAATTGAACATGCAAAAAATATAATGTTGTGATGTGAATGTAGAGTTATTCTGATTTATTTATTTCGTGTAACATTAAGCAGTCTTCTTTACGAATACTAAAACATTTTTTTTTATTCCAGGAACTCTCGCAGCAGCAGCCCTTGGAGCGTTAGCATTATTAGCCGGTAAAGCATTGATGACAGCCCTAATGTCCCTCCTTCTATCTGCTCTCGTCGGGCTCAAGGGTAGTGGCGGGAAATCCACAACATACGAAATAATAACCAAGCCCGAGGTATCACATCATCATTCACACAGCCATGAAGAACATCATGAACATGAACATGGTCACCATGGAGGGTATAGAAGAGCATACGATAATAATAATAATTACAATAGCTACATGCCTTATGACGCGACGGCATAGGGTTGTCAACTTTATAATTTCTAAACTGTCAGTACATGTTACGAATTAGAAATATGATTCGTTATATGAATTTATTGGCGATATATTTGAATAATTTTAATTTTGTACATTTGCTTCCTATTTATTTATTTATTATTTAATTTATTGGCTAGGTATATTTTCGCATATCTTGTATAAAGTTATTTTTCTCAAAGACATTTGCCAGTACAACTAATTTAAAATAATAAACAAATCATACATAATGATTTAAATCGGAGTAAAAACGAGTATATGAAATGCTTTGATTAAATAGATAGGCGCAACAAATGAGTAATGTAAACATTGCTTTCATTTTATACCAGGCGCAAACAATTTGTTTTATGAAACCAGAGGCTCTTTAATAATAATTTAGGTACATAATAAATTATAATATTACTATTTATTAATGTATCCAAAGATAGCTTTTATTTATTTGCAGTAAATATTTTCACTATTTATTACGCATTAAATTATTGTGACGTTATTTTTAAGTATTTATTTTGATAACTATTATACCTATCTCATCTCTCTATCTCTCTATCTCTCTCTATCTCATCTCTTATTATTATTTTAAATACCTAATTATTTTTATTTTCCCTTCGCTATTTGTTATTTCCTAATTATTTATTGCAGTTTCCTTGTGGGCGTGTTAAAGATGTTTCTTTCGTATACATATTGATAATAATTATTTTATATATTTTATATCAAATATATTTATATATTTTATATTATAGAAATTTTCTTGTATTATATTACCCACCGTTGTATTTATTCTATAACTTGTGTGCTTTATAGATACTCTTTATTTTCTTATTGTTACTTTTTATTTTATTTTCTTCTAATGTCATTCATTCTAGAACTACTTACTTATTTATTATATTATATTAATCTTCTTAATATATATAAATCTCGTGTCACAATGTTTGTCCTCAATGGACTCCTAAACCACTTAACCGATTATAATAAAATTCGCACATCATGTGCAGTTCGATCCAACTTGAGAGATAGGATAGGTTTTATCCCGGAAATCCCACGGGAAAGGGAACTATGCGGGGTTTTCTGTGAAAACGCGGGCGAAGCCGCGGACGGAAAGCTAGTATATTATATAGCAGTATGTATAGCTGTGATGTAGTATGTACTAAGTACTTCGGTATATATTATGCTAACCAAGTATCAACTAATTTATTGAACGTACTAATGTAATGTGAATATTGTTAATTTATTTACTCAATAAAGTTTGATTTTTATTTCATTTGTTCCTTTTATTCTCCATAACTAGAAGAATCCTCCGATAATTAAGCTGCTTTGAAATTCAGTAATTTGTTGATTATATAATAATATTCAGGCATTTATCCGCAACGTCGTGCGCCAGTTTGCGAGAGAGAGGGAAGTGGGGGAATCAGCTAAAACTGAATACACCCGAGTTTCTCCATGAAGCCAAGCAGCTTTTGAGAGCTGCTAATAATTGCTGATTATTATCAAATCTGAGTTTTTTCTTGTGAAACAAAATGTAAATTATTTAACATTACCTAGTCATAGTCAAAATAATCAAAGTTCAAAATATACATATTGTAAGTATTACGACTTTTATGCATGGGTAATGGTTAATAAAACAATTCCATCAATGTTAATGGATTGACTCTACTATTAACTATAGGGTACTTAATATTCTCACTTGTGTACAACAAAATAAACATTAAAATATCTGTAGGCGCAATAAGTGTTAATGAGTCTAATTGAATTTGATAAACTGATAATATATTTAATTGTGTTAGATCTCAATTTTAGTCCTAAACTTACCTATGGTAGAAAATATTATTCATATTTTTTAAATATTTAGGAATTTAGCATAGCCATTTCTAATTTTATTGCTGGTATAAATTATTACTCCTAATAAAATATGAAAAGCAAATATGTGTATCAACAACATTTAAATAATTATGTAAATGTAGTAACTTAGTCAATGATTCTGTCTGTCTGAGCTTTCACCCCAAGCACTAAACGAATTTTGATGAAAATTTGAAACGTGAAAGCTACTTTTTGTCAATATACAGAATTTGATGCTTATTGATAATTAACCTTATGGAATTATATTTACCCTTAATCAACTTAATTTAAAAAAATCCATCTGTCTATTTGCAAACGCTCAAAAAAATAAAAGGCGATTCTCAGCAAAAAATAATTAAAATTTTTCTTCGAAAATTATGAATCGAATTTAGTGTTCCAATTAATATTGTGGAAAAAAAGCAATTAGCAACCGTATTGTGACCGTAATATGTTATATATTATAGGAATAACGTGTTAGCGAAGTTTTTCATTCTGCATTTTTTTTTTCATGATTTTAAGGTGATTCATTAAGTACATATTTTTCTAATAACGATGACAAACATGATTTGCTTTAGAAATTCTCATCTTTTTTATACATATTATTCACAATTACCCTGTAAAATAATAATATTGAACATTGTCAGACACTGTGGTCAGACACTTTTTTTGGACCATGAAAGAGAAGGCGCTTGAAAGCTCCCAAACAAACTCTTCAGCTTTACATAATTGGTTATATAATACTGGTTTTAATAATATGCTTTAGATAAATAATATAATTCAAGGGACTATATTAGACAGCAATTTTAATGTAACATTATAATATTATGTAGCTGTAATTTTTTATTGCAGACTATTTAACGACAGCTTTTACTTATAAGCTTCCTCTACTCTATACCTAATTTCATACTGATCCGACATTAAACTGCGTATACATATAAGATTAAAATTATTAATCCATCCTCACAAACTTTTACATCCATACTAATATTATAAATGCGAAAGTAACTATGTCTGTCTGGTTACTCAATCACGCCTTAACTACTTAACCAATTTGCATGAAATTTGGTATAGAGATATTTTGATAAGGACATTTTAGGCTACTTTTTACCCCGGGACAAATGATAGGTTTTATCCCGGAAATCCCACGGGAGCGGGAACTATGCGGGTTTTTCTTTGACTGCGCGGGCGAAGCCGCGGTTGGAAAGCTAGTTTATCATAATTTAACTAGGCTAATAGGAAAACTAGGAAAAGCTTTAAGTAACAGTTTTAGCCCTGCGCCATCTATAGTATGTTTTAGAAACTACTTCTAACATTCGATTTTCCTTTCACTTTATCTTGAAAGATTTTCTTTTCAATCCGTACAGATGGCAGCACATTTTATAATCAAAAAATATATATCGGCGAAAATAATGTAGCCTGTAAGTAATTGAATATCGTAATTTTATTTAATCTTTCCTTTTGATTCTGCTAGTTTTTCTGCCTGACTTCTTTTTTCTCCCTTCATTGATGAATTAACAAAAAAGCCCACCAAATTTACTTCAGAGAGATATAAATTTAAACCATTTGTTTTAAAATACTTTAGCTTAAATAAATAATCTGATAGATAATAATAAATCATAATATTTTGTGTGTGCCAAACTGATAACATAACTTAACAAGAGATTAAACCTGTTGTTAAACCGAAGAGAATGTAATAATAATAATAGTTTAAAAAAACTAAAAAACACGCTTTTTATATAAAACCGAACTAAAAAATAGAAAATTTTATAAAATTAGTGTATTGTCATCGGTCCTCAATAAATCTACAAAGTTTGAACGAAATCTGGCCGTTTAAAGTGGGTCAAAATCGCGCCCAAAGAAGTCGGTTACAAACATACAAACATACAGGTGAAGCTAATATAAAGCGTACGTAATTTAAATAAAAGTTTACCTAAAATATTATTGGCTGTCATATCGCTATTATATAACGATGGTTTTACTGAAAAGTGACTGAAATCGAATAGTACAATAGTTTAACTAATCCATACTAATATTATAAATGCGAAAGTAACACTGCCTGTCTGTCTGTTACTCAATCACGCCTAAACTACTGAACCAATTTGCATGAATTTTGGTATGGAGATATTTTGATACCCGAGAAAGGACATAGGCTACCTTTTATTGCGAAATACCTACCTTTTAAAGCGGGCGACGCCGGGGCGGACTATTTCATTATAATTATACTTACATATTTGGATGATGTATAGTAAAGCTATTAAATGCAATAATTAAATTCTTCTCTTTAGTTTCTAATTATTTCCGTACAATTGATGCATAAATATTTTTTAACTAGCTTTCCGCCCGCGGTTTCACCCACGTTTTCAAAGAAAACGCATAGTTCCCGTTCCCGTGGGATTTAACCCTAGATTACTACCCTTCGTCGATTCGACGACGCGTCACCAAAAAAATCGCTATAACTTTTACGCGCGCGACCGTATGGTTTTCTAACTTCAGCTAATCTCAGCCAACCCGTTGCGCTTGCGATGGACGGTTGTGCTTTGTGCATGGCAGGTCCACACGCGCTGTTCCAGCAACCATGGCTCGTCACATCGACGAAGGTTAGTATTAACGTAACTTTTCGTACTATTTAGTTAAGTTAAAATTACGTTATTTTATCTTTTATAATGGTGCCTATTATTTTATTTTTTAGATACGATTCATATGTTAGTTTTAGAAGTTGAAAGCGATGAGGAAAATTCATCTGAGAGAAAGCCTGAAGACCACATTGAGGCTGAAGAGGCATGAAGCGGAGGGTGATGATGAAGTTTATACTGTAAATAAAGAGCAATTTCCAGATCAAAATTATGAGGCAAGTAGTATAATACATCTCCCCACGTTCTATTGAAGACGAGACACCTAGCACTTCAGCTGACCCTAGCGATTACAAGACCATCGCGTACCATTCTTCTTGGGAAAGAAAAACACATATAATGGTCATCACAACAGTCATGGTCACAAATCAGAAGACCTTCAAAGAACATAGATACATAGCTCGTGGGCCTGTACGCTTTTTTCAAGATATTTTAGATCCTCTTCAATGTTTTTCAGGTATAATAACTGGTGACATTACTGATACTCTGTGGGACTCAATTACATAAATTTTAAACATGCCAGGAAGGAATAATGTGAAAGTTATAAATGAGACTGAGCAAACTAATACTGCTAATGTGCCTCCATAGCAAACTAAAATAAACATATATGCTATATGTCTCTCCGTAAAGCAAAGGTAGACCTAAAAATAGATGCACTTAGTGTAAAAAACGTTGTGTGGGGAACACAAACTTGATGTGTGTCACAAATGTTTTAGATCCTAAGCTATTATCAAAATTATATTTTTAATTAATTTTCCAGATATTATTTTTGTAATTAATAGTTTATTTCGAGCAATTTAGAGGTATATATTATGTGTACGGAATTTTTCAAAAAATATAAGAATGTTCATAAAGCGTGTAAACTGTGATCTCATTTTGATGACTGTTTGAATTAAAACTATGTTAAAATAAATATTTTAGTATTTTTATATGTAGATTAATACATTGTCCTTAAAATAAAAACATAACTACAAATATATTTTTTTAATTAAACCCCTAAATCCCCTCCAATAAACAGCGTAGTCGAAACGACGAAGGTTAGTATTAAACGTTGAAAAATAAGGTTAGTGTTCTAGGGTTAAGGGATAAAACCTATCCTATAGTACTAATCCATGTTGCTCTCTATATGTGTGCTAAATTTCATTGTAACCGATTCAGTAGTTTTTTCGTGAAAAAGTAACAAACATACTTTCGCATTTATACACGTTTTTCGTTTTTCACAATTGAATATCTAGCTTTTTAAAACTATAAGGAAGATCGTACATATTTTATAAAATGTTATCCATACTAATATTATAAATGCAAAAGTAACTCTGTCTGTCTGTCACGCCTCAATCACTCAATCACGCCTAAACTACTGAACCAATTTTTATGAAATTTGCTATGGAGATATTTTGATACCCGAAAAAGGACATAGGTAGGCTCCTTTTTATCCCGGGAAAATTACGTAATCCCGGAAATCCCACGGGAACGGGAACTATACGGGTTTTTCTTTGACTGCGCGGGCGAAGCCGCGGGCGGAAACCTAGTTGTTAATAAGTAAGAAATAAAAATACATAAGTTGAGAGATTATGGTCGCCCCTGACACGGAGAAAATGGCTGATCACACAGTATGGTAAATCTGCGTTTAACCGAAGTTTATATTCATAAATTTCTGGCGAATAAAATATAATATAATATTATATATTATATGTATTTCGGGGAAAGTACGTAGGGTAAACGCAGGTATTAACGACCCCTCTAAGGCAATTTCAAAATCAACCATATTTTTTAAGTATACTGGTTCTTCTAAAGATTTATAGTTTCATTTTATATGCTAGTGCTATGTCTAAAAAATGTTTTTATTGAAGAAAATACATTCTAATAAAGGATTATCTTGTAAAAAATAATTTACAATGTGACTTAGTCGATTGTTGCTATTACCGACCCATAAAAACGGCTGTGAAGCTATTAACGATTTTTATGCAGCTATTCCCGATCGTATGTGAGAGGAGGCCTTTTCCAGCAATGGAATGTATAGAAGCTAGTGATGATGATGATTACCGATCTTAATAAAATGAAATAAAAATGCAAATATATTCGTATTTTTTTTAGTATAGTTATTTTTAATAAAACAAATGAGTACTTCTTAGTAATGAACTAAAATAATTATAAACTTTTAAATTAATCAACATAATACTATTAATATAATATATCTTAATATATATAAATCTCGTGTCACAATGTTTGTCCTCAATGGACTCCTAAACCAGTTAACCGATCATAATAAAATTCGCACACCATGTACAATTCGATCCAACTTGAGAGATAGGATAGTTTTTATGAAAAAAAAACGTAAACATGTAGGTACCACGGGCGAAGCCGGGGCGAACCGCTAGTGTACATATATTAAATTAAGGATTTCAAACTCTAGGATATTTCCTTATGCTATTTGATTGATTGCTTCAGCGAGTTGTGTTTTACTGTATACTTTTCGCCGCTTTCGTGGCTCCATATTTCTGGAAAAAAATATAATTATATGTTTTATGTTAATTTAACCTAAAAAAATATAATTTTTAATAGGCACCTATTATTTCATAAAAGTAATAAAAATATATTTGCACGCTCAACTACGAGCAGAATGTTTAAGGATCAATATTATCTGTATCTACAAACATCTTTATTCTACATTCTGCAAATAAAGCAATTTGAATTTGAATTTGTAGATGAGAAACTAAACAATCTATATTCGATCGGTAATAGCTTCCTATAGTTGCTATTGCCGACCCACATGGGTCGGTAATAAAGTATGTAAGTATAAACCTAAATTGTATTACCGACCCATAAAAAAAATGGTTATTTTAATTCATTTGACCATCAGACTATAAAATAGATTATAATTGATTAATGTCACACAAAATATGAACAAATGCATATTGCTTGAACAAAAAAACAATGATTTACTACTGTAACTATTCGATATCGATCCTCGAAAAATATCATAACTTTGTATAAATTGACAACGCTAAAAGGTAAAAACTAGACAAAAAAGTTTAGGTCGCTAATAGATTTTTATGAAGACTCATAGCTTAGATTTAAACTGGTCTATAAAACCACTTGTGTTAGTGTGATACAATAACATAAAAGAAAATTAAAACAAAAAGTTACGTTGCTGCCATTGCCGACTTATGGGTCGTTGATACCTGCCACGACTTAAACTGGTGAAGCTAACACCGTCCCATTTTAATTTAAAGTTTTATCGTTTCAAATTACTTTCTATTAATAAAATGTTGTGAGAAATGAAAAGTTGACACTTAAATGCATTGACATTTAGTAATATAAAATAAAGTATAGATGTCATTTGTTTGTAAATGTCTTAAAAAGATAAATCACAGTACTTACCCGAAGGAACAACGGAACAGTACGAAACGTCCTGCGTCCACGCTACCCCGCAGCAACTTACGTATTTTAACTCTTTTTTGCACAGTTACTCACACTAACGTAAAAGTATACGATGCTCAAGTAATACATTCGTGTATAACTTTGCCTACCTATAGCTAGAATAGTTCTGGAAACGTTTAAATTTCGAATTACTTTTATAGGTCGGTAATACCTTCAGATTTTCGATGGGTCGTTGATAGCTGCGTTTACCTTACTATATATTATTTTTGTCTATCTCTATTGTTTAAATTATGCAACTGTTTGAAGTGTAAATGGGAAATACAGATGGATATATTCAGGAGTCAAGACTGATAAATTGGTAGAGCAAATGTTTAGTAGTAGGTACTTTTCTACAACTAAATCTAAATAATTAATTTAGAGTCACATGATTTGACACAGTAGCATCTAATTTAAAATAATATAGGTATATAATTAAATTATTATGATAAATTATTATTATGAATAATTATTATCGCTACCTAGTCCTTCGCGGTTAATTTGTAAAATCAATCAGTTAAGGCTAGTTAACATGAATGGTGGCAGTGAGCTCAGTCTACGGTCAAAGACCTAGATCTTCACCTTGCTCTTGAACGTGGTTTGGCAAACTTTAGTGATGTGTGTATTTTGTCGATAGTGTCATATCGATGATTATGACGGTGCGCTACGGTAGACGCTACAGAAATGTTATAAATTATAATAATTTGTTGCCAGAATTTATTTCAGCGCTGTTCTCATGTATAATATTATTAATGCAGATTCTATTATCATTATATCTAGAATATTTAGCAGTTATCCATAAATCTTTTGGACGAATAACTAAAATATAGGTAATTAAATATTTTAAACTAGATGCAATAAATGAAAAAGTCCTATTTAAATTCAAATCAAATAATAATACATTAGTATATTTACTAAACTATAATGATAAGACTAATTTAAAGATTTCACATGCAGTAAATTACTTGTACAATTTACTTTATTTGAAAGAAAATTTTAATAATATGTACCTACATTTATTTTCTCAAAACAAAACAGAAACATAAACAAATGATTCCATGAATTACGATCAATATCAAATCACAATTTAGACAACTTTATAGAGATAAAGTGGGAGAGCCCAGCAAGACAAATCGTCCATATCTACCATGAACAATCGATTTTATCGCCGTCACATCACTACTCCCAAGAGACAGTCTCCGACCAAACGCTACCACAGCTTAGTAAGTCGCCCGTGGCGTGTGACGAACCACGCATGCGCTGTGCATTTGACCTCTATACGTAAACACGATTTGTGCGGTGGCAACTCCTTACGGATGTTTACCGGATGGAGGTTAGTGATGTATTGTTTTATTTGTGGCTTGTCGATATTAATTATGGATGCGTTCATTTAAAATTAGTATTTTGGTTCACTTTCTTTTGATATTTTGTATGTGCTTTAAGCTTGTTGATTATATTTTAAAACTTTCTTGTGTGCTTTTGTTGGTGCTTTTAGTTTGTATACTACATTCATGCATTTTAAATGAAGAAGCGTGTGAGAGTTGAATAAATTAAAAAAGTAAAAGGCAATTAAAGCCAGTCGATTATTAATCATACGGCATGAATCTTATTTATTATTTTATTTATATTGGCTGTCCATGTTTATACGAAACACAAGCTTCTTTATCCAAAACTAGCGGTCTGCCCCGGCTTCTCCCGTACTACCTACATGATTACGTTTTATCTCTATCTCGTACTTCAAGGAATATTACTAATTAACGAAATCGGTTCAGCTGTTCTCGAATTCAGATATTTTTTTAAGTATCATCACAATCACTTTTCTCTCGCCCAAAAGTCGTGAGTGGCAAAACAATTTGTCAGTTTACGTCATAAAAGATTTCCAATTATACAATGGTAATTCATTTAAGTGCATGAAGAAAGCATTTATTTATTACACTTTTTACCAGGGAAAAAAACATGGTTGGTTCATTAGTAAAATAATTGTTGTTTGGAATAATCGTTATCATTTCATCATTTCAAAGGAATATAAATTATTTTATACTTACGACTACTCCACAAAAATGTATCACTACAAACAATATTATTATACAAAGAGGTGATACTAATAACCTTACTAATAACAAAAAAAGTATGTTGTATAACGATCAAAGGTGTTTGGCGGGAAACCTTAAAAAAAGAAACAAAACAAAACATAAATCAAATTTATTATGTCCATAGATAGTATTGGAAAGTAAAATGATGTCATGGCATTTCGTTTTTACTGATTTTCTCTAACCAGTTTTAAACTCTAAAAGCGGCGATGAGGAATCAAGGACGAATAGGGGTCATACTTTCGACTCATGACCTAATATTATTGTCGCCATCATGTGCTTGAATCTGCTATTTTATTGAATGACTACCGCGTTCATTGAATGACGACATTCAATTGAATGACTAGGCGTCCAGTCAAGACGTTGAACATTACATTCAACAACTTTGTACGAGTACGAGTAGACCTTTAGAAATTCAATGAAGGTGCTAATCATTCAATCAAATAGCACATTCAATAAGATGACTGCGACATAAACATTATAACACGGATAAATACAAATCTACATACTTTTAATACTATGGGAACGTTTAGAGAAATAACCTAGTTTTCATAACTAGGTTAAACCTGCATTAAGAAGATAATATCTGTAATTAGTGCATTATCCTGTATATTTAACCTACATTTGGATTAAAAATGAAGCCATAGTACGTCTTACTAAATTTCTATATTTTCTTTATTTACTCATTCTAAACAAAACGCTTTTACAAATAATATTCATTTGGAACTAGACACATTCCTTCAAACAGGTGCATGTGTGTGTAGGCGTGTGTACACACGTACATACCTACATCCATGTTGCATACTGATAATAAATTATGTACACAGTGGCTAGTACAAGTGCCAGAAGCTTATCTCTCTTCATCATCTGATAACTATCTCTAAATATATATTTTTGTTAGTAGAAAAACAACTCATAAAAATAAAAAATCATAAAAGTCCAAATCCAAATTTATAAAAATAAATATTGCTTCACATTTATTCAATTATTATTTACCTAAATATTTATAATTACGACCGACTGCGACGTTAGAACACAAGCATGCATAAATCAAGCTCTCCACTATGTACTCTACTAACAGCTACTAATACAAGTTTTATTTTCATATAACTCGCATAAGATTTACTTCTACATGTCGTAAGCGCAGTCAACTGGCAACAGCTTCAACTAATCTCAGTCAGTATAAAAATCTCATAGAAATGCAACAAAATCTATAACTATTCGGTACTAAAGTAAAACTGGCTTAATACCTAATGCACATTCAAAACTTCATAGTTTAGAATCGAAAGATATGACAATATGAGCTTTTAGAAGCTTTTTTTCTTCTAGAGTCATAATACTTGGGTTACCTTTAAGAGATGGCTCTGTAGCCATAAGGTCGCTTATTGTGCAATTTATGTGTATTCTTTTTTATGTAATGTCTGTAATTTGGTGTGTACAATAAAGTTTTCATTCATTCATTCATTCATTCATACTAAGTAAATCGTAACATGAAAAATGTACGCAAGTAAACTCATACAAATCTAAAAATAACTATAAGTAGGTGTAAACTTCGCGGTCTCTCGGACCATTCAGTTAATGTTCATCTTTTGTGGAAGAAAATCTTTTCACTTTTACATTCTTTGCGTGGATCGTGCGCACGCGAGGATTCTTATTAATTTCTTAATAGGAAAAAATGTTTGTACGAATGTACGCATCTCATGTCCCGTTTGTGAAGCTATTTTTTAAAGACGGGTTATTATATTCATGAGTTATTGCGGTAATTTTATTTGAAACATGTGTGATTTCTTTTGATGATTTCATATAAGTAGGAATCTCATCGTAAAATAATTCATAAGTATGTACTTATATTTGAAATGTATTCAATTATCATGAATTTGAAATGTTTTAAAACTTATTTATTTATAACCACGCGGATAAAGTTTCATTCTCCATAAGTAGGCTTAGCAGATGTCGATTTATTGAAAAAAAAAATACAACCTTTTTTCGGCTTTTTTAAAGGCTTCGATTACATTTTAATGCTGTGTTTTAGGCATAAAAGTTTATGTGATAAAGAAACAGATAGAATTTCACATTTCTTAATATAAGTATGGATTTATTTAGTACACCTTACCTATATTACAAGATCATGTTAAGGTTAAAAATCTATGTCACTAACTCACAACAAAGTGTAACGGCATCAAATACGGCGCATCTAATGAGAAATATATATTTTTTCTCAACAATAACTTAATGACTTTTTGATTAAAAATTGGGCCAACTTTACCTACTCTAAAATTTTTAATTATTTCGTGAATTCAACTACTCTAGTATTTTTAATTATTTTGTGGTATTTGGATTCAAGGAAGGTCAAAGGTCAACCTTTCTTTCATTTAAGACTAATAAATAGCAAATAGGTAAGTAGCTCTTAGTAATTTTGATTTTTTTTACATACGACGTATTCTTAAAGCCTTAAGGGCCGATTTTTCAATGCTTGGATAAAACTTATCCGTCAAATAAAGTATTACACGATAATATTAAAATGTCACGTAAACTGTCAAATACGGGCAATTAGAATACGTTATTAAAATGGTAGTTTTATACATTATTCGACGAATAAGTTTTATCCAAGCATTGAAAAATCGGCCCTAAATCAAATAACTATTCTTTTAAGAGCCGATTTTTCAATCCTTGGTTAAAATTTATCCGTCCAATAAAGTATTATACGAACATTTTAAAATGTCACCTGTAAACTGTCAAATACGGTCAATTAGAATACATTTTTGAAATGGTAGTTTAATACGTTATTCGATGAATAAGTTTTAACCAAGGATTGAAAAACCAGCTCTAAAATAATTGAATTTGCCTACGCGATGACACAATGCACGAACAAAATAGTTAGGTAAGGTCAGCAAAGTCACACGCAAAGTTAAATTGTGATTGCCTATTAAACTTGTATTCCAAAACTATTCGCATTTAGATATGATATTATATTTATTTTTAGTGTATCATATCTATACTAGTATTATAAAGATGAAGAGTTTGTTAGTATGCTTGAACGCGCTAATCTCAGTAACCACAGGCCGATTAGAAAAATTATTTCACTGTTGGATAGTTCATTTATCGAGGAAGGCTGAAACCGTGTGGCCAAACAAGTATAAAATATACGTAGAAAAATACTATATATACTTTTTTATACGTTAATAAAATATAATGAATTGCAATTAAAGCTTTTGTATGTAGAGACAATCTCCAAAAATTTAGTACTTTATAGTTTAACCAGCTTTCCGCCCGCTGCTTCGCCCGCTTTGTCTGAAACCAAATAAATTATATACTAAAACTTTCCTCGAGAATCACTCTATCTATTAAAAAAACATATAAAAATCCATTGCAACTTTTTTATAGATTTAATCATAAATAGGGACACAGGGACAGTGAAAGCGACTTTGTTTTATACTATGTAGTGATTAATACAGTATATAGGTTTATTTTCCTCATAAACTATATATATATATAGACGTGTTTGTAATTGTAATGTAATGTAATTTAAACATTGGTCGTATTTGTAAATTATATGCCTCTCTTATACAATTATTTCACTTTCATTCTTTACATCGCATTGAAATGTGAATGACCGGAGAAATTCATGTTAAGCAAAGTGTTGCTTGATATTATATTTTATTAACGTAAATATATTATGTTAACGTCTCTATCTCATATATTGTCTATAACATATATTGTTTTCATACAGTTAGTTATGAATAAAAATTACGTCAAACTTTACCTACGTTTCTACTAAGTTCTTTAATTATTATCATAATTTCCTAGTTAATCGATTAGAATTTATGAAACAGATGATACAGTAGAAACCTTATATATTTAATATTTATTATATGCATTAAAAATTGTCATAACTCGAGTTCATTTAAAACCACGAGATAAAATAGACACTACAGACACAATACAACCGCACAAATCGACAAATTTCATAGTAGATATTATTACTATTATGTATATTCTGTGGTATTATAAAAAACAAAATAACTAAAATATATTATATAAAACTTTCTCATGTGTCAAATGTCATTGCCTCTTGTTATATTATTTTAATTAAATTAAAAACTTACTATCAAAAAGTAGATTATAAGTGAGAGTGTAAACAATGCTCGTTCTATTCATACATTAATTTATATTGCTATATTATATAATATAAATTAAATTTTATATTCATATTTTTTTTAATATTATATTATGTACGTATATATATTTAATTGAAAATAAAATACATTCACGAATAAATAACTACACCGAACATCTACGTATTTACTTTTAGTAATAACTGCTTATCAGGAATATGAGCGAATCAAACTAAAACTCAAACATTAATTTATTCAATTAGACTTCTTCTAGAAGCACTTTTGAATCGTCTTTACATATTTTTAACATTTACTACCGATTCAGAAAGCAGTATCTATGGAGAACAACCGGCAAGGAACTCCATAGTTGCTCTTTTAAAATCATGTCAATATACAATTTAATCTTACATAATATGAAACCTCATAATATTATATCATAATAATATGCCAAAGAATTATTATTCTGTGGTTTTTACGCGACGACCCTCCATGGGTTTTCATCTTCCATATAATATTCATCAATGCTGTAATAGGCTCTCTGAACTTATATTTTTTTACATAAGTTTTAAAAATCAACAAATGTACTAATTATTATTATCATAAATAAATTATCTATTTATATAGCTAGATAGTAGACATAGCTTTGTTTTCAAACACTTAAGAAAATTGTCACTTTCTCACCTTGTTCAAATTTAAACGAGAGTTCACTATCTATTGTTCGAGAGAAAATTTTGAAACCTAAGGACGGTTACTAATTATGCATTCTACTGCTAATTGTTATTGAAAGGTCCGTTTCCACTTGTCATTGAGATTTATGGTTAAATAATTTAAATTCTTGTCATATGAAAATGTCTGAAACGTACGTATTTAAAACATGAGAGAGACAACCCAAGTTGTACTGTAAAGTTTACTTTCGAGAGATCTAGAGACTACATAATATATATATTATGTATTTATTCTTACGTACTCTACACAACTATAAAAACAAAGTTATCTCACAAAGTATTTTTGCACAATAGGATAAAGCTATTTTTCTTACCTTTGCTCATATCCAGTTATCTGTGTAACAAAATTAAATCAATTAAATTAAATTAAATTTTTATTTATTTTTCTCATCACAAATGCACAATCAACACATACATTGCTAATCTATATAATATTGTGCACAGATCGAATCAACTGTTTTTGTGAATGCATTAGAAATATCCACCCATCACCACATCACTCACAAACCCTTATGATTATAGAATACTAGCTTTCCGCCCGCGGCTTCGCCCGCTTTGTCTAAAACCTATTAAATTATATGCTAAAACCTTCCTCTTGAATCACTCTATCTATTAAAAATAAACCGCATAAAAATACGTTGCGTAGTTTTAAAGATTTAAGCGTCCAAAGGGACATAGGGACAGAGAAAGAGACTTTGTTTTATATTATGTAATATTTAATAAATTTAAAGTAAAATATTTTTTTAAATAAAGCAACATATATAATATATACTTACACATTACACACAAACGCACACACACACACATACACAAAGATACACACCTGTTCTGTTCCATAAAGTATATCTGAATAGTTTTTACATACCCATTTATCTTTATATCACTTTTTACTTTATTAAGGAAATGTTATTCGTGTAACAATAAATGGTAATGTACTCTAGGAAGAGCGAGATATTCTACCACAAGCTTATAAATGCTTAAAAGGATGTCTCAATGACTGATATAATTGTAAACATATTTGTTAACGAATAAATATTTTTGATTTTGATTTTGATTTTGATTATGTAGTGGAGTAGGAAATAGAACTTAATTAATTTTATGAAACACGATTATTTAAAAGTAAAAAATTCACCTATTTATTCAATAAAACACCTAGCGAAAATCATTTGATATCCGAATAAAAGAAAAAGTACCTACATATAAATAGAAGCAAGCAATCTAGTTTTATGTTGACGCTACGGAATGTTAACGAAACGGACAGCGCTGATTCTCAGTTTAAACTGGTTGACAGTCATTCAAATTTTATAAACGAGACCAATTAGGCCTAGTGTCTTTATTTTTTTTTTTTATTTGTGGGTCACATACATTTAATAAATTAAATTCTATAATTTATTGTGAGTTATGGCAATAACAATTATTAGTTTTCTTTTTTTTTGCCGTTGTACTCTTGTTATCCTGTTAACTTTCGTAATTGCTGTTAACAAATTATTTATAAACAGTTTTTCGTAGATATATAATAATATAACATTACTATTTTCCATTCCAAAATTTTAACAGACAGTTCATCGTTCGATTCTTGTAATAAGTTTTACTTTTATTTTCATTTCACCGTTCTTCGTCGAATCATATACTTTCACTCGAAACTTGTTATTTGCTTATACCTAACTACGAATTAATAAAAAATTAAGAATAAAATTGGATAATTTGACCATGTGTGTTCACATTAAATTTGTCAAGACAACATAGGATTAAAATATTAGGCTGTTTCCCCCCTAGGGGATAATATTGTCAATACCTGTAGATCTATACTAATATTATAAATGCGAAAGTAACTCTGTCTGTCTGTCTGTCTGTTACTCAATCACGCCTAAACTACTTAACCAATTTTCTTGAAATTTGGTATGGAGATATTTTGATACCCGAGAAAGGACATAGGCTACCTTTTATTGCTAAATATGTACCACGGGCGAAGCCGGGGCGGACCACTAGTATGAAATAAAACACGTTTCTTTATATGAACACAATTTAATTGATAATATTCAATTACACACACACACACACATATACACCAAATATAATATTCGTAGGCATGAAGAAGACTTTTGCTTACACATTTGTAGAGCAAAAAAAGAGCGTGGGTGCCGAACACACGTGCCAGAAGTGAAACTTTTTGGCAAGATTGAAAGATACAAAAATGGCATGGCGTGATGGTAGAGCCTTGACGCGACTTTAAAATTTGACTCTCAACGCGCCGAAAGAAGTTTCACTTCAATAACAATAAATGTATAGGTTTATACTTTATAGTAATTTATGGTCACATATTATGGTAACATTTTTATTAAAATACAAACACACACGCACGTACACACTCACTCACACACACAACAAATGTCATAATATTCGTAGGAATGAAACAGTTTGCACGTTCAGACATACAGCAAAAAACTCGACAGCCACATTCTATATACTGTTTTCATTTCCTCCAAGAAACCAACAGTCTTTCTCAAAATGGTTGATTACGATTCAATTGTTTTATTGTGAACAGACAGTAAAACTGTTAAGTGTTCTCTTTACTACGTGACATGTTGTCTACATACGGAATTTCTCTATATATTATTGTTCCATTTGATTGTGACTACTACCACTGTACTTTCTGTAACCAGTAATTTAAACACGTTAGTATTTTTTATCAAAAATCATAGTAAATCATAGTATTGCTTAACTGATCTTTATAATATTAATATCTGATGTCCGGTACGTACGTACTTGTACATAATATCTTTGAAACAAATGCCTCTAAACCTACATATTTTTGAAAAAAAATAAGGAGGATTTGAAAAAAATTATAACTTCGTTCCAAAAGACTTAGTATCTAAGATGATTTTATCTGTTCTAGGATCCATTCCAAACTGTATAAAAACTAGGAATTTGTCAAGTAAAATTCCATTAGTTAATTTATCAAGCTTCGACCTCTATTAAAAATAACTAAGATAAATAATTTAAAAATTATTTAACACCAAAACCAAAACACAGGAAATAAATAAACATTAGATGACCACCAAGCTAGTCACTGCCCTGAAGTAGAACAGTAGGTTACTTTCCTATTTAGGAATAAATAAAAACCAGTTGGTATCACATTCTTGATATACCAGTCATATTGGGAAAAATTTAAATAGCTCTTCATTAGAATACGTTTCAGGCACAATATTTATGTGCGAACGTCGTTGATGTTATTAAAAATAATAACCAATTTTTTTACGCATGTAAATTATCCAATTAAAGGCACTTGTTAAGAATTTTGCAGAGTTTAAACTTTTCAAAAAAAAATCTTCCAGATTCTGACTCTATGGTAAATATTTTCCGTGTGTTTATCCAAGAGTGAACCTTGAACCTTTGAGAGAGACAGTGAGTCTTGAACCTTTAGTCAAAGTAAACTACGATAATTGTATCGCAAATAAATAAATTTTTAATTAAAATAATTGTAGTGACAGCCCTGTCTGAGGTCTAGTGATGTTCGCAATTCATATATCGATAAAACTAAAACACATTCCAAATTAAAAGTGAATCTCTAACACCGCGTAACGGTAAATAGTCAAATGAGCCTAATCATATTAACATTGCAATAAATAATGTTCTACAAAAACTGTGTGAAGGTCTACGCCATGAATATTAATCGCCTTTCCATAACTTTCTCTTAAAATACTCCATAACAAGTTATAAAGGTAATTTGGTATCTCGAAAATTTTCCACACAATGCATCCGCCTACTATAATCTCTCTAATTTTTAATTAGGTATTTGATGGTAGATAACACAAGTAATGTGTTTTAAAAACATGAAAAATTCATGAGGAGTTACTAGGTCAGTTGTAGATATAAATCTTATTCCTGTCCATTCATATTTACATATTAATTATAATTAGCTGTGTGAGTAAGAGTTTAACTCACAACCCTTTTATACGTAGTATTGCTAGTGTATAACTAAATACATATATGGCTGAAATAAATATCCTAAAGAGTATTTTGTTGTTTTTTTAATGGTGGGTTACATGAAATTATATCCCTCTGCCATCTATATGATATGGTTGTTCTGTATTGTTCTTTGAATATAACGAATACAGTATGAATCGCCACGATATGCGCGCAATTAAAAACAATGCCTAAAATTGGTACGTGAGCTAGCAACGTTTAAAAAAAAGTCATTTTAGTATAGTTGGGTTTTCAATATACTGTTCCTCTTGCTATTTCGGTTAGAGTCCGGGCTGTCTGGCTGGCGGTAGTGGTTGCGTTAAAAAACGATCGCGAGGTGTGATTCGAACCCTGGTCATCTATTAAACAGAGGCCTGTCTATTCCAGTTGCTTTCATGTAATTACAATCGAGACCACCAAAGGATTGAAAAGAAAGTGAACATAAAAACTAACAAGCAAACTACGCTATGAATAACAATACCAGTAGCCATTGACTTCTGTATTTTAAGTATCTTTATGACTTGTACTTACGAATTTTTATAACGAAATATTTACAAAAATAATATGTATCCTACATCTATACTAATACTTATATACTACCTAATACTAATATATTTTTAATATTATAAAGCTGAAGTTTGTTTGTTTGTTTGTTTAAACGCGCTAATCTCTAGAACTACTAGTCTGATTTGGAAAATTCTTTCGGTGTTAGCTATTATATTATATCATCACGCTAAGACCAACAGGAGCGGAGCGATGGCACAGCTAGTCATAAATATAAATAATGTTAAATTAAAAAAAGTTCGGTTTCAGTGTTATTTATGTTAAAAAATATACTTTCTTCATATGTTAGCCTCAATGTTTTCTTATTCAAAACGTACAATATAATGTTTATTTTAGAATAATAGAAACTACAGATCGTACATTTGATAAAATCACCTTTGTCCAAGTTTATTATCATATATTATTTAAGTAGAAATGTTTTCACTCTTTACGACTTCAGATGTTGAGATTTCTTAATGAGATTTGAAGCTTTATACGTAATGTGAATAGCAGTGAATGAATTTCTAATACTGCTTCTTTACAAATAAATTACCTACGTATTTTAGCAAATAAAGCTGCAAATTTAAATATACATAATATTATGTACAGCTAAATAGATATTCCTATGTACCAACTAAATATTTAACTTCAAGAAAAATACCTCTATCTGCCATCTAAAAGGCCAACAAAGCATTCTTTGATAAAATATTCTATAGATTATCACATTTTTATTTCACAAGTTTGCTTCCCAGTAGCAAATAATAAAAATAAATGATTGTTATCATCTGATGTCTTATTTATTTAAGTTAACTACAGTGATCACTGATTGTCAAAATATTGTCATTGGTTTCTACTGGCTCTTTATGAGCTCTTAAGAGCTAGCGCGCAAGAGCAACTTTTGTCTCCGCAACTATTTTGTCTCTCCCATCAACTCTATAGGAAGTTGCGTCGCTACGTGCGCGCACTTTCTTACTAGCCCATAGAGTTGATGGGAGAGACAAAATAGTTGCGGATAGTTCTCTTGCGCGCTTTACATTTACATTTACACAGGGTCAGTAACTGACTACAAATTCGAGGCAAATCAGTGCTGACCCGAAAAAAAACCCTGTGTAAACAGATTTGAAGTCAGTACAGAGGCTTAAAGTCTATGTAAACAGTTAAAGTCAGTTGCGGCGCCGAATTTCGGCGCCGCGACTGACTTGTCTACTGACCCTGTGTAAATCAGCACTTACGTTCAATGCCATTGATCTGTTCATTCATCAACTGTCATTACGCCATGAAATATTGTTACCATGGTTACAATTCATAATAATATCTTTATTTGGATGTACTTAAATAAATGTGATCTTTTATAACTTGTTTATGACATTGTTCGTCTTTTGGAAGATAAGTTTACAGCTCAAGGAACCTTTAAAGTTCAAACAGAGATTCGGCATTCCAATGAACAAGACTTTCTTAAATTGTGTTTTTATGTTTCTTTTTACAAGGAAATTACTTTAACATTTAAAATATGAAGGTTATGATATATATGATGGGTGATTCTACCCATAATATTCCCTAACAAAATAATATAAGACTTTTATTATAGCAATTAAGCCTAATTTACTGAATCAAATTGAACATTTGTGACCCCTACCCTCCCTCCAAATATTAGGCTGTAACTGCGCCTATAAGAAAAAAAATGTGTGCGTGTAGTAGTGTACACACGTAAGAAGTGAAACTTCTTTATGACCTTATTTTTCAAAAAATAATTTACTACTTATATGCAACTTTACAGAAATACGTCGAATCACGCGTGGTAGGGATAAGAAAAAGATGGCGCGTAACGGAAAAATGTCACGCGTAACGAAAAAATGTTACACTAAATTTTTTTCCAATCCCGATAAAGAAGTTTCACTTCAATAATTTCCTTCTTTCATACGTTTAGATAGTTGAGAATTATGAATGGCGTATCTTGCTACCAGTATAGTATTATATCTGAGAACGTCATTCCTGTTTACAAATTCACGAGGTCGAATTGTTTGTCGACTTTCACTGCGAAAGTCCACGTGTTCGCTGTTCGGACATTAATTTGATTAGAATGCTTTCTTCGAGGATTTGTTAACAGTTGTCTGTTGCGTTATAATAGTGATTATATATGTGTAGTGAATAGTGATCATAATGTAGTAGAATTTTGTTTGTAAGTAGTTCGGTATTTGGTGCAATAATAACGATAATCCCAAACAAAAAGCTCTACTTCCGCTTTCATTTATGTTAGAAAAATAAAGAGTCAAAATGCGGTGACTATCAGTTTACATCAGGTGTTTCGAAGATTTTTTTTAACGTACACATATTATAATAAGTTACAATATTTATATTATAACTTACTTAAACCGCTAATGAAAAAAATAGAAACCGCAAGTTGTTTTGTTTTTTTACTTACGCTGCCTCTATAACTGCACATTGTTTAGGAATTATGTAACTAATTATAGGGGAATGTGAAACAAACAGATAATTAGCGTCTTATCATACAGTTCAACTGTATTTAATTGTCTAAAATACAGTATACAGGCATTTATCAACCCGTATGTGTAAAATGGGTTAGAAATGCTACAAAACTTCAAATATATGAGGGAATAAATACAATTGCAAATAAATCGTTTAAACTGAGTTTACCGTAAGTCTCCAATATTTCAAATAAGCTGCGGTTTCGCTAACCTCGATTCCTAAATCTAGGAAATTCTCACGTACAGACAACCACAAATATTATTACGTATTATTATAAGGTTTGTCTTATATGATATTTAATTATTAGTATTATCACTTATTTGTAAAATAAACTAACGATCCGTCTGGATAGTAGGTACTCAGGAATAACGTGCATATTCAACGATGAACATTTTTCGAATTCGGTAGTAAGTTCGACTGAGGTTCGCGCTTTCAAAAATTTTCAGCTTTATACCATTATTATAGATTATAATCTTTAAATATTGCTCATTTATAAAGGTCAAGTTTCACCACTTACTGATTTAAAGCTAGTTTTACACCCACAGCTTCTAAAACTTAACTTTTTTTTATAATTGCAATAATATAATCTATAGGTGCCTTCAAAAGTAAAATCACATTCATCTATTTGATTTTAAATTGTTGTTATTTAGTCCGATCTACTTTGCATATAGAGTATACACGATATATGTACATTCATTTTACTTTCGAGTTAATGTGCTGTGGGTGCTTTTACTAGTCAATGGAATTCATTAAATAGGTATGTGTGTGTACATACATAACTAGTTTTTCCAATGAATAAATTATAGGCTATGAATTGAAAATCTCGGTTAAAAGTTTGTAATTAACATATTTAATCTTGTAAAATTTTATCAATGTTCTTTTTAATACCGACTTTGTTACACTAACTTTGTTTCTTTTATTACTTAGTTACTCAAATTTGAAGTAATTGACATAAACTGTGCATTAAAAGTATTTTATATTTCTTGAAATTGCAGAATGATTAATTCTATTTATTAACTAAGTAGCTGTGCTCCGCGGTTTTACCCGGAGTGCTACGCTTCTGTTGGTCTTAGCGTGATGATATATATAGCCTATAGGCCTTCCTCGATAAATGAGCTATCTAACACCGAAATAATTTTTCAAATCGGACCCGTAGTTCCTGAGATTAGCGCGTTCAAACAAACAAACTCTTCAGCTTTATAATATTAGTATAGAGTATATATTAACTCTCAAAATTATTTGTGCAATATAGATAAGATATAGTTAACATGCACATTGAATTGCAGCCATGCAACTGTAATAATTGTAAATTGATTTCGGTAAAAAAAATCTTATAACCTTCATGCATTAAAAAGGTTAAGTTCACTTGTACATTAATAAAACACTAGCTTGCCGCCCGCGGCTTCGCCCGCTTTGTCCCAAACCGGGCGACAAAGCGGGAAAGCGGATAAACAAAATTATACACTAAAACCTTCCTATTGAATTAAAAAAAAACGCATCAAAATCCGTTCCGTAGTTTTAAAGATTTAAAGCGTACAAAGGGACATAGGGACAGAAAAAGCGACTTTGTTTTATACTATGTAGTGATGTCAAAAAAATTAACATATAAATAATTCAGTATTTTCTTTGACCGTAAAAACAAAATAAACATACGAGAAATTAACCCGTCAGTTAAAAGTTAAGCATAAAGCAATTAGTAAGAGAAAACGATGAGTATGCTTGCTCATTAATTTATCTTATGTTAATCGACACATGAGCCATACGAAAAAAAAATATGACTACACATTATTTTTTATTTTTTTTTGTTAAGACAGAAATTTCTATGCATTCGATACACCAATTTATGGGAAATAAAATGTATGGGAGCGTTTCATGTAACATTTTTTGATATTTCTCGTTTTATTTTTTAAAAGTTATTATTGTTTTTTAATCATACGATATACTTTCAATATCAGTTTAAAGTTTTTTGATATCAGTAATAGCACGTAATAGTTACGGAATAATCGCCTGCGCACACTTAACGATTACACCCGGTATAGGTAGATCCATCCCGTTACATATATGATTTATTTTATTTACTAAGAAGCACTGAACAATATAATATGCAAAATAGATTGCAGTTTTAATTATTAATTTAAGTCCAAACAATTGTTAACTACGATAATTTTCCGAGTTAGTTTAAAAATACTCAATATACCTTCACCTATAAGGTTTTATAATATTATGTATTATATCTTAATACCTCATAGGTTAAACCATCAGCATAATATTGATTACGTGATAGTTACTAGATATATCTGTTGCAAGTCAATGTAACTATGTTTTCCGGAATGCACTGCGCTTTTGAAATCAAGAGTTGGTCATATCACAGATATAGATGTATTCTAGATGTGATAGAATGTTTTCCTGTATGTAAAGCGTTGTTTTTCTCAAATTATATCGTATTTAATCCTCATAAATATAGAGCTACGAATAGAATCAAATTATATTATGTATATTATGTATACTGAGCAAGGAGCATTCTATATCTATACTAATAGAAAGAAAGAAAGAAGAAAGAAAGAAAAAATGTTTATTTGGCAAAATATTGAGACACAATACAGTAAAAGCTTAAAAATAGAATTACAAAAAAAGAAATGAATGAACAATACAAAAACAAAAAATAAAATAATGTTAGATAAAAGTGCCCCCGTATCGCCAAAAAGGATCGAGTTCAGCATGTGCCAGGCATATGTCTGGCGCTGGTTTTCGACAAGATCCCTATAAGACCCGACTCACGGATGTGAGACGACGCAGTGATAGTATGTAATAGGTAAAATAGTGTTTATATTATGAAATGCATATGAGTGTGTGTGAAAATTATATATATAAATAATTATAAAATAATACAATAAAATAGTACATACGTATAATATATATTATAATATACATCTTGATAATAACTACACGCAGGCTTAAATAAAAAAAAAATAAAAAAATAAAAATTATCTATGCCATAAATGTCAAATATAATAATAAACCACATAATAAACAGACTAGACACTAGCTTATTCTACGCTGCTCATCGATTAAGTAGTTTCTAAGTTGTTTCTTAAACGTATTAACATTAACCAATAACCTAATCGGTGGGGGCAAGTCGTTCCATATTTTTGATGCTGCATAGCGGAAGCTGCCTCTAAAAGTAGTCGTTCTATGTTGAGGAATAATAAGTGGCTGAGCGCAACTTCTGCATGCAACATCTCGACTGCTCGTTGTCCAGCTGAGCTTTTCGTAAAGGTATATGGGCGTAGGAGTCTTGATAATCCCAAACATAAGAGAAGCCAGATGCAATTGGCGCCTTGCTTTAAGCTTGAGGATTCCATGCTTATTTAAAAACGGCGTAACGTGACTACGCGGCGGAATTGTGTAACAGTAGCGCGCACACGCATTCTGCACTCTTTGTATGAGCCGTTCGGTTCTGGCCAGGAGACGTGGACCATAGACAGTATCACCGTAATTAAGTTTAGATAGAACCAAAGATTCTATCAAACGCACTCGAAGGTCCTCTGACAGGTATGGACGCACTCTGTACAAAGTTTTTAAACGGAAAAAGCAATTACTAACCGTATCAGTAATATGTTTCTCATACCTTAGTGAGCTATCTACATAAAGACCTAGATTGCGCGCCTCATAAACTCTCTGGATTGTCTTACCTACGATTTTAACATCAAAAGGTGTTTAAAAAAAACTAATATTATAAAGAGGAAAAGTTTGTAATTATGTATGTATGTATGGTTTTCACGCATAAACCTCTCAACCGATTTTGATGATATTTGGCACAGACAATCTTAAGACCCTGAGAAAGAACATAGGCTACCTTTTATTGCGAAATATGTACTACGGGCGAAGCCGGGGCGGAGCGCTAGTTATTCATACCTATAGGTACAACGCAATAAAATAAAAATTCCTATTTTGACATTACAAACAGGCATTTCAATGTTTTTTCTATAAATAACGTCAATCATTCATCCAGCCAATATAATATTCAAACTATTCAGTTTCTAAATAGTTCTTCAATACTCTAGTAATAAATAGATGTATCTTATCTATAATATTTAGATCCATGTAAAGGCATGCGCTTGGAAAGCGGAACGGACATTCTGAGCAGCCAATCTTGTGGTCATTCATGTGTGTTATCGATAATGCCCCATATTGGGGCAGGGGGCAGATTTATTATATATTTTTGGGCTTACAAGTGTGTTTATTTAAAAATACATAATAATATGTATCTTTTATTTATAATACGTATCTATAATAATATGTATCTATTATGTATGTTACCTAATTACCTTTAGGGCCGATTTTTCAATCCTTGGTTAAAATTTATCCGTCCAATAAAGAATTACACGAACATTTTAAAATGTCACCTGTAAACTGTCATATACGGACAATTAGAATACATTTTTAACTACAAACAAAATAATTATTATATGTAGAAATTTTATAAAAATGTACGAATAAACAAATAAAATTATTCAATATTCATGTAAACATAAGTAGTTAAAATAGAATTTATTTATTTATAAGAATAATATTTATTTATATTTATTTACTTTTTCTGTATCAACAACATAATATTATTCTTTCATGTATATCGAGTAATTACAACAATTGCAAGATTATAATCTCAAGATTAAGAAAATGATTGTTTCTCTATAAACTAAAACGAGTAAATTCAAATTCAAAATTATTTATTGTAAATAGTGAGTAATTTCACGTATTTCTGAAACTCAGTAAAAAGCGAAATGAATAAAATAATAATAATTCAAACAATCTTACAATATACTTACCTACTAAAAATTAAAATAATATTAAAGAACATGCGAAAAAGATAATAGATAGGGAGGCGAGGTAGCTAAATGGCGTAATTCAACGGCGTCGTCGAGACTTATCAAAATCGAAAGAGAAAATAATTTCGAAAAGAAAAGCATCTATGGTAAAAACCATTTTAGCGGTGGGTTTGGCGTGTACGGATTTTCAAAAATGTAAAAAAAAACAAAAGTTCGCGACTTACTTATATGCTGCAACGCGTTTTTCGGAAGGAGAAATGGCTCCTCCAGACTTCCGGTCATGCGGAAACCGGCAGATTTTGTATTTTTATTAAGTTTTAGATTATATTCTTCAAAATAAAAATAAAAACAATCGCGCTCGAGAATGCCGGATTAACGTTTTTTTTTTTTACAAGTTCGCGACCCTATATCTCGGCGGCGTCAAGGACTTATGGTCAGATTAGTTAAAGGACAATGAGTAATGGTGGGCCCACCTCTCAATAGAAGTGAGAAACTCATGAATGAATTGGTATTTTTATACCGAATAAAACTTAGTATTACATCAAAGGTTAAAAGTCAGTACTTTCGGAGTGATACTGTCATAAAAGTGATCCTAATCCCTGCAATTAATTATCGTAGTTTACTTCAATATATTACCGAATAGTGTTAGAACCGTAATTACCAATAATTATATTATAATTTACCGTATTAATTGATCGAAACCAAGTTGGAAGAAACGCGATAACACAATATTATTGTACTGCTTGACCGGACGGCGAACTGTAGGTACTTGCGCTCATATAATATCTTTGATTTGGTACCTATAGGAGTTGGGAGATATCAACCATTCCTGGCCCCCGCGGATTTTTTAAACGATGTAATTGTTATCGATGTACAGGACGACGAATAAATCTTATTTAAAGTGAAATACGTGTATTATTACCATTGTACCTTATAAAAATCCATAAATAATAAGTTAGATTAAAATACTTTAAGACGCCGAAAGTACTAACATTTGACCATAGTTGTAATAATAAATAATGTTCCGCTTAAAAAGCCCTATGCAATGGTATATCACATGTTACTATTGCGGGGTGGGCCCAGACTCCATACATTTGTTTCCCATTGTCCTTTAGTCTTAAAACACTAAAATCAACCCCCAATATCTTAATCTGACGCGCTCGAGTATTTCAGACTATCTATTTTTTTTTACTAATCTAATCGTCTATCCTAGGCGCGCGTCATTACATATAGAGCTAAATAGTTAACAAGGTGGTTCTATTAGGTCTAAGGTATCTCTCATATCTTAAACTGCCACGCTCGAGTATTACAGAAAATTCCCCTCTTCGCCTCCCTATCTATAATTAAATCATCAACTGTAACGCCTTACGCCGTAAAGCTTTTTAATTCTAAAAATACTTTTTTGTCTTACGAAGTTTTGATGTAAAATAAATTAGCTTGTAAACTATCCTATGCTATCCTACTTCCTACTAATATTATAAATGCGAAAGTTTGTGAGGATGGATGTATTATGTATGTTTTCTTTCACGCAAATACTACCTACTGAACCGATTACAATGAAATTTAGCAGACATATAGAGGGTAACTTAGATTAACACCAGGGGCGTAGTTACCGCCGTATCAGCCGTATCATTTATACGGGGCCCCCGCGCCAAGGGGGCCCCCTAACGTGCGTAAGCAAAAATTAGGTACTAAAAACATCCCAAATTTTTTTTTCAGAAATGACAAAAGTAAAAAAAAGCCTTTTTCTGGCCTCCTGTGTGTATATTTAATTTGAATTGTTTGTAAAAATTTTGGAATAAGTGACAGAAAGATAATTATGATGAATAAATATTTCTTTTAATTTTCTTTTTTCTTTTTTTATGTCAGAGCAAGCAAAGGAGCAGGTGGGCCACAGTGGCGTTACAGGTGCTTTGCCGGCCTTTTATGGACAAATAAGATCTTTCTTGAAGGCTTAATTTTAATTAAATTTTTCTTTTTAATTTTATGCAAACATTTTTTTTTCTTTTGTGAGAAATCGTTACCCTTCCTAAGGGCCCCCAAACAAATTTTTATACGGGGCCCCAATAAGGCACGCTACGCTTCTGATTAACACATAGGATAGGTTTTGTCCCGAAAATCCCACGGGAACGGGAATTATGCGGGTTCTAAGCCGCGGGTGGAAAGCTAGTTATCATAAAACTATTATCTATCAATTAATATAATGAAATGCCATTCAAATAACACGCAAGACAAATTGTTGAATCAAAATTATTTAATTTAAACACATGCAATACAAAATTTCTTAAAAGGCTGATAAAGATGTAGACACGCGATAATTAGTGCAAAAAGTATTAGTTAGGGCTGTCGCGTGAATTCTTTGGTTTATGTTAAATCCCGAAAAAATAAAAATAATTCGTATGAGTGTCTATAAGTTATTAAGAAAAACACACCAGCTTATTTATACAAACATTTAAACTAAAAACGCCAAACTGGTTTCATTATTTTTAAAGTTCATCAAATCATTTTTATAGGAAGTTACTATGAAGCTAATATTTCTGCCGAAATTTCGCAATTGAGAATGAATGTTTTACTGTGTTTATGAAATAAAGAGTCTGTGACTTTATTCGAGTTGCAACCGGGTGAAAAGTTGCCAAGGCCTATATTGCAAGCGTAAATAAAAACAGTTGTCAAACACAACAAACACACACACACATACTTTCATATTGCTGTTGGTAATTTTTACGTATAAAAGCAAAAAGGTGACAACCCTAATTACGATGCTCTACTAAGACATGCCTTATAAAGTTTATCACCCAACAACAATTACGTAGTGTATCTCGTTCTCTAAATATGGCAGATATAGCTTTTAACTAAACTGTATTACCTTCATAAAGTAAGCCACCCATTACTTTGGTTTGGTTGGTGCTCTAATATTTAAAAATAGCTATTATTTTAATGCGTTTTCGTCAATATAGAAGAGAGAGTTATTTACTATTTTTCTTAGAATAAAAAAGTTTATTGTATTATCTGTATTAATTGCATGTATTCAATTAAGCCAAAGCATTGCTTAGAGAAATACATCCTTAAATTGAGTAGGTACACAATAGAAGACGAACGTAGACAATTTTTTTACATTTGTTTACAAAAGAGCAGTTCTAAGCTATATTTTTATAACTTGGCAGTTAATTATAAAGACAATACTTACACCCACTTTCTAATGTTGAATTATTGTACCTAACTTTCATTGTTATTTGTACGTGCGTTTATGTTATGAATAATAAGTACCAAATTAATGCTGTTGATTGCGATATTCTGCATTTATACATATTTAATTGGAGTTTAATTTAAATAATTTAAACATTTATTAAAAATATACTTTAAAATATATATCTATTATAAATATTATTTACATACAGAACCAGCCATAATTATAGACAAATCAAACATCGTTACAGAAAATGGTGACTAATTAGATTTTCTCTTTATTCGCAGATGACATGACAATTTGAAGACAAAATTGGACATCAGAACCGGAACGAACACACGACATACTTTCAAAACCATACGGTTCACGAAAAATGGCGACAGGTGCAACGAGACGTGAATTTAACCTTTGCAAATGTTAAACAATTAACCGAATAACTAGTTATGCCAGCATGATGGCAGACAACAGTAACCTATGTTCCCGACGAAGAAGGGGCGGCATCAATCACAATGTTTGGACGAACATCAAAACAGTTCATATAAGTGTTATCATTCTAGTTTTAAGTGCAAATTTAGTCAATTGTAATACCAATGCAACAGATGATGTTATTAAAAGTGAAATACCCAAAAGACTAAAACTCGTAGAAGCCATAACAGGCAGAGGACTCATAGGTGATGTGTATCAAAATGGTACGTTTAGAACTGGTAATAGTTTGTGGGACAATATTTTAAATAAGTGCACGTTGAAACCATCAGTGAGTTGCTTGCAAAAGAACTTCTATTCGTATTTAGACGAGAGTTTAGAATTCAGTGGTGATATTAATGTTACTAGTGGTGTGTGCTTTAAGAAGAACAATGTAGATATGAATAAATATAGTAAGGAAGCTAATATCATCTACCTCACGGGCAGCAAGGATAAGAGTTACGAAGAAAGATCTTTTGAAGCTGAAAATGAAATTAATGACGACGAGGAACCTGGTAAGAATTAATTGATTTTTTTACCAAATTCTAATCTTTATTTTCATAGAAAACAAGCTAATCTAGAAAAAGTCTTTAATGGGCTTTATAAATTAAAAGCTCTAATCTTTATATTTATTTTCATAACCAAGCGAAACGACTAAAAGTCGTCTCAAATAGGCTTTATAATTTGAAAACATTTCCATAGTGCAATAACAACATGTAAATCACCGTAAATTATAATTATTGCATTGCCCAAACTGGTATCTTTACGCACTTCAAATAATTTGGCAATTTACCGCCTCATAGAAATCAGAGTCGAATAAATAGAGATCATTATAATGGAATTTTTGGAATCGCAAGACTATTCAAATTTTACTTGTTAATAATCTATTTTGGTCCCAAAATCAACTAAATCTTTTCAACTCGTCGCGTAATTTTTGCATTTTTGCATTACATTTTTACATCTCCTATTTCTATTGCATAAAATTTTGTCTTATTAACAAAAAGTAGCCTATTTCCTATATCAGGGTTTGGCCTGTTTTGGTTCCTTTCATAAAAATTGTGTGAGATAAGCACAATCAAGCAAATTAACTTCAGCTCTATAATATCAGAATAGATTATGCAGAAATTCACAATCTATTACTATCTAAATACTCCAACATTCAAACAAAAAGCCAATACTATTTGCCATGTAAAAGCGTAGTGAAAACCAGCGTCATTTAAACAATAAACCATTTAACATTACTACATCCGTGATCTCTCCGCCATTTTAAAGAGACCCATTGACCACAAGGCCAAGGTAAAGATTTATTCATTTATGCAGGTATGTACGGGTGCGACGAGTTGAGTTTTAACTTGGTTTCCATAAACAATGTTAAAACTCAACTCGTTACCGTTGTTAAACCTCCTTAGGTTTAATTACACTGTACTTTTAATATTTCCTATAGGATAAAACCAATTTTGATGATTCTTGCGTTTCTATGCACTTATTTTTCATTTGATTCAGATCTAAAGAGACCTTATTTCGTAGGCCTGTAATCGTTTTTTGTTTAAAATTTATTATTCTGTAGAAAAAATAATGATAAGGAAAGCTCACGATAAAATATTATATTCATTAAAAGCTGGTCACGTTTTCATAAGACAAAATTGTCTTAATGTCCGCTAGTAAATTATTATTTAAAAATATACACTACAAATCGAGAATCTTCCAAAAGCAAGTAGAAATAGCTTAGGTTCCTAATTTTAATTTCTGTACGGTCTACATTATTAATCTCCATTCGTCCTTTAAAAAAATAACATAATGTCATGTATCTACAGCAGTTAATAATTTCAAATACCGTTACCGTATATAAAAAAAGAAAGTAAACACCACAAGCAATTGCCTACCTATATTTTCAATTAATAACTTAAGAGTTAATACATATGATTAATCATACATTTCCAAATTGTAAAAACGATTACCTCTTTAACTAATGACCTTAATTTTTATGTAAATTTTAATCTGTATATTTGCCATCATGTATTTTTTTAACTAAATAAAAATTATGTCCATCTTCTTGTTAAAACGGGTTAATTTTAATAATACATATTAAAATTAACGTATTTCAATTCAACTTATCAACGATAAGAAAATAGAAATAATTATTTAAATCAAACAAAGGTTAACTCCTCTTTATTGAAATAAATATTTTATTTTGAAGAAAGAAAGAAATTATTTTATATAATATGTAGTTTCGGGTTAAACGATTCTCAATTTTCTCTTAAAGAAAATAAACCAGTGTCGGGCGTAACCTTGGCGTAACTAAGGGCGTAACGTATCAGTTTCTTGGCTATTTCTTTAACAATTCAAACATGTCTATCGTAAAGATGTAACATTACACCCACGGTTAGCATAAAAAACTATTTAATATCACTTAATATGCTACGGGTGTCGGATTGATGACACTTTCTACGATATTATGGTACGATATATTGAGAAACTTGTCAAAAATCACAGCTGAATTTTAAACGTAGAGAAAGTTAGTTGTTGTATACAATAAAAAACATTAGTTATTTCCCGTGG
Organism: Colias croceus; assembly: GCF_905220415.1. Taxonomy (NCBI): domain Eukaryota; kingdom Metazoa; phylum Arthropoda; class Insecta; order Lepidoptera; family Pieridae; genus Colias; species Colias croceus. Next base: position 5,571,366 of record NC_059560.1, read on the forward strand.
TTCGTTCATATTAACATTATAAATGATTACATTACTCATTCGAGATACAAAAAAAACCTCGTTTTATTGGCGGTAAAAAAAGAAAAACCGTTTGAAAATCATCTACCAGAAATGAGGATACGAAAAATGAAAATGCTCTCGCAGTTAACTTTTAACAATATTATTATTGTATTTATGTTTTAGTATGGAATGTAAGAATATGGAATGTAAGAAATCAATTATAGTATGGAATGTAAGAATCACTTTTTTATGAAAGTATTTTTTTCTAAGTACTGTTTTTACTTTTTACTTATATTGGAATGATCTATGACTATTAAATTATTCTATAATAAACAACTCTTGTTTAATATTGTAAACTATTTTTATAGATGTAATTATTACGGCCGTTTCACTTCAAATATTCAAATCAAGCTTATCTAAGGGTCAAGTTCAAGGCCATACACAAGCGTTGAAATTGAAAGTTGTTCCAAAAATAAACAGATAAGATCACAGAGAAAGTACAATAAGGAAAAGGTTTAGAGGAAAAACATATAAAGCTTTCTGATAGCTGTTACAAATAATACTTTATAGTTGAACTAGCTTCATACCTCGTCTTCGCTCATATGGCGCTCGAATAAACATTGGATTGTTATATTAATGAGTGCGAGCAGCGAGTCATCATTCACCTATATAATATTATTCACTTCTATGGCTTACGTTTTAGGTACATTATAATTTAAACACTGACGAAAACAGTATAGTATGGACTATGGAGGTAATTTTTAAAGGAACATATAGCTATTATGTTAGCAATATAATATTTTAAATCTAATAAAGTGCAATTTAAGTATTCTTCTGTACCTAGTGATAAACGCAATATTATCTTAATACTAGCTTACCGCCCGCGGCTTCGCCCGCTTTGTCTAAAACCTAATAAATTATATACTAAAATCTTCCTCTTGAATCACTCTATCTATTAAAAAAAACTGCATCAAAATCCGTTGCGTAGTTTTAAAGATTTAAGCATACAAAGGGACACAGGGACAGAGAAAGCAACTTTGTTTTATACTATGTAGTGATAGTGATGGTACCTAATTAATATACATAGTTGAATAGCATAACATTTAAATAACAAAACAATGGAAATCGGTATTACAATATATTTTACAAATGTTGAGAAAATATTATAAACACCTTTCTGATTTTCTTTATCCATACTAATATTATAAATGCGAAAGTAACTCTGTCTGTCTGTCTGTCTGTTACTCAATCACGCCTAAACTACGGAACCAATTTGCATGAAATTTGGTATGGAGTTATTTTGATACCCGAGGAAGGACATAGGCTACTTTTTATTGCGAAATATGTACCACGGGCGAAGCCGGGGCGACCGCTAGTTATAAATAAAGAACAATTAAAAAGCGAGAAACCGCTATTGTTTAATCATATCATGCAATAGTTTCTAAGAAAAGTATTCAGAGTTATTTCTGTCTCTTCCATGTCTCTTCCGTATATAATGGTTTTATAAAAAAATGTAGAACGTGTGTTCATATTGTCAATACGTAGAAAAGTGTTGGAAAAAGGGAAAATCACTTTTAAATACTTCCGAGTAAGCATTATTATTTTTATTAGTGAAAACGCGTTTGGGAATGGTCTTGAATAGAATTATGTTTCTTTAGGCTGATTTTACCCGTGGTGTGAAGTAAAATTTGTTACTTATACTTTCGCATTTATAATACTAGTATGGATTGTCAATACGATACTTTATTTTATGATTTACTAATGGAACCGGTGGGAAGATTGTAAAATCGAACCAGTAGTTTAGAGCGTGTTTTGTACTGACAAACAAAAAATGTTTAACTTTGTACCTTTGGGTTGATAATAACAACACATATCTACGGTTTAATTAGTTTTTATTTATTAATATTATTTAAACAGCACATATTATTCACATTACATTCAGTACAATCCATACTAACAATTCTTATTTTGACTTTGAATAAAAATAATTATTTAATATTTATAAGATCAAAATATTACGATTCATCCATTGTTTTACGACCAATACAGAATAAACAACGTTGACATAACATTTCCTTGACTTTCCTTATCTCTCCTTTCAGAATCACCGCTCGAAGAAGTGACAGACGCGCTCTACAGCAAGGGAGTCAAGTTCCTGATGACCCATGACATGAAGCTCACGCTACCAGAGATGATGTTCCACGGAGCCACCCTGAAGATATCCCCCAGGGCTCTGACGAAGACAGGCGCGCTGGTACATATAGATCTGGAGCCGAAGGAAACTGGGGGCAGGCTGTTCTTTCATAAAATAAGTGAGTTATTATGTATTAGTGACTTTTATAAGAAGTTGTAATATACAGTTAAAAAATATAAACAGTAGATAGGTAGTAGGTACTGCACGAATGCAAAACTAGCTACTACTCAATATTTTTTTTGTTTTTTGAGGTTTTGAATATCAAATTCATCTTCCAATTTCATCTTCATTTGCGTTATAAATTTGTACCAAGCTACTGATACAATTAACAATTATTGTATTTACTACAATATTGTAATAATATTGAATCGGATTTTGAAGGAAATCAACAATTCTTATGCAACTTGCACTTTGATAAACTATTAAAACAGAATCACATTTATTCATTCTTGGTTTTTAAGTCGGGTTGTATATGAATGTCGATTTAAAATTGCATTTAAGAGATGTAGAGATAAATTAACCTTCCCTATTTCTAATCCATCAACCTTTATTTCCAGAAAAATACATCAAACGGAAGCTAATCATGGCAGCATTAGCAATCATATTAGTTGTCAAACTCATCGCTCTGAAGCTAATATTCGTGTTACCTGTCGTCCTTGGAGTAACAACAGCTAAGAAGATGTTCCTGAAGCTTCTGTTGTTCATGTTCCCGGCTTTGAGTCATATATTCAAGCTATGTTCGTGGTACCACCAAAATTACCATACTACGAAGTACCATCATCATCATCATTTGATAACGCATCATCACAAGGTTTGTAGATCTACACTCATATTATAAAGAGGAAAGGTTTGTATGTATGTATGGTTTTCACGCATAAACTACTGGACCGATTTTGATGAAATTTGGCACAGATAATCTTTAGACCCTGAGAAAGAACATAGGCTACCTTTTATTGCGATATATGTACAACGGGCGAAGCCGCGGCGGACCGCTAGTATTTAATAAAATGCATTAATTATTACAAGAATAAGGTATTATAATATGTATAGTTATCAAAAATTCATACTATAGTGTTAGTTCTAACTACTCGAAAGCAGCTTGACCGACTATTATGAAATGTTATGTATACATTTGCGTATATTAGGATCTAAAGGGTACTTTAAACTATACCTATATTATGTACATATAAATAAAGTAACTGGCAGAACAACATTTACCAAATCAGCTATTTTATTAAATTAAAAGCTATCCGCATCTACGTAGTAATTAATTTCAAAAAAAAATCAACAACGTAATTCATGAAATTGATATTTTTGGTTTTATGGCATTCAAATGCTTTTATAAATATAAATTTATAAAGAATAGAAAAAATTCGATCACGAGGCGGGGCTCGAACCCGCATCCTTTCGCGCCATTCCCTTTGACACATAAAACTGAAAGAATAGAATAAATTCGATTGCTCGGGCGGGTCACGAGTGGCTGAATTGGTCAGGCATCCGCCCCGGAATGGCGCGAAAGGATGCGGGTTCGAGTCCCTCCTCGTGGTCGAATTTTTTCTATTCTTTATAAATTTATAACGTAATTCATATTATAATATCATCAATTTATTTCCCTCTTTACGTACAATTTTCTGTATCTGTTACATGTCGCTCAAGCTCTGTTATTCTACGAATCTTTATTTAATATTACCTAAACACATTGAGATAATATTACTACGTATGGAGGAGACACCACGGACAAAATCTGTGCGCGGCGCGCAGCGGCGCGGGGCGCATTTTTTTGCTCTAACTAAGTTTTAAAAGTTATTATCTAGTTAGGTACTTACCGATGAAAAGTTATTCCTTTGCAATTTTCCGAATTATTTGTATTATTTGTGCAATATCGTAACACACACGAAGGCATATTTGATGCGTTTCACTTTAAACTAGTGCAAGTGACTGAGTGCAGTTAAGCCATATGGCTTATGGTGAGCGGAACATAAGTGATGTAGGCGGTGTCGTCTCCATATGTATATCTCAATGCCTAAACATAATATATTTTATCACCAGCAACCACACGGCCCCCCGCCACACCCAGTATACGGTCCCCCTCACGGCGCGGTGTTTGTGAAACCCCATGAAAACCATCGGCCAGCGTTTGAACATTATCCTCAAGATTGGGAGCTATCTGGACCAGGACTTGGGAGCGAGTAAGTTTAAATATATCTATACTAATATTATAAAGCTGAAGAGTTTGTTTGTTTGAACGCGCTTTTCTCAGGAATATTTACTGTTTAGGTCCGATTTGATAAAGCTTACAAAAAATGGCTCTACAAAGGCTCTTGCTGTGCTGTTGTAATAAAATTCGCTGTTACCAAATAAATATGATATTCAAGTCTTCAAGAAAACAGTTTACACCTTTTTTTAAAGAATTTATGCCGTTGCTCATGAGCAGCAATCTATAGCCATCAGGTGATATGAAAACATAGAGTGATGAATGATGATGAATAATTGTTATGAAAATAAATTTGTGTGAATACGGTGAAAAATAATATCTAGAATGTAAACAAAATAGTAATAATCTATTTAATATTTCAGATACCTTTCGGACATCCATCGAAATGCAATCGCGAGTTTCAAGCCAAATCCCAATGATGCCAATGATATTAACGCTTGGGGACTAGGGTTACCACCAGGTAAGTTATAAAATTATGTATAAACATAATTTTTTCATCACCATTATCATATTTTATTAATATATAGAAATGAATATAAAACAACAGTTTATTGATTGAATATTAAACTCGATAGTAGAAACTCCTAGACACAATTTATATTGATTATATAAACCACTAAACGCTCCATATATCAAATATTATGTAAAAAAAAAGCTACAGGGCTTTCCAAAACATATTTCTTCACATATAAGTCATAAAAATATATATGTAAATCTTAATTATAAATAACAGGTTCTGGATCTCTCAACGCAGGCGAATACGCGAGTAGCAATAATGTTCCGAATGCTGTTCCTGCGCCGAATGGAAATAAAATACCTGGTAATGTCGGAAGGTAAGTCAAATCTTGTTATTTTGCTAATTCATAATAAATTTGTTTTTGTAATGCAGAAACTATGATTAAGTCATATATGACGAATTCAAGAAAAAACAACAATGACGAAGTTTCTTGGATAAGAATTTAAATTTTGATTAAAATCTGAAAGAAAATTAAAAAGTAAATTGGTGTGCTAAACATAAACCTTCTATTTCCTTGATATTTACCAAACTTCATTGTTTTCGTAGTTTCATAAAAATAAACATCTTTACATCCATAAAAATTTCAATATTATTTTATTAGTAGAATTACAAGTACTACAAAGCACATTCAACACTCAATTTATTTACAGACCCGTTGGACCGCCTCCTCCAAATCCGTACTATCGAAATAAAAAGACGACACCGCAAGATCCTGAACAAGCTGAAAAGGAAGCATTGGTAATTATTTATTTTCATAAAAACACTAGAGGTCCGTCCCGGCTTCGCCCGTGGTACATATTTCGCAATAAAAGGTAGCCTATGTCCTTTTTCGGGTATCAAAATATCTCCATACCAAATTTCATACAAATTGGTTCAGTAGTTTAGGCGTGATTGAGTAACAGACAGACAGACAGAGTTACTTTCGCATTTATAATATTAGTATGGATTTACCCTATTATGTAATAAAAGTCCCACCAAAACTTTTTTTTCGTCATGCCAAAACGCGACTTTTGCTCCGAAAATGTTATGATATCTAATATAGAGCCAAGCTAACTTAAAACTCAATGCCATAACTAAAATACGTGTTTTGGCTATTTTGCGAACATTAGATGATGTAAGGTGAAAATTTTATTTATTTATTACACAAGTTAGTAGAAACTTCTTACACTAAGTTAAACATTTTAACTAAGGTATCGGGTTTTTGCCAGATAGTGGAAAAAAAGTCTCAATACAAAACTGTTTCTTTAATCTAACTGTACCAATAAACGAAATGTTTTTTTTTATATACATAATGTGCGTAACTTTATTGTCTGTCTCCTTTAGTATTGTCTTTCGTATTGGTACAAATAAAGTGTTATCATTCATTCCACCAAAAAAGAAATAAAGCAAAAACCAAATTACAGATACGAGCAGCAACCCTAGCAGCCAACGCTCCCCCCTCTCCAGTGAGGGACGAGCTCCTCAGAGTATCAGCGGCGAGGTTAAGCGAGTCAAACCGGGTGCGGACTGAGACTGAACTTGTGCGGCAGCAGCAGGAGATATTGGCTGCACAGGACCCTGTAAGTAGAAGAAAATGCAGTTATAAATTATAATGCAAGTACTTATGCTTCAGGAGCATAAACTGCGTAAAAAAAATGTAAATTGATGTGATTTGTAATTAAACTGCATAGTTATTTTAACTGATTAAAAAAAAGACAGAGGTTCTATGTTCCACTATATTTTTTATGCATTTACCAACGGGTTTTCCGTCAATTGTAGATGAATTTGAATTTTTTTATAGAGTGGAGTCCCGTTTTTTTCTTAAAAATAAAGAGAAACATTATAATTATAAAGTAAAATTCAATATTACAGGACACAATAGCAGCTGAGAAATTCTACGGATCCCTTCTAGAAAAGGTCGATGTCATATTGAATCCTCTTGGAGCAGTCGATGTAGGCTGCAAGGAGAGAGCTGTGTGTGTGTTATATAGAGACCCCTTCAAACACGCACCTTACAGTAATCTGGTATCTAATGAGCTTAGCAAGTGAGTATTTGAACGAACTGACAGGTTTATTTGAACAAACTGACAGGCTTATTGGAACGAACTGACAGTCTTATTGGAAGGAACTGACAGGCTTATTATAACAAACTGACAGGCTTATTGGAACGAACTGACTGGTAAATTAACGAACTGAATGACTATCGGTAAGCCGTTAGAGGAAAGGAATAAAGAATGAAAATAATGGCGCTTTAGTGGATGACTGAATAGCTAATGATGTTATTATTCTTCAGCACAAACATTCAGACTTCATTTAGATTAATTTATCATTCACAGCGGATATGCTCAGTTTACTGTTTAATTAAATTTGTCTGTCAAGCTTTGTCACTCAGAAATAATTATAATAGATCAAGAGCCCATGACGGCCAGACTTTCCTTTCTTTAGGAAAGTTGAAAGTTTCTCTGTATATGTCTCCGATACAGATAAGAACGACTAGCGAATATCAAGTCTGGGTTGTGGTTACTTTGGCAGGAAACACGTAGTAAAGGTGTATAAAATTGTACCTAACTTTCATTATACTTTAAAAGCTAAATTTTATATATGTTACTTGGGGACGTATAAAAAGATGTTACCTCAAGAGCCGGACAGTTTTCATGGTTCTTACATCTTACCAGACACATTTAAAAAATAACTAACATATCATCAAATTAACGCTACTACCTAAAAGTGTATCAAATAAGAAATAACCCAATAAAAACATTAGTTTACTATAATTAATGATTAAAAAATAATAGTATAATAAGTTATTAGTTATTACATATCTTTTACGGGGACTTATGTTGATGGAATTTCACGTATCTCGATGACACAATAACGAAGTCATATGTCATGGGTTATTTCATATTTGATACACTTTTAGGTAGTAGCGTTAATTTGATGATATGTTAGTTATTTTTTAAATGTGTCTGGCAAGATGGAAGAACCATGAAAACTGTCCGGCTCTTGAGGTAACATCTTTTTATACGTCTCCAAGTAACATATATAAAATTTAGCTTTTAAACTATAATGAAAATTAGTTCCATTTTTATACACCTTTACTACGTGTTTCCTGCCAAAGTAACCACAACCCAGACTTGATAATCGCTAGTCGTTCTTATCTGTATAGGAGACATATACAGAGAAACTTTCAACTTTCCTAAAGAAAGGAAAGTCTGGCCGTCGTGGGCTCTTAGATAATTATAAAGAAAAGAGTTCTTGGCTTAGTTTTGAGATAATCAATAGAAAACTATCCTCTATGATATTAAAATCTTTTCACTATAGAATAGCTTCCTAAAGATAAAATTACTATAATCAAAAATCGTATTTCCAGAGATTCAAGCGAGCTAGTACCACCGGCGGACAGCAAGATGGCGCTGCGGTATTATAGATACGTTCAAGCGGCTAGAGACGGTCAGGAGCAAAAGGACTGTCACGCTTTATACCCCAATTGTAACATTAATTATAATAAAAAGTAAAAACAATGTACATACGATACATTAAAGAAAGTAATTTAAATGGCGGCTTATACTCGCGTTTACAGATATAGAGAGAGAGAGTGAATATAGACGGCAAAAATGTGCAAGCGAGACAACATGTTTAGCATCGATATTTTAGATTGCTTTCTTTGATGAACCGGGCTTAGAACCGGGGTTTAAATTACAAGCTAAAAAATATAGCGAACTGCAGAAAGTGTTGCCAAGAACGAAAAATTTATATTAACTATGTCAGGGTTAAATTTTTTTGCGAATGTGTAAAAGGAAAATTAAGATTTATATGAGCCCGTTGTTGTCATATTATTTTCATATTACACATAGTAAAAATTATGGTATTTGATACTGAATATATAACTATAATAACTCCCAGCTTTTTTATCAAAATGGTACCATAAGTCAGTTACTTTTAAAAGCTCTATGAGACTAAAGTTCTTATAATAGACTGTTGCTTAAAACAGATAATATAGAACATTGCATTTATTAAAAATAATGTTATTGTATAATTTTGTCACAGCTAAGTCCAAAATGTGTAAATGATAACGTACTTAATATTATTTATTTATTATTAAATATAAGAGGTAATTGGGAAGAGATTATGATCCTTACTTTGAATAATTTCATACATACAAAATATTTTGAAAAAATATCTCGTATCGCTCGACAATTGGAAAATTAGTAAGATGCGAATGTTTTTCATTAACAAATTAAGGCTTTTTTTATAATTAAAAATATAAATCACCTATAACTTAACTATGTATGGAATGTTCGAAAATGTTGGCTTTATAAGTACCTAAGGATCTAAATCTTTATTTATTTCAATTGTTTTGTTGCATTTTGTGTTAAATTACAAAATGCGAAAACTTTTAGTATAGAGCCATTGAGTCACTAGGACAATAGAATTAGATAAATAAGTTATTTATTTTAATTAGGCATGGGGCTCAAATGTTAAATCTAGTGTTTTATATTTTTGATAAAAAAATATTTTTTCATGAAACGCAGAGAAAATATTTAAGCTTTTATTAATAAACATCTATACTCTATGCCATAGAGTCTATGGTATACTTCATAATAGGCTCTTTTACATTAAATATATGTATCGTAAGAAAGAATGAAACAGAAGAATTATTATCTAAATTATAGTGGGATGTATACTTTTATTGGTTAGGTATGTACTGAAAGATAATGTAAAGAAATTATGGTTAATTATTTATTTATTGGTTATTGTTATGTAAGAATATAATTTATTTTTTAGTAATTTATTGAACGATTAAATTATTTATTAAAACTAATAGAATTGTTTTATTGTTATCCCTCTTCAATTATTTTATTTAAATTATAAAGAATTTTATCAATATAAAGTTTTAAAGTTTACTCTTTATACTTAATGTAAACTTTTAGAATAGTCTCGAAATTTTACTTTTTTGAGTTGTAGTTCAATTAAGTTTGATGAAATTGTTAAATGGGTGCAAAATTTCTAAAGATCAGAATCTGATTATGCAGACGATGGAACAATTGCTTCTAGCACAATGTAACTTGTCTTAAATAATTATTTAACAGTTAACTTATTCCAAATATACATACCTAGGTATCTTCATGTAACATACCTAATATTAAAATAAAAGTTATACTTAGGTGTGTGTGAAAAACTAGAATTCCGCCCGCGGCTTCGCCCGCATTTTCAAAGGAAAACCAGCATAGTTTACGTTCCCGTAGGATTTCCTTAATTTCATTGTAATCGGTTCAGTAGTATTTGCGTGAAAGAATAACAAACACACACACATCCTCACAAACTTTCGCATTTATAATATTAGTAGGTTAATTAGTAAGTTAGTTAGGTTATGTAGGATTAGTAGGATATGTAACTCTCTACAATTTAATGCGCTAGCTGCATAGTGCACACCTAATATTATCGCATGATTTGATTCGGATGTTTTGAAAATATTGCCACAAACAGTAAATTCAAGTAAAGGGGTTTGTAAAATCTAACGTTAAACATGAAAACACATATTGCCTGTAAAATAAGTTTGCTGTTGCTCATGGTAAGTTTTTCAGTAAAATCTTTAATAAAATTACTTATAATGACTCGTTTTTTCATAATACGACCCTACGGATGTAGGGTCGTTCCAGGGTAACGTGGAGAAAGTCAGCTTTTGATACTATTATTTTCTTTTTATGTTAAAAAATACGTAATAAGTAGGTAACATCAAATAGGAAATCCGGAAATAAATACGATGAATACGCTATACGTTGTTGAATATTTGCAATCCGAAAAAATTCAACAACTCGCCAACATAATTATTGAAAAGACAAAGGTCAAAGTCTTGTAATATAGAAACAATGTACTATAGCGCAAGTCTTTAAATAAATTTGAAATAAGCCATTAGAGAAAATTTTATATTTACAGGTGCTGAAAGAATCTATCTGCAATCCAAGAATAAAAAGATCGAACAACGTGGATAATTTCAACGTCCTGTTAAACATTTACAAAATGAATCCTTTAAAACGTTCTGATGTATACAAAAAGTTTTCTAATCAAATACTTTTACCTCGATCGGAAGGCGCGACAGGCGACTTGAATTTTAATTCAATCGAAAGTAGCAAGGAAATACAAAATAGGACGAAGAAATCAAACGAAATCGCAATACGAAGAACTAATGCAAATCAATATTTAAATAATTTAAACCATCCTGATTTGGCAAACACTATCATCAAAAGAGATTCAGTTCATCGTATCGAAATAAGAAAAGAAAAAGACGCGCCAATTCCTGAAGATAATGAAAAACAAATGCCTGCAACTAGATTATTCCCTGTGCATATTATTCGTAAATTTAAAGAGCATTTTCATTCATTTGATAATGGAGACAGGATGATAGATTTACAGGACAATGAAATCGATGGTGGCCAAGACGCTGATACCGTTGTAATGAAGTAAATTTAAATGTACATGAGATGAATTTTGTTGTGCGGTGAATTTAAATGTAAACTTTAGATATTTAGCTACTAAATAATGTGATGTATTCAGCATTTTGATATCTATTTAGATTTCGAATGACGAGCCAAACATTTTACTTTTGCGTTTAAATCTTACAAATTTTCCTTGTTCTATTACTTTTTTTTAATCCTGCAAAGGGAAATGTTGAAGTGGTTTTTGTAAGGGAAGGACACAAATAAAATATCAGTCGAATAAATTTGAAACTTATACCATAGATTTATTTACAGGTAAACAATAAATAATTTAATAAATAAAATAAATTAGTCCGAGGTCCGTCTACATTAAAGCTACATGAGTTATTTTTGGCCAGAGTAAGCGATGTCGTGGGCGTCTTCGTATGATCGTGCTTGGTAGGGACCGTGGGCGTCCCAGGCTGGGGCGTGATGGTCTACATGGTGCTCGACGTGGTGTTGTGGGTAGTGAATGACTTCGTAGTTTACAACCTTGGGCTTCGTGAACTTGAAGATAACCATGGCACCTGTAAATAAGAAAAATGTTTGAGATTTTATGTTTAAGGATATGTAAATGAATACTGTTTGAATTCATGCATTATGTATTGTAGATTTTAAGTTTTTAGTAGAAGAATATAGGAAGTGTTACAATTAGGAAAACCATCTTTAATATATAGTAATTCGTGTAAATGTTTTCGTTAATATAATAATTGATCAATTTGCGTTGGAATGTTATACTGACCAGAAAGCACAAGAGAGATAAGACCAAGAGTCAAGGCCTTCCATGTCTTCAGAGCGATGAGAGCGAGCGCCAAGGGAACCAGCACTGAAGCCTTGAACTTAAGACCGAGGAGGAAAGGCAGGAGCACCTTCTTGATGAAACCGTGTTCTGAAAACAAACAAACAATTAGATACTTGAAATTTTACGTATTATAAATGAAATATGTAAGAAACCTACTGCTCTTGATCCTCAAAGGTTTGGGGAGCTTGATCTTCTTCTTCCTGCCTTCGAAAGTCTCGACCTCCTCTTCTCCATCGAGAGGCATGTCCAATTCAGAAGGAAGGTCGGTAAGGAGAGATCTTGGCACATATTCAGAAGCGGCACTGCGGGCAATTTCCTCAGGTACTTTCACTCTCACAGAATGGGTTTCAATGAAGCGTTCCACTTTGTCGAAGATCGCGTAAGTGGGGTCCTTGGCCATCCTCGGGTCGACGGCTTCATCCTCAGCGATCGCTGTCTTGATGATGGACAGATTGTCGGTGATCCTGATCTCATCATCGTTCGCGACTTGGGATATCCATTCCAGGGTCCTCGGTTTCACACACTCCACGGAATATTGACTCAAACATTCGTTGTAAATGTTCTTAACGAGTCCGGATGCCGATTGGCCACTAGCGAACGCCGCCACCGATAACAACACCACAAACTTAAACATTTTGCACTGGTTCTAGCACTTGACGGCAGATGCGACTGACTGCCGTCCGATAAGCGGTCACAATGTATGCCAGGGAAGTTCAGGGCTCGGTATATATACTGGCATTAATACGTGACGTGGGGTTCGAATATGTTAAGGTGCGAGGCAATGGAGGTGCAAGTGCTATGGCTCGCTCGTGGTACATTTTAATTACGGGAGTCAGTGCTAATAAAGTTTGATAAGAGCTTAGATGTAGTTGAAGGCTTCATAGCGTCCTTCGATCGTTACTCTTTGAAGGTTAAGAAGTTCGATACTGTATAATTTTTATTGAGAATTCTTTAACTTAGTAATAAAATTAAACCTATTCATAAAACTGATATATTTTTAAATAAAAGCAACATTAAAGGTATTCCAAAAGTAATCCAAAGAGTACTTTAATTTAGCTAAAAATCTTTAATCGTAGCTAAATAAAGCATTAAATGTTCAACAATATAATCGATTATTATTACTGAATGACTTAGTTTGTATGTAAAGTTTAGCAGTGATTTTTTGTATCTTTCATTATTAATAAATGATTTTTTTTTTTCAAGAATATTTCAATGATAATTTAATTTTAATCATGTTCAGTTTTAACAAGTTTAAATAATTAAAGGATTTGATAGTGAGAAAACCAATGAAATAAATGATATATTAGTCAATATTTATTTTAAGTACAAAAAAGAAACTTAACTGTATTAAAAAATATATACCAGCCGAATTGAGAACATCCTTTGAAGTCGGTTAAAAATGAAGCATATAACATAAAGTAGGTATCTAATAATAGTACCTTCAACCTTCTTCGAAAAGTTAGGTCGACTCTATCAACACTTCTATTCTCTCAAATTTTAATCCGAAATATATTAATTTATATTCTACATTTTTCACTCATACATCAACAATAATTTTCCTTTCGAGATATACAATCATTATTTTTCATTGACATAAGCTAATGCTATGTTTTATTTTTATCCTCGATCTAACGGGTATAAGCCGGGACAAGAGGTCTCAGGTCAGTATATTACAATTTAATGAATTTGTAGTAAAATAGACGGGTCTGTAGTAAACCGTCAACAAACAAGTAATTAAACCATGCCTAATTTAAATAACATCGATACGAGACACTTTATAAATAAAAGATCGCAGGAGCGGTAGAAAAGCCGTTTTCAATTTCTTTAGATAACTCTGACATCATACCGTTGTTTTTACGTTGGTGTAGTATTCAATTGTTTTAGAAGTTGTTATAATGATGGGAGTTCTACGAAAATAAATAGGTAGTTAAATAAGTATTTACTCAATACAAAACATGAACATACACAACATAGAAACACAGGACTTTATGAAAGTTTTTAATGTGTGTTATTTGTGTAATTTTTATAACAAAATATAGGTCACTTTAACGCTCCTAAGTTCCACTACGCTTTTATATTAAACATCATACGCATGTTTTATTTATCTAAGTTAAGTACCTATATTTAGATTAGTAGCTTTGATCCGCCTATAAGCTATTCGCTGCCCGCCTATTATCTCTGAACAACTTCTACTTGGACTCTTAGAGGCATTTATAACTTTAAAAAAAATATCAATTAAAATCGAACAGTAAAATTTCGCTGATACAATTTTTTCCTTGGACGTTTCCCTGGGCCATGTCATATACCTACCTACATAAAAAAGTTTTGCCGCGCCCAACAGGTAAGCTTTGCCGCCCTAGATTTTTTTAATGATGTAAATCTGTAAATCCTTTTATTCTCTTAAAAAAAACAACATTTCTATAGGTAATTTATTGAATTAATAATAAGGTATGATTCTGTAGTCTGTATTAGACTACTAATTGAAATTTTCACAACTATCATAATATCTAATCGTTCAGTTTTTATCAACGAAATTTTTCTTTCACGGGGTCATAAAATTAATACGTGATGCGTAACTCCTTAATATTGTTCAATTAACTTTCTATTAATCTAAAGAAACCAGCGACCTAAGTATCTTGACGCCGCTTTTAGTAATCAGCTGTTACTACCATAGACTATAAATCGAACTAGATGTCCCAAGGACTCCTGTAAAGCTTGTAAAGTTGTAAGTCATATTTGATTTGGGATTTATATTTAATTAGTCATATTATTATTTCATACACATTACAACCTAGCAAAATATATATCTAACGATAACAATTACCAATTTAGTTAACAAAAAAAATTAATACAAAAGAGGTCAAATGTTTAGAAATTGTAGTCTGATTCTGAACTTTTAAAATATAAAGTGAGGCACGCTACCGGGAATCAGATTCTGAATTAAAATGCTGAATTTTGAAAAGCATTCCGGCTATTTGATCACATAGATGTACACACGTTCTACAGCAAATTTTCTTTCACGCTCCATCCAGTAAATACGTGATCTGCGGTACTACAAAGTCGCTAGTATCACATCATGAATTGATATACGAATCACGATCATTAGCATCCGTTTTGCTGCGACATCTTTCACTAAAGCATATGACTTGAATGAAATATATGAGAAATGCGGCCTTTATTACGTAAGGAATTCGAACGCAATGGTTGGTATCACTTTCTTTTATATAATGGAAGGGTTCTTTAATTGTATCAAGCGCCAGGATCAATGTTACAACATTTTTTGTCGACTACGCTTGTAGGGGCTACATACTTTGCAAGTACTTGTTTGTTACGTTGCATCTTTGACGCACTCTGTTGTAAAGGGCATGCTGGATTTTAGATTATTTTAGAAGAAACCATATCAGGAACAGCTATTGGACCGAATATTAAAAAATATTTCGCCCTTGTAGTAATAATTAATAATAATCACGAATGAAACCGGGGTGCAGGTACCTACCTCTAGCTACGTAGGTAGGTATAATATAATCGAAGTAGGTACCAAAAACCAATTAATACACGTAAAAATTCAATGAAATCATTGAAAATAGGTAACTATCATGATTTATATTATTACGTACAGTTATCATTTTGTAATATGAATTTATGTAGATAACCTAAACATTTTTTAATAATTTATTAGAAACCTTCATAAATAAGAAACAAACGACACCCCACAGCCACAGGTAACATTATTATTATAATAAAATTATGTACACTACTTACGCAAAAATCGAAAATAATAATGTAAAGGTCTAAGAAGTGATCCATTTCTGAAATAATGAATGAAAAATGAAAGAGGATTATTATTATCAATAATTGATTAGCGTTCGACAGACGACGAGCTATTTAGGCCGATTTCGCTACATTCGTTTGCTGAATAATAATTTGGCGCCAACGGCCTAACATATTATAAATCATTAAACCTGCCATATTAGTTCAGTCTTTTACCGAGGACATATTTACCTAATTTTTAATTAAACGGGTAGACCGTACACTTGCCAAATTTACGCAGAGGCTTGGAAAAGGAGAACAATAATAATTTACCATAATACTGTACTTGCGTACTGACTTGGCAAAACAGAAATAGAAATAATAAAATTAGGTACTAGGTAGGTACCTGGTACTAGGTACATACCTTAGGTACTAGGTACATACCTTTTAGGTACATACCTAAAGAATTTATTTGTTTGAACGCGTTAATTTCATGAAGTGCAGGAAGGAATTGAAAAATTATAATACCTACTTCGACGAAAATTGTCTCGAAATAAAACTTTATCTACAAAATTGAACAAATATGCTTCAACTCAAGAATTAATAAAATAATTATTGTTTAAGTATAATTTCATTTTTAAACATATTTGTTTAATAATGATAGTTAATAATGATAACATGCACTTAAATTTTATTTTAAAATATCCAAGAACTATTCATGGTTTAAGAAATTATTATTATATTTATTAATATTTTACCTAGTAATTATTAAATTACGTATATTATTTTACAAATATGATAAGTTGAATATTCTATTAATTTATTTCATTACATACCTACTTTAAAATTTGTAGTAAAATAGATATGTATTTTATTCATATTATTTAAAAAGTTATGAACGTTACATTTATCTTTGGTCTTCTTTCCATAAACGACTCTATGTCAATGTCAATAATTGTCATTCCATAAACGTCACGTCACTGATCACTCAGTATATTCAGTGAGAGTCGAGAGAAATCACGAGAATACTGTTTAAGTTTTTTGTGTACCTAATTATTTAAAGATTTCTCTTGCTCTAATACACAGTATGCTTTTATCGTAGCAGACAATTTGTTTGTGTGTTTGAAATAAATGAGTTTTGTGTTTTATTGAAGTAAAAACTATTGATAATGGCTAACAATCGGATTCCTTCTGGACCCAATACACCAGGTAGTCAACAGACACCTACACAACAGGGTATTAAAATATTTATCCAGAGGGACTATTCGGAAGGTACAGCGGTGAAATTCCAAACCAGATTCCCACCTGAACTTGAAGATAGGGTAAGTTAGACATTTGATTATCGGATATCAACACGCCTTAAAAACGTCCTTGATAGCACTAGGTGTGGATTTCAATGATGTGAAAAGCATTCTTAGTGTTTGTGAAAGAAATTTTCATACTTTTTATGAGAGAATTACATTTATTCGTTCATTTAATACACTCTTTGAATTTAAGAAAAATAATTGAGATATAAATATTACTGGAATACGGTGTACTTTCTAAATATTTTTGGTATACAAACTTTCATTTCTCAAAGTAGATATTCACAATATAAGTTCATAAACAACTTTGTGAAATTATTTAAATCAGATTTATTTGCATGCTAATGTTCTGAATCTTTCTAACCAATTAATATTAATCGAATTTTTACTGTATCTGTTAACATATAAACAATAGCATTATCATATAATTTAAACTGTCAATAACCTCTTATTCCCGCTACGGGACTAAATCCTTTGAGGGCTTCACAATGCCACATGGTCAAGTGTAGGTATATGAATGTCAAGTCCTTTGTACTTCCTTCCTAGGTTATCGGTTCTACCTGATTGAGAACAGGTAAATTTTGTAGTTAAGTGTAGCAGGGATCATTTTGCATATGTACTTAAAATACAAAATTAATATATTTACTTCTCTGCTAAGCTAAGATGAAGCAGTTCCTAAAACTGTTTTCTGTTTCTTACAGTTTCCCCAATGTTGCGAATTTTCGAATATGTATCAGAAAATAAAAGATCTAATGCTGCATAATATGTAATCAAACTGTTACTAATTGACTGTTTATAATTTTAATACAAACCAAGTATTTTAATGCTGAATAATTAAACTTCCCTGTTTCATTCTATTGTCTTTATCCAGCTATTAAAATTAACAACAAACAATATTATTTACAGATAGATAGACAAACATTTGAATACACAATAGAGAGACTGAACGAACACTTTGATATGGCCGAGACGGCAGACTGCAGTACCTACTGTGAAGGTTGCCTCGCATGCCTGACAGCCTACTTCATTTATATATGCACTGAGACGCATTACGAAAAGGTATGATGATATATAATAATTAATATAGCTCTATAAAATTAAAAACATTGTTAATCTGAAATAATTGTATCATCACTGATCCTTGATAAGTGTACAAAGTTTGAACTAAAGCTGTCTGTTTGAAGTGGCTCAAATTAAAGTCTAAAGGAGTTGGTTACATACAAACATACATGTGAAGATAATAAAAGCCTGTTAAAATAACTTCTATCGCTACAGTAAGATATTATAAGAGGTAGCGCGCACGAGCAACTTTGTCTCCGCAACTATTTTCCCATCAATTGTATGGGGAGTTGCTTCGCTACGTGCGCGCACTTTCATACTAGCCCATGGGTGGGAGAGACAAAATAGTTGCGGAAACAAAGTTACTCGTGTGCGCTACTCTAATGAAAATTAAATGAACGGAGAGTTTTAGAACAATTTTTTTGTTTGTTAAATTGATTCCAAAGCTTCCTTACCAAAAGCCAGTATTAGCTAAAACAAATTATTTAAATTGTTAGGCTTTGGTTATCAACAATCATGCTGCTATTGATGAATCATTTAAAATTGATATTGGAAAGATAATGATCAAATTATGATAAAAATTTAGTTTATGATTACTGTTATGTTTATATTATGTTGTATATGTTATAGTTTATGATTTGTTTATTGTACATAATATATGCTATAATACATAGGTATTAGATTAGATCTTTTTTATTAATTTATTTTCTTACATTATTTTAGCATCTTCGAAAAATATCAAAGTTCATAGCGACACAGAACGAAAGGGTGTACAATCCACGAGGTATACACTTAACGGACCCTATACTAAGAGGTTTACGTGTTATAGAGGTCACCATTATCGACGTACCTAACTGTCAAAGCCCTACAGGTAATGTCTCTCGTTATTTTACATATTTCAATGGTATGAAATGATTTTCAATGTATTGTTAGTAATGTTTGTTTTAATGAATACTAGATGGCGATATAATTAAATTCACAAAGCAATAAATTTCGAATTTTAGGGTTGTCTAATAATTATATTTAATTATGTACGAAATTGAAAATAAAGCTTTATTCTGAAGTGATATAATTAACCAGAAATATTGGTGGGCTTTATGGAAAACCTTTGCCTATAGAATCCCTAACAGAGTTTAGTCAAGTTAATCAACATTATCGAGAGCATGACGTCATCATTACATATACATATTATAAAAAATTGTTCCTTTTATGCAAGACAGAGGCGCTTTTGAAATTCCTTTCATGACGTTACAAATACTTTGACGATAGCTTTCGTGCTCGCCGTTCTTTAATTTGCCAGATATTATGAAGGCTGTATGTACACTTATAGTATTTTATTACAAACCATAATAAAATATAAATAAAACCATATAAATAAATAATAAGAGCAGTGGTGGCTCAGTGGTGAGACCTCGGACTTCGAATCGATAAGTTCAGGGTTCGAGACCAGGCGAGCGCGCAGGAAATAAATTGATTTTTCAATTTATCTGCGCATGTTGTAACATCACCACTGCTCGAACGGTGAAGGAAAACATCGTGAGAAAACCGACATGACATGTCGAAGAATTAAAAAGTTCGACGACATGACGTGTCATCCGCCAACACGCACTTGGCCAGAGTGGTGGATTATGGCCTGTACCCTCATAGGAGCTGGCCCTTGTCCCAGCAGTGGGAATGTTTATGATGATAATAATAAAATATACTTTCCTTAACATAAGTTTCAAATTATAATTACAGGTAATTCAACAACGCAGTTGCGGCACACTTGACCACCGCAAGAAAACAGGGAGTTCTTCATGTAACAGTTAAAGTATTGGTTTTGATGGTGCTTATAATTTGTGTGTAAATTGAACTGAATTGAGGGTAGTTTTGAAATATTTTTATCGTCTCATATCAAATTAATCAAAATATATAATATCTTAGAATTATAGTTGAACTTTCGATGGTCTTATACCATTTTGTAAATAATACCTATAGTAATTAAAATTTTTAAACAAGTTTTTATCCTAATGTTTTTTATCAATAACATTTTCCTCGTATTATGTAAAGATACGTCGATCTTAGGCAACATTATAATTTAACTAAATTCTGATTTTCAAATAAATAAATAGACACTTTCATGTAAACAAAAGTGTAATAAAATATTGAAGTAATTTTAAATGTGGAAAGTTGTAAATAAAGTGACAATGTCAAAAACACTTCTTATATCTATTATGCAAAGTCAAAAGCCGTATTTTTTACCGTTTTATAATCATCACAGTCAACATCTCAGCAAATGCTGACCCAAACACAGACAGCACTGACTTTAATTTTTATATTATTGAATATTATCTATATTCGCCCAACTTGTCTTTGCCGGTCAAAATCGGTACTGTAGTTTTGCAGTTTATCGCGAACTAACACGACAATATGTTGTATGTTTTATATGTAGTGATTGAGTTCAATATACACCATTTATAAGCTCCTAAGTGAAAATGAAAGTGACATTTGGTGTTTTAGTGTTTCGGTTGTACTTTTGTCATTTAATAATATAAGGTTTATTATGGTTTAGTGATTATATAAAAAGCCAATTAGCTCTAATGCAATGTGTCATCTATTGTGTGTAATTTATTGAAACTATGTCAAAATGACGCATTTTGTTTGTGTAAATGGAATAATAAATGTTAGTGTGTTTTGTGGGATTTTATTTACTAATTGACAAAAATATAAAAAGTTTGAAACATATGAATGTCTGTTTTTAAGTGTAAAAGATATTTATTTTTTACCAAAAAACTATATTTAATTAGGATAGATTAAATTTCAAAACTCATGTTTTAGTTAATTGATACTAAATATTAAGAAATAAAATTAATTTAAATGTTTAGCAAAATGCGTCATTATAAAAAGTTTTATTCGAATGATTGGAACATTAACTAAGGTATGTTAAGTTGTATTATATTTATTGTCATCATGTGTATGGAGAACTCCCTTGCCAAAATTATCTTCCAATACAAAGGAAATTGTATATTATCCGATAAGTTAATTATTTTTAACTCTGCAAACTATTTTGATTAAATTAATTGTAATAAAATGTATGCATGTTAGTATCACTTATAGACCGGGAGATACTGACACAAAATTTCGAGTCATTTGTAACAGGATGGCGGTTCTACAGGGGTCTTAGTACGCAATGACAAAAAGAAAAACGATGGTGTGAAAGCTGGTACCGGCGGCTTAGTCGCGTGGGCGTTAGTCGAACTCGTCGGAAAATAGCAAAAGTCAAACGATTTGTAACAGTATGGCACTTATTTTTCCTGTGAGTTTGAGGATCAACGAATATAAATACAAAATTTCAAAGATCTAGGTGTTGGAAATCTTCACTTATATAAATTAATACTAAATTAATTTTTCAAGTATGACAGCACTTTTTCCCCCTACTAGAAGTATGGCAAATATAATAATGGTCACATTTTATCAAATACTCTCCAAAAATCCAAATGCAATACTGGTACAAAAAGTTTGGCGAAATAAAAATTTTTTGCAGATTTTCGGCGGTATGGCGACCATTTGGAATCGTCCGAAAAGTATGGCATGGCGATTTTCGTAAATGGCTGCACGACGATGGTTACCTGTGCAAAAGTTAGCCTGACACAAATGGTTGAATAATTGTTTTATTTAAATCAACACATTCGCGTCGGTATGGCGGGCTGTAAGTCACACCGGAAAAGTATGGCATGACACTACCGCCTACTTCTTTTTTATGGGCTATCGGTAAATTCTAAAATTTTTGTGTTACAAATCGTTTGACTTTCGCTATTTTTCCGACGAGTTCGACTAACGCCCACGCGACTAAGCCGCCGGTACCAGCGTTCACACCATCGTTTTTCTTTTTGTCATTGCGTACTAAGACCCCTGTAGAACCGCCATCCTGTTAAAAATGACTCGAAATTTTGTGTCAGTATCTCCCGGTCTATGATTTTAACTGTCGTGACGACGTATTGAGACTTAGTCGTGACGATTTTTTTATCGGTACGATGAAAATATAATAAAACAGTTAAAATTGTTAACAAAACAGATACCTATAAAATTAAGCAGTTGTACTATTTCATCCAAATTAACATGACATTACCATGGCAACGGGCTTTGGTGGGATTCAAAAACATGTGAATCCCACCAAACATTATACCAATCCGCACTTGGCCAGCATGGTGGATTATGGCCTGATGGGAGGGGGATACCTTAGGGGATCCCTACCCGTGTCCGATTAGTAGGCACCTAATGGGCCAATTATGATGATGATGATGATAAGACAGAGAAAGTAGTAGGTTCGCTTTGTAACTCCTGCAAGTAGTTGGTGATAGTTTAGAACTTCTATATTTTTGTGTGATTATGTAAAAAAGCGTCTGTTTATAGTGAATTTTATTGTGAAAATTTGTGCTTCTTAGATATGTATAGAAAATTCACTGTAAATGCTATAAGTATCTTCTGTAATTGGCTAGCTAAAAAAGGGCTAGTTCAGAACTTGTAAATGAAAGAAAGAAAGACTATTTAACACTTTTGAACGTATAGGTATTTTTATAAATTATAGTTTGTCATTATATGTATGGGATAAGGTAAGCAGAACTTATCAAGAAGTTGTGAAACTGGCTATAAAACGCGTGTAAAACATTAAATTTGTTTTTTTGGTGCTCTAATAATTGTATTTTACTAAAAGGGGGTTATTCTTATACTAAGGTCTAATGGATGACTCAAAATATCATTCATTGTCATTAATTTAACAAGATCTCTTCGTATTAGACGGATATTGACTTATATTCATTTGTTTTAGTGTATAAAACTTTGTTTTTCAATATTTTTTTTTAATTTTATATATTTAACTACTTTTTAGTTTGTAATAGGCAATTTATTGTCTACCATATTACTTAAAAGTTAAAATACGTGTTTAACTTTTTATTATAGATTCAACGTAGAAAAGGAAAATATTGGTTGAAAAATCATACAAGGCTCATCATACCCTATAGTTCTGTATACATATATTAAGTTTGCATTGTAAATCACTATAGCTATAATAATAATTATTATTAATTAATATTATTATTGTATAAATATCTACTCTTTGTGAGGGTATCGATCATTTGTATTTCCTTGTACATTTAAAACTGTGTTTATCAATGTTACTGCAAATTTATTTTAAGTACTATTAAATTAATGTTTAAATAATGTTGTGTTTTATTCCTGATTCCTTTATTAACAGATATATTAACTAGCTGACCCGGCAAAAGTTCTGCCACGACATTTACCACTTAAAACTTCATAAAAATCGATCAAGCCGTTGTGTAGTTTGGTGAGTGTTTGACACGGACATTTTTATAAATGTTAATTGATAAATTAATTTACGATGTTTGAGACTGTCTGCCTTATAATCTCTTAGTAAAAAATTTAACATCTCATGAAACAATATGTAATACAAATACTTACACATATTTAATTGCTACCTACCGGCTTTTATTTTATTGTATTACTTTCATAGTAATACAAACACTAGTTACTACTAAATAGTAATCATAATATAGGTATTCGCAATATACACGACCCAGAGTTTGAAAATCGTTTACCTTTATTGTTCAAATAATCCATGAAGCTGTAAGTTTATACCTACCCAGGTATTATTTGTATTCTAAGATTTGTATGTATAACCACGATAATAGCAATAGATATATTTTTATCAATCAACCTGAACCAATAGTTATTAGGCATAAATAATATAAATCCATTATCTGACATCTGTTTGCTTCTCGAAAGTTTAAAATTAGGTAAAAAGATAGTCTAGAAAGGGAAGAGAGATATTGCATTAATTTGGACTATTCTTGATTGCATTAAAACATAAACAAGGAAGTTTACCAATTTAATATTCACTTATCGATTAGAGCAAACATTCGACTCAATTTTTATGGGTGTCTCAAATTTGATCTCATCACATAAATCTCGGGAAGGCCTCGTAAACATGCTATTTTATGGCATCTAATTACAAGAGGTTATTGCTATAACGTAGGCTGTAGCCTGTAGGGGGCGCTGTAGCTTGTGTGGTGTGAGTTATGACTTTTAAGCGGGAGGTTGTAGAAACTACATTAAATATAAATAAACATATTATATTCTTGCTATATCTAACTACACACATAATATACATAGAACAAGAAAAAAACATGTATGCGTGTACTGTGTACTAGTGTACACACGTAAGAAGTGAAACTTCTTTATGACCTTATTTTTCAAAAAATATTTTTTTAATAACTATGCAACTTTACATAAATACGTCGAATCACGCGTGGTAGGGATAAGAAAAAGATGGTGCGTAATGGAAAAATGTCACGTTTACCGAAAAAATGTTACACTACATTTTTTCCAACCCCGATAAAGAAGTTTCACTTCAATAAAATCCAATTCGGCATTCGAAAAAAAAACATGAACTGGGTAAGTTGTTAACTATTTGTCTCTGCATTATCAATTATGTATAAAGAACGGTGAACAAATTAAAAATGAATTAATACCATCTTAACGAACTTTTAACAGGCTACGATAGGCTATGGGCGATAATCCACCACAAGTGGTCAACATGATATTATGCAAAAAAGTTAATTAATGATTATAAAAAATATACCAGCCGAACTGATAACCTCCACCTTTTTTTGAAGTCGGTTAAAAATATCATCGGGTAATACCTGCATGTAGAGTTAGAGCGACAAAAAATAGCCTAGCCTCTTTATAAAACAGCGCTATTAAACAGCTAATTAAGGTAGTTGATTGACACATTCATACTTATAGTCATTTAGTTTTCCTCACCGCGAACGCTTGTAACTCGCATCAATTTGGAGTACGAGGCACAGCTATGACGCCAACATAATTAGATCTATCTTCCCTCCCATCGTGAACTGAAAATTGTGTTATTCTACGATTTGTACCGCATATCGAGGCTCTAATAACATTGGTGGCATTCAGACGCTTCGAGGAAATGAAATGAACTTCGCATAAAAATAGAAAGTGCGTCATAGGAGTGTCACTTTATTGTGATGTTTTGTACTTTATTTTATCACTAACTTCTGGACTTACCTTTAGATTGACTTCCCTAAGTGATAATAATTATGTGGACCTGTTTAGGTAGGTATTCGATTGCTTTGAATGTACAAATTTTATAATACCGACTGACTACTTTATTAGTTAGTTCTACATAAAAAAATCAATTTATATCTAAGTACAGGAAAATTGAACTGAATTAAATTTTGCTATGTTAAAAAACCCATATTAGTTACCCAAATATTTTCCAAATTTTTCCTTAAGTATTCTTCATCTGAAATTAAAGTTCTTTATTTTTTTCACGTTTTGCCTTTTTAAAGGTAGACCTGCCTATTATATAGGTAGATATAAATATTTGACAATGTTAAAAACGTAGAATAAAATAACATTTTTCGTCGTTCAACAAAATATTATAATGAGATTGACTTTTCTGTAGAAAAGGTCAAACAGAATTATTCCAAAAGCTTAGGTTAGAAGAGACAGCAAAACGGACGGGAAATTGAGAATATTAAAAAAGTTAACGTAAAAATTTGCAGTGAGATACCTGTACATAGGTACATGTAGGTAATTATGACATGACAGCTCTTAAGTTTTCATTAGATTGCTTGTTTGTAACTTTGTAAGGAACAATAATTGCCTTATACTGGAACCATACCTACGTTCCTTTAAATATATTGATGCTATAAAAGATAAGGAAAGAATAGAGCATTGGTGAAAAAGGCATCGATTACTAAATAGTTACTTTATTAGATGCGATAAGGGTGAGAAAAGGGTATGACTTTAACGCCAGCAATCCATGTGTAGAGGCGTAAGGTCTGCAAACGATCATAAAACTCTACAAATGTTCATGGGCGGTAGCGCTTAGTGCTTACCATCAGGCGCCCCACCAACAGCTCCTTTCCCGACGCGGACGGCAGGACGGTGACATCTATACCTCACTACATAGTATAAAACAAAGTCGTTTTCTCTGTCTCTAGACTCTATGTCCCTATGTCCATTTGTATATGCTTAAATCTTTAAAACTACGCAACGGATTTTGATGCGATTTTTTTAACAGATAGAGTGATTCAAGAGGAAGGTTTTAGTATATAATTTATAAGGTTTTAGACAAAGCGGGTGAAGCCGCGGGTGGTAAGCTAGTATATTATTATAAAGCTGAAGAATTTGTTTTTTTGATTAAACGCGCTAATCTCAGGAACTACTGGTCCAATTCGAAAAATTCTTTCGGTGTTAGATAGCCCATTTATCGAGGAAGGCTATAGGCTGTATATCATCACGCTAAGATCGACAGGAGCGGAGCAATGCGGGTGTAACCGCGGGGCACAGCTAGTAAAAAATATAAATGTAGCAATAGCAATTAGCAACTTATGTGCAGAAAAAAAATAAAAGAGTAAGGAAATTCTGCTAACTGCCCTAACTGCCCTATACCGCCTAAACTGTACAATCTATTACCTACATAAAACATGTTTTAAAACATTGCCATCCATATGAAATGCATTAAATTCCATCCTATTCTGGAAAATACGGCATGCAATTGTGCGAGTAAATACCTAGATACAGGCTAGGAAACCTAATAACGCTATTTCTGTGCACCCCACTGGGAAAGGGGTTTATTTAAATAGCTATTATGTGTTCATATGTTTGTTCATGCATACTCTGAGCTTGACAATGGAACGGAGTTCAATTAAAGTTCAGTGATTGAGTTATAGATGGCCTCTAGAGTATTGTTTTGTTATCTATTTGTGGATGGAAATAGATGATATTTATTTAATTATTTATGCACAAATGGATAATTTAATATTTATAAGTGTGGTTATTAATAAATTATTGCATTTGTGGAGGTAAGTAATCTTAAAACATGTAAATAATGAAAATTTTGCAGTAATGAAAAAATAAGCAATTACGATAAATATTTTAAGTAGTTTCTAAATTAAGGCTCTAGTGTTTTATTTTAACTACGGTAGTATCCATTTTGAATCCTAGGTACTCTTTTATATTATGAAAGGAAGCAATCAACCTGACTAATCACCTTAAAGTATATAATGTCGCCCTTTAGAGTAAGTAGGTATATCGCTCAGATCCACTCACTACATCGAGACCTTTGTTAAGGCTCTTTTGTTGAAACCCTTAAATCGTTGTATTTGGAAATAATGTTGTAAGAGAAAAGATTCATATTTCCGCACGCGGGAAAACAATTTAATTAGTTAAATACCTATGTGATGTAAAATGATGATCCCTTCTACCTACTTAGTCTATGTTGTAAGCTGTTGTAACTACGTGATCTATTCATTATAATTTCATAATCAACTACCCTCCAATGAGACGTTGAATTGTATTTGTTATATTGTATAGTTTGGTACCTAAGTGTTAAAATATGTGTACAAGATACGATGGGATTGGCATCGTCCTTTAGGACAAAAATCCCTACTTAAAATTTTTTTTTATTATTTTTTTTAATTTCACCATCGAACTGCTCGTCACAAGTTGAAATATCACCCTCAACATCTGGATACTTGGCGCTCATCCACCGTGCGATTTAGGAGGAACTTTCTGCCACGCACCACTCCTCTGTGGAACGACCTTCCGAGCTCAGCATTTCCGGACAGATACGACTTAGATTACTTCAAAAAGAGAGCGTACTCTTCCCTAAAAGGCCGGCAACACACCTGCAACCGTACAGGTCTTGTGGGTGATTTATGGACGGCGCCAATCATCGCATTAATCCGATGACGCGCCAGCTCGTTTGCCCGCTAATACATAAAAAAAAATTATTTGCGTAATAAGTTTCGCATCCCGATTCGCATGACGGGACATAAAATTCGTATTATTTTATCGATCGAATTTTTTTAATAACTAGCCCTCTATAAACCTTTTATTAGCTTCACCTGTATGATTGTAAAAAAACACTCTACATTATACACTCGTTACGAAAAAAAAATGGACAGATTTAATTTTTAGGATCCGATCGGTGACAATGCAATAATTTCATGAGTTTTTTTTTTTTTTTTTTTTTTTTTTACTTGAGTAAATGGTAAGTATTTATTACTAGCTGGCAGATATTTTATATACCTACGCAGCCGGCTTATACCGGTTTTGTCTATGAAAACTGCATAATCTTAAACGATAGCTCACGTGCTGGTGGCAAAGTTTTAAGAATTGATCTATTTGAAAAAAAAATGCATCTGGAATTTTATAAGTATTTTTAACGTAGGTACTCAGCGTATGCAAAACTTTATAGTTTGTTTGTTTATTTCAACCTCCTTTGAGCTTAGTATACCAACAGTAGGAAATCCTGTAGGTATAATAGTCAGCCTTCCTCGATAAATGGGCTATCTAACGCCGAAATAATTTTTCAAATCGGTCGTTTAGTTCCTGAGATTAGCTCGTTCAAACAAACAAACTCTCCTTTATAATATTAGTATAGATTTTACGAGTCCGAGTTCCAACGGATTCTGTATACTTAGTTACGATTGTAGGTACCTACGTGGAAATTTTATAGTCCTATTGTGAAATGTTTATCTATTTAGTGTGTTATCTGGAAAACTGTTTTGACTGAGCCATGGAAACTTTTCCATAGTTTTTCTTTATCTTAAGCCAAGATTTTGAGATTTTGATGACTTATCAATGTAGAACAAATTTGTTTATACGAATGATCCGCCCTTGCTTTGTTTAATCCACTGATCTTTATATACCTACCTACTTAATAAATACGTATTCATCTCCCATCTTTACACATTATTATAATATTACCTAAATTACTTATATCGAACACTAGCTGCTCCGCGCGGTTTCACCCCCGTGGCTCCATCCTGTTGCTCGTAGCGTAATGATATATTGTAGCCCATAACCTTCTAGATAAATGGGCATCTAACACCGAAAGAATTTTTAAAAACGGACCTGTAGTTCCCGAGATTAGCGCGTCAAACAAACAAAACTCTAGCTTTATAATATTAGTATAGATTATTATGAAAAAGCTTACCCACGCAATTTTTCTTGCTCTCATAAAGAATAGGTATTTCTACCAATTTTTTAAAATCATTTTAAGTACTTACTTCATTTTTTGATACACTGAAGTGAAAATTTTATTTCGAAGCAGAAGCATGTGGCTCCTTCGATTGGGTATCTCGTCCAAAAAAAAACTCAACAGCTTTACAATAAGGATTTTGAATATCGTATTGGCTGTAAAGGCGTTATCCTGCCATAGCATCTTTCTTTTATTTTGGATTGATTTGATGCTGTTTTTACAGCTTTTATATCCCACGTCCCACAGAGTCAAAACATGTCTCAATCTATAAAAAAAAAAACAAAGTATATACTTGACGTTATTTATTCTTTATTTCTTTGTTAAGTTCGTATTCCTCTGTATTGACGTAATGCTTTCATAGTTTGTTATTTATAAGCGGGTTACGTAAGCACATATCTAGAGAAATCATATAAAAACACACATAAATGTCCATCTTGCGAAGTGCCCTAGGCTAATTGTTTCATGAATGAAACATACTTTCAAGCTTGATCGAAAACAGTGGGGTGTCGTTATAGGGCAAAGATAAGATTGCTTGTAGATGTGTCAAATTTGTAAACTATCTATAGCTGTCTTTGTAATAATTATTGGAACGAAGTTCCTTATTGCGCGTTGTGAAAGAGGGTTTAAACGGTAAAATTCTTACGAAAAGTTGTCACGACACTTTTTGCTAGAGGTGTAAGCAGTGCGGCGTGCGCGTAGTTCTCTGTCTGTCTCTCTCTAACTTGATGATGATGATGATGATTGCTTAATTTATTGCGATGTTATTAACGGATCGGATATGTTTTGAAATTGAATCTTTTGTTTGAGTGATTTATTCATTTTGCGGCTAAGTACGAGATAGGTTAAACAGGAAATCAATATCTTGTAATTTAACGGGATAATTTCAATATTGTACCTACTAGGCTTTAATAGGCTAATATAAATCACATGATCAATAACAATCTTCTTGGAAGACAAAGGTAATAAGTAGTCAAATAGGCATTCCGAGTCCATATTCCAGATATATCATAAACGAGAGATACATACATTTTAAATTTGCTATTTCAGGTTATGAAAATTAGATGAATATTAATTTTCATGAAACATTATGTAAAAAATATTAGGTACTCAATACTATTTCACATTTTCTATTTAATGTTACAACACTTAGGAATATTTACAATTGAATATAGGATATTAACACTGTATGACGACATATTCTCTTAAATTAAACGTGGAAGATTCAATCATGTATAATTGAAATCACGTTAAACCAACAGAATATTTCATCATCATGCTTCAAAATATCTAACGCCCTATCTACGTAAAGCTGACTTATCTAATCTATGTCCCTTTTCCCAGCCGGCGTGCCTGGGCGGGCGGCGCGGCAGGGGGGGTGCTTCGCGATTGGCTCAGTTCACCTCAAAACCGAGCCTTCGTTTCGCTCAGTCCCACAGAGTACTTTTATATAAGTCCGCTTCCAACCGTCGTAGGGGGATAACGCTCGTCCGTGCGCTGCCCCAACCGCGTGTCCTTTTAACTTAAATCCTTTATAAAAACGTGTGCTATCAAAAATATAATCCTCAGTGCGTGATATATTGTGACCCAACTATTGTTTTGTGTGGCCTTTGATGCGATTCAGTTCCACCCCGTAATACGATATTGCTGTTGGGCATTTCAGCGAGTAAGTATCAATCGTTTTATTGTTACCTTTAAGTAATTGCCTTTTATGTGAGCCATTAAAATGGAAATTGAACTCTTGCCTTGCTCTTGTTAGGGGTAACGCATCGACTTCTTTGTGTTTTTACTAAATGCCGTTAACATTTAGAAAACACGTTTAGCATTTAGTTAGTGCCGACATAAAAATATGTATGCGCTATTTCAGCTATAAGCTAGGTATCCAGGATTAATCAAATAAAGATGATTGTTCGTAAAAATGTCGTGTGTTTATGACTCGATCGTAAATATTGATCTCAATGATAACAGTTGTCTTATTACATAATTAAAGTAAGTACTTGTTTAGCCTCGTTCTCTGTATATGGTCTATGAAGAACAAGATCTGAGTGACCGATATATTGTGGACTGTGGTTATATCACCTACTAGGTACAATAATTACGATATAGTGTAATAAACGATTTAAATTCAAGTGGTGCTTATTATGGTATGTCATCGAATCGATTATTAAAGACAACTATTGTTAACAATTATGTACCTAAGTTAAAAATTTCATAGTTTGAATAAAGAACAAAATTTGCACGAATGGCTAAAATTGGCTAAAATTATCCAAGCGCTTTTCTTTTATTACTTCTCTGAAATTAGTAGCCTGTGTAATTAAAAATGTTAAATGGCGTTTTTATTTTTTAAGCTAATAACGAATATCTATGGTAATGAAAATCTTATTGTAATTTCTTGTGTTTCTTTTTGGTAAAGATTCACTTGTCCTGTTGTTGTAAGTTTGATAAGGTTTGGCCGCGTTCATAAAATTTTTTGTCATCATCAAATTAAACAGATTCTATTGTAGGTAGGTAGGGTCATTGCGCCAGTTCGCGTCCACTTAGTGCAGTTGGAAATTTTGAAGGAGAAAATAAAAATGTTCCAGAACAAATTTCAACGCAAAATTTATGTAACGT
Source organism: Colias croceus (assembly GCF_905220415.1). Lineage (NCBI taxonomy): Eukaryota > Metazoa > Arthropoda > Insecta > Lepidoptera > Pieridae > Colias > Colias croceus. Next base: position 5,603,346 of record NC_059560.1, read on the forward strand.
GTTCATTACATAGTCTATTTTAAGATTTACTTTCAATTGTCTTGGAAATATCATGTGGTTTTTATTTATCTAGACAAATAGCAGAATTAGGCGTTTTACCCAGTTCGCGTCCAAAAATTCCAGTTTGCGTCCACCTGTGGACCAGTTCGCGTCCACCAGCTTAGAAAAGGAATTAAGAGTGTATTGGGTGATTTTTTATCAGATAAATGCAATTAAAAATTAGATTTTAATAAATTATTTATTTACGAATATAGTTATTTAATAAAAACCGGTCAAATGTGAGTGAGACTCGCACACCGAGGGTTCCGTATTAACCTGTTTTTTTTTCATATGTTTTAACTGCAAATGATTATTTTTTAATGTTTCCCTTATTTGTGCTATAAGACGTTGCTTAGTACCAAACTTCAAGTGTCTGTGTTCACGTAAAATACCCTGTAGGTTTTGATTCCCTTGCGAATGTCGAAATTTGCGAAAATTTGCAGCATAAACGGCTGTATCTTTTGATTACTTTGGCTTATAAGTTTGATTTTTTCACTGCTTCAAGGGACCATAGACTTGAGTACCTATTCAATATAAATTTCAGATTTATACCTCCATGCGTTACTGAGAAAAAGGGTCTGTGATCCTACAAGGATTCCGGTTTTTCCTTTTGAGGTTCGGAACCCTAAAATCAACATTCACTGCAAGGAAACTGGAAAAACTTATTTATATTTATCTTCTCATTATTATTAGAACTAAAAATTAACAAAAAACAAAGTTACGTTATGTAAATAAATAATAATCAGTTCTATTAAGATTACCTACCTACCCTATTTTTTAGTTTCTATTCAATTTCTTTTTTGTTTATTTTCTTAACTACAGACTTATTGACTCTCATTCTCAAAGATACTAGTCTCATTCTTAGAATACCCACTATAAAATGAAAAAATAGCATAAAAATTTGCTAATTTGAATGAAAATTTAAATTATCAACTTGTAGTCTTAGTCAAAAATTTACAATCTATTTTAAATACATATTTTAACAAACAATTCATTGCTACGTAATGAAATGAAAAACAATGTGGACGCAACATGTTCTATTGTTATGCACTATAGGTATAGTTTGCGCCCACCGTGGACGCAAAATGGAAGTTGTACAAATTCGATGTAGTAATTCGCGTCCACCTTATTTTAGCTATTAATTGTAAAAGATATAAGCTGATTTATAATCCATACTATTCCATGTTTTGTTAGCAAAGTAAAGAAACAGTTACATATTCAAAAATTCACATTTAACAATAAGATACTTACCGTCGAACGCGACGCTGCGCACTATTTTTTTCTCAAAATTCCGCGCGTTTTAGCTCTTTCGTTTAATAGCCAAAATTAAATATTTTTTTTAAATAGGATAGGCGGTGCGCAGGCTTTTTTTGAATATGTGTGCATGTCTCTTATATATTGAGGTATTATCGGAAATTTTTCCTAGTACAATTTTACTTAAAGTATACTTATTTTCGTGAATTTTCTAAAAGATGTCCGCAAAATGGACGCGAATAGGCATGTGGACGCGAACAGGCGCAATGACCCTAGGTATCTAATGTAATGAGGATATTTTGTTCGCTTAAAAATTATGAAATTACCGTTACAAACTACCTACCTACCTAAGATAACTGATAAGGCTATATTTTTTCCCGGGTCAGTCTGGGCGGAGCCGAGACATTCGGCAGTACTTACCTACCTAGGTATGTTATTCATAAAATTATTCACATTTCGATAGTTTCATGTTCAACAAGACCGGTGGATGTTGTAGGGCTGGATCGTATTCAAGAAAAAGTAAAAAAATGTTTTCAATCGTCAAAATACATTTAGTTACCACCGGTTCGGAAAGCAGATTCCACAGAGAAGATTCGGAAAGAACCTGATCTGTAAATGAAAAAATGTGAACAGTTGAGTACTAGATTTTAATTGCACTGTAAGTATACAAATTTCATAATTATCATACCTACCTTCCTCCATCCTACTTAGGTACATGTAGACCTAATGCACGACATACCTACCTATATTATAAAGACGTAGTATCTAAGGTAGGTATGTTTATCAAATTATCGTGTCGCGGTGTTTGAATCGGCTTTATAGGTCCATCTTCACAAAATCTTAGTTAGGTATTTATTTGAGTTCGAGACATTTTTGGCAACTAGTGAATAATGAGTAGGTACGTCTACGATGCAAGTTACCACTCACTACCACGTTATGGAATACCCTTCCTCCGGCGACATATCGCAACAAATCAGCATCAGTGTCTTCAAGAAGAGTCTACCTTCAGTTCAAAAAGTCGGCAACGCATCTGCAGAAGCCTCTTTAAATGACTATGGGCGGTTGACTCGCACGAATAGGCTCCACGAGCTTGTTTGGCAACTGTAATACCTACGTTTAAGTAATAATAAATATTTAATAGTTAATAACTTAAATTAAAAAAAAAAACACGCGTAAAGCCATGAAATTATTGGATGTTTAGAGGTATGTTGGATGGATGCTCGCGCACGAGCAGCTTTGTCTCCGCAACTATTTTGTCTCTGCAACGATTTTGTTTCTACCACCCATGGGCTAGTATGAAAGTGCGCGCACGTAGCGACGCAACTCCCCATACAATTGATGGGAGAGACAAAATAGTTGCGGAGACAAAGTTGCTCGTGCGCACTAGCTCTTAGGTACCGATCCTTGGAAAGTGTGCAAAGTCCATATAATAAATGAGAATTACCTACGTCCGCACAATATAATAAATATACAGATGAAGCTAATAAAAGCGTGTTAAAAAGCATTAGCTTTAATAATTAGATAGAGCTCTATTTAAATAATATGTTTTTGGTTTATGACAAGTAAAGGGAAATGACAGTCGTCATGTCACCCTGGTTAACCACAAGCGCCATTTTGCATTATTAGTTGTGAACAACTTTACATTGTTATGTGGGAATTTTGGTTTGTTCTTAAATCTCATTTTCAATCTATCTGCGTAAAAAAATGTTAAAATATCAGCGAAAAAACTGTACGTCAAAGGATATAAAATTAACTTTATGCCTTTATAAAAAAGAGAAGCTTTTTAACATTAAATAAAGTTTGAAATTAAACAAGTAGCTTTTGAGGTAACTATATTTTTTAGATATCATCTATCATAATATAATGATTATGTATATACCTATTATGTATTCCATACAGAAGTTTATATATAAATCGGCCTTGTGACCTAACTTACACCAGGTATTCAATGTGTTTTTGATTGCGTCGTTACTGTATTGTCTGTAAGAGATAAAAGTTTAATGTCTATCATAATGATAGATTGTACGAATTGCGAATTGCATTTGGGATTGTTTGGATCGATGTTTACCTGACTGCGAGGAGGGTTATTTTATTTGACAGTCTTTGTAAATGATCGATGTCTGATGAGATATTTTTAGATTTGCGTTTATTGTGAAACACTGGGGTTTATTTTATGATCAAAGAAAAACCGGCAAAATATGATATTTTTCAAACTGCGCAATTTTATGTGCTCGGCCCTATGGATGTATGGAAAACCCTATGGTTTTCCTACAATTCTGTCAAATAAGTTAGCTAGGTAATTAAAGAAGAGGTAAGGTAGTTAATAGGTAATTAATAAAAGACTGATTTAATATCGCAAACAGACGTTTTATTGATACACTCCTAAAAGTATTTATTAATAGATACACTTTTCTTTTCAGTTGTACCTTCTATTGTCTAACGTAGATCTAAAAGATGGGTACCATAGCGGGACTTTTTGATAGGTATTTTAAGAGGGTGCCATACCGGGACCATACCATAGCGGGACTAACCGAATTTTAATGGGTGATAGCAATCAACATCTTAGCTTACTTATTCGTATAAAGATAGAAAATAAACATAAATTTAAACAGGAATAGTTTTAGTGACCATTTTCTGATATTGAGAATTGTATAAGAATACTATTTATTGGCAAATTATTTTGATTGGCAGAATATTTATTTGTATCCCGTCCTCTACCTAAAAGTATCACAAATCGAAGAATAGATACGAATTACTATTTAAATCCCTATTTTTGCCCTTGATCAACTAGGCCACTCACGATCCATCTCAATAATCTAATTTGTTCTACTCTTTATAAACTCCGAAGGGAGTCCCTTTATCGAGAGTTGTTAGTAGTTTATATTATTTCTATTTTGGTATATGAATATCAATGATATAGCTTTTTTAGGGATGTTATGTATAATTTACTAGCTGTTCCGTGCGGTTTCACTCCTGTTGGTCGTAGCGTGATTTACGGACACCGAAAGAATTTTTCAAATCGAACCAATAGTTCCCGACCGTAGTATCTACTGTACTAAACCTACATATCGTTAAGATTGTTTTTTAATTTAATTTGAGCCGAACCAATCAATTTGAATATTATTTATCATCTTTAACTTTATCGCGAGTGAAGGCTTATTCAATGTTAAAATTTAATCCGAAAAATAATCTTATGAAATAAATATCTTTATTTCAGTAAGTGAACATAAGTAAGTACAGCACCTACCTATGCTGTTTAAATTTATGCATTGTGATCCAACACTTTATACCCCAATTAAAAACACACGGACAAACCCACAAAACAAATCATAAAGAACGTAAACAAAGGTAAAATTACGTGTCACTCACAATGCCAGATAAGAATATTTGCTCGAAATAATGATACGTTATCAGATAAACATCAACACTGGTTGCCACTTGCCAGCCTTTGAAATTAAAATTATTTACAAAAACAATGATATCAAAAACCTTTTGCGAGTTCTTTTATTTGCTAAAATATATACGAGCGGTGGTGTGTTCTTTTAACCCATTGAGCCCCGAGCGGCCCGATCGGACCACGACACAATAGATTTTCTATTGTGTCTGTGATTCCGGGGGCTGAGTTAGTAAGTAGAGTGTTTATTACGGATGTCGGTCTTCACGTGGATGGTTTATTTCTCCATTTTGAGTAGGTACCTCTGACAATAAAATCTTATAAATATCTATTGGACCCAATTCCCAAATACGGCTAGGCCTATAATAATACGCAACGTGTGTTCGCGGTTCTACGGAACAACGTCTATGGATAAAACTGAAAAATTAAGATTAATTTTTTTCTACGTATTTTTCCAGGATAAAAAGTATCCTATTTTACGCCCAGGATAATAAGGTATAATTATACCAAGTTTCATCGAAATCGAACCGCTAGTTTTCACGTGATGCCTTCACATACAGACAGACAGACAGACAGACAGACAGACAGACAGACAAAAATTTTTTTAATCACATATTTGGGTTTGGTATCGATCCAGTAACACCCCCTGCTATTTATTTTTTCAATATTTTCAATGTACAGAATTGACCCTTCTACAGATTTATTATATGTATAGATGTTTATAATTAAATTTATTCAAATCTCGAGTTGGTAAATCTTCATACATAGTTATAAGTTTAAAAGATCTAATTAAGTGGACCTATGAAATGCCTTCCATGACAAGTAACAACGCAAGTAGCAACATTATCTCAACAGTGAAATTATCAAAATTACAAAATTCGCATCGATAGCAGATTCGCAGATAGAAATTTGTTTTTGTGATACCTTTATAATTAATTTCTGTATCAGCCACAAAAGGATATAATGCTAACTTTTCTATTCTAACCTATCACCACAAAAACAGAATCATTTGTCTTCTACGTCTATCCTGTCACCCAGGATAGTATCAAAGCGAATAAGCCCTCAAAGGTTAGTATCACAGTGCACAAACCCGAGATCAAACAAATATTTGCTTACCAATTGTTTGAACTGTATCTCTGGATTTATTTTCCCTTCAGTGCCGAAAGATAATGTTAATACTATCGATATGTGTATAGGATCCTTTATTTATTGTGAGAATGTAGATTGATTTATGACGTATTCAAAATGTTAATATAAAAAAAGTTTCAACTTTTTCATGGTCAAACTTACTCTATTATCGTAATCGTGATGAAGATGAATTTGCAATGAAACGCAAATTGTACAAAGCTATAATTTATTGTTAAAGAAAACCCTTACAATAGTGTTTCACTTGCAATATGTATGATGACAACACGTTTAGTTTTGCTAACAATATTAACGGTTGGGTTCGACACATGTCGTAAGGATACCCTGAATACAGCCAAACCACTTCGAATAGTAACGCTGACGCCCAAAATATGTGCCAACTCATGTTGAAATAAGTTCCAATGTCACTAAAGGAGAAGGAACGTTAACTGGTAAGTGACATCTACATCAATAAGCTGTGAAGCTAAAATGAGATTGTAATCCAAGCAAAAAAAAGTAAAACATATTTATATTACTAGGTACATCAAGCACACAGTTCTCGTTGGTACATAAGGCTATGAAACTGTTCACAGTAAATAGCATCTGTACAGTCACGTGGTCTCCTCGGAAAATCAGTGCAACAATACTTTATTTTATGGTTGCTGCTTTGCTGATGGGGAGTCCTTTTTGCCACCATTGCTATCTTTTTTTTCTGTTCTGTGTGTTAGACTATTAAGATTTATATTTTTTTAAATGGTGGCAAATAAACGCTTTCTATTTTTATTTTTGATTCAGGTTGAAGTGTAGAATAATTATTGTGCCAGTAATGTCCAGTAGCTTCGGTAAAACAGCCATAAATGTCGTTTAAAATAATTAAAAATACTACATTATTTTATGCATTGATTTCTCAAATGTCTCAAATGTTGTCTGTGCGTAGTAAAATAATATTCAAAAGGTGAATTAAACTTCCGAAATGAAAACTTCAAGCAATTATTTGTTTTTGAAACCGAACTCGTACTTTATAAAAGAACACCGTACCGTCCTTGAACGATTTCAATTTTACCAACTTTGAGAGACAATGTTTACAACACAGTTCATAAACATTTAATACAGTCAGCCTCTGCTTCCAAGCTAAGTCTTATAAAGCGGCACTGTGTATATTATCGGAAAGCCTCTCTAATAACGGTTTCTCGCTCCCCTAATATACCTTATGTAACCTCATAATATATCTCACAATCATAGCAGTTGCCATTTACCAGCCGCTTCAGGTCTGGTCTAAATAAACTAGCATGGTACAATCTTTCATACTCTTTTTTATCCCCTTGACGGTACGATTTATTGAAATGCTTTCGTAGCAGTTACAGGCTGTATCATAGTGGCTATCTGCATGCCAAATTCCAGCCCGAGCGGTCAAGTATTTGGGCTGTGCCACGTGCTGTGTTGACCTATCAATACAGATCAGTCAGCCAGTTATATTTTAAGATATAGGAACCTACTAGGTACACAATATTCTTCACGTAACCTCTTGCAACTCTATTTTCTCCGTTCCACTAAATTTGCATTTTATATTAAGTGTCACTGTAGGTAGTATTTTGGTGTTTAAGTATGTGTAATAAACAGAGCTTTTAGCACATTTTCTTTGTCTAAGTAGGTTAGGATATCCTTGTTTGGCTTCGCTGATTTAGTGTACGAGTTAACACTAGCTAATACTAATCATGAATTCAAATATTAAATTTCCATGTCTATGGTTTCATCTTTTTAGCTGGAGCAGTTAGTAACTTTAATACTGGCTTATTCAAAGGCCTTCTTTTAACAAATTAATTACAATGACGGAAACTATAAAATTGGGTTTTTTGTTCTACGAATCGTAAAATGCTTCAACTTAATCTTCTTTCATACACAAAAGGATCAGCTGATGTTTTCCTCTGATTAATGTTTTACGACTAGCTATCTTCTTTGCTCACGTACCCTTTACGTTATCTATAATGTTTGCTATAAAAAATCTATTTCCCATTTCTTTTCAATCGAGTTTGGTTTACGTGACAAAAGAAGCCTCTTATCTCTAACATTACATGCGTCCAGATTTATAATAACAACAGTTTAAATAATAAACCGTTTTGGAAATATCGATGATTATAATATGAAAAGTACAACTAATTGAATGTCTGACTACGACTTATTCATAGCCGGAATACTTGGTTTAGAAATTTTTAATATTCCTTCCTATACCTAAACCTATGCATTTCTTATAAATGTGGGCGGGCACTAAGAAGGATTTTTGAGAAGTACAGGGTAAAAATGGGAAGTGAAGTTTGTAGTTATAAAACTCCGTTTATTAGAACTCGTCCAATGCGATCTATGTTGCTAATTTAGAAATCTCTACACTTACAAGTAGATACTACTTCAATGTGTACGACCATACTCCAATTTACACGTAATTGTCTCCAAAATAAACAAGCCTTAAATCTAACATTTAACATGCTACACTTACCCGTGTCCACATAAAAGGTATATTGTGTTGACGCTTTGTCGATGGCCTAAACAAACATTAATGTTTTCTTTACAACCAGGTCATGAGGTATGAATGTATCACTCTTATTTGAAGTAGGTTTTGCGCTTTTTGGGTCTATCTTGCTTGTCTTTTAGAGGGTTGATTAATTACGGGGTGGCTTTGAAATTTTTGCCACTTCTATGCTTGATATTAAAAGTAAATACTTGGTTAAGTTTTAGTCTACCCGCTTCCACACATGTATAATCTATACTAATTAAAAAAGCTGAAAAGTTTGTTTGTTTGAAAGCGCTTATCTCAGGAACAACTGGTCTGATTTGAAAAATTGATTCGGTGTTATCTCGATCGAATGGGATAGCTCGATAAATGGGCTATCCCATTTATCGAGGAAGGCTATATATCATCAGACCAACGGGAGCGGAGCAATGCGGGTAAAACCGCGGGGAACAGCTAGTTTTATATGCAAAGTAGCTTGCCTGCACATTTAGGTACTGAAAAAATGCGCCTCTCAATTGAAAAAAGAAGCAGCAAATGCATCGATACATACACAGAAATGATGATGCTGAACTTAAGTCAAATTAATTAGTTTAAATAAGGGCTATTTATTCTGACTGCCATGTAGCCTTAGAAACTAAGTTTCACCTTTGAGGTTAATAAATACCCTAGAGTGTTGTACCTCGTTGGATAGCTAATAAAATGTAGATGTTTTTAAGCACATCTGCAGAGCAAGTGCCATAATAATTTTTTGAGATATCCAGAAAAGAAAAATATTTTTTTTAATATTTGTAACTACTTATTTTCTTAAGTTTCGATCGTCTACAATGACCTATTTAGTTAACTTACGTGCAATTTTAGTCATTGAGGTAATTAAGCATCTCATTCTTTATGTAAAAAACCAAAAAAATAATCATAAGAGTCAAAAAAATTCAAAATATTCAATTGAATAGCCGAAAAATTGGGCATTTTCATAAAAAAAATTAAAACTCGAATATCTCGAAAACGGTTAAGTTTAGGATGGGAGGTTACATAGTGAAATCATTCAGAAATGATGTGTACTACATGCCCTTAACGGATCTACATCGACTTTTCCTGTAACCCTGTATACCTTCCCGGTGGTTTATACATTGTATAATATTATTTTATACAAAATATTGCTACATTAACTAACCAACTTGAATAAGTTCTTAAAAAATTTTCAATTTATACAATAAAAGCAAGAAAACTTAATATTCATAATTTCGTATTTACATTTGAAATAAAGTTGATTTATAAAAATATACGTCGAAACCCCAAGAAGTTTTTTCAACAAGGAACATTTAAAATACTTTTACCCTAAAAGTTTCGTTAGTCGCGCCGTCCGCGTCGGGTCGCGTTAAAATGTTTTCTAAAACATGGAAAAATCGTTTATTTTAACAACTCTTGTAACTGTGTGGTGTAAAATTTCGATATACGGTACTTTATCGGTTTTCCGATCTCTAGGGAGCTATAAATCGATTCAGGTAGGCATGTGTATCGTAAAACGTATGTCTTTTTTACGGTTTTGAGTTACAATGAATGAAAAAGCTTATAAAATCGCTTACTGTGTTTATTTTTTCATGTAGGTAGGTACTAGGTAGGTACCTTCTTGATGCATGAATGTAAACAATTATTAATCAAAGCTTAATATGTTTATATTATGGTGATTATAACGGACATTTAAACAAGTACCTACAAAATGTAATAATTGTATTTAATAAATAGGATAGTCATCATCATATTCATTCATTGTTCAAGAATTATTAAAAAAATACAGTTATCAAAATAAAAATAAATATTTAATTTTTTGTTCATATTTAAACAAAACAAAAGGTTTTAGTAGCTCTCATTTTATATTACCTAGGTACTTTATATTTGCATTAAAATTAATTAAGTTTGCAAATATATATTTTTTAATAATATTATCTACTGTCGACTCTTATTGCCTCAAATCTCTTTTGAATTTACATTTTAAGTAGCATCAAAAAATGTTTTAGTCACTTTTTTATTTACTTCGCTTCCTCATTCATAATTTTGCATCATTACGTAAAGATTCATAAAAAGAAAAAAAAAATCTATCCAAATTTCCATTGGCCAAGGTTAAGGGCCCTTAGTAGGTGAACACGGAAAAATGGACTGTTTTCTATGAGCTATAAATTATAATTGAAAATATTGAGGTTTTTTCGCACTGAAATTTCTAATATGTATTACAGGACGTATGTGTGATGGGATGACTGTTTCCAAAACACGATTGGAAAAATTTTGCTCGATAAAAAAAATCCTGAAGTTACCTCTAAAATATCATTTAAATGCTCATTACAACCGTATTTTACGATAATAATTCGTATAAAATCACAAGTACATAGGCATTTACCTTCTCGATTTCGTGACTGTTTTAGATTTAGAAAATACTAAATATTTTCATTCACTTTTTGATAAAAATGTGAATGGCGCTTACGATTTTTAGTTTCGAGCACGTTGATTCCATACTAAACGCGGACCCCCTCACCGCTTACCTCAGGCCCGAATAGCTGAATTTTCGCTGACCGCCTAACCCCCCTTAACAAGAGTAGGTAATTAAAAGTCAGACGTCATTTTCTCTCATAATATAATTTGTAATTTCTTTGAACAGTATTTTGTTTGAGCCTCGGCTAAATGTCAGCGTTTATAATGTACAAAATGTTTTCATTTATAAAACAGAAATCAGATATGAATAGCCTTTAATCATCAGCATTCATATTCTTCATCATTTTTACCTATTTTTATAAACGAGTAATACGTAGGTACTATATCAAAAAAGGAAGGAAAGGATTTTGACAAAATTTTTGTCTTCGGGTGGACATCAGTAAGTTAGTTAAGTAGATTTTCAATTCGATAAATTATAGATATTTACGTAAAAGAAAAACGTTTGTGTGACAAGCTAGATATAGGTAGCCAACGACCATTCAATTAAAATTAAGACCATTTTCTGCCACACAAGCCGAATGTACTTTGTTGTGTGAATTAAATTTATATCTTAATTGGTTTCATCATTACATCCATTCCTAATTGAGGTATTTAATATAAGTACAGTTTGCAAATCGAAAGTGGTAATTATTTTTTGGCTCGTACGTCCAGATCTCTTGACCTTTTGTACAAGTTGGAGACCTTAACCTCTCTGCTATTGCGCTTTCACATATTGTCGTACAATTTAACTGTTCAATTTAATAACGATTATCTTTTTATTTATTTTTGATGCAGGTTAATTACATGTAAAACTGGTTGAAAACTGTCACTCGTAAGAAGTAGGTAGTCTATATTTTGTACCTATTCAGCTGACCAGATCCGATAAGTTTTTTTTTTTTTGCTTGATAAATTAAGTAAATGTACACATTCACACATTATTTTTTCTAATACTCTTTAAAATTAGTGTAAAATTTTGGCTTGAATTAATAAAACACATATATATATAACAGCGATTATTTCCTGTTATTTATCTGGTTTATTTGTAATTTTCCCCAAGAACCTTACAAATAACATGTTCTATCCCACTGTGAACATCATGTCACGACAGAAGCACAACAACAATAACTATATTGTATTCCTTTCCATTTTCCCTTGCAGAAAAACTATATTATTTACGGCAGTCTGGGGCGTACTATAGCGTTTTATTTATAGATATTTAACCGCTGTAAGAGAAACGGTTTTACGGTTTGTTTGTGTTCAACAGGGAATAACTAAAATGTACGAATAAACAAACTTTTTAATTAGGTACATTGTTTCTTTATTCTTGTTTCCCCATTAACATATATTTTAAGACGTTTCAAACGCAAACTGAATTTATTTATTCAATAGACTTCTTTTAGGAGATCCTTTGAACGATCATAACATAGTTTTACCATTTACCATCAGTTCCGAAAGCAGTTTCTACAGAGAAGACGCGGCAAGACACCCTGCAGTTATTTTAAATTCATGTCAATTTTACATTTTAATTTTTATAATGCTAGAATACTTCTATAAATCTTTTAACTTCTGTTCCGGTGTATCTACAAACTACGTAGCTTATAGTATTTCGACCCTTAAAAAACGTTTATGCTTCTCCTAAAATGAATTAATTGGGGATATATCTGCCCCCCTATCCAAGTGGCTTTCTGTTAGCGTAGCGTTCAATAGAATAGACTACGAATGAATGACATTGACGTAAGCTGTAGAACGTATATTCAGCTTACGTCAATCTCATACATTCGTAGTCTATTCTATTGAACGCTACGCTAACAGAAAGCCACTTAGCTAGGGGGGCTGGTCTATAGGGTAAGGATACGCAGAGGTACACTTTACGAGTGTCTACATAATCTCATTATCTGTGTATCCCCACAGAATTCAAACCGAATAATTAAACACGAATGTTGCCCTAAACTATAATTTGTTGGATATAAGGGAACTGAAGGATAAAGCGTTTAGGTTACGGTTATGGCTTTGATAACGGCAACATACGTTAATATTCTAACCTATATTAGGTACGCAGTAGGCACGCTTATCTTTGAGAGTTGATACACGTATCCCAGGCAATTTTGGCAATACTTAACTAGAATCGCTGGATGGTCGAACTTTGATACTCACATACTTATGACCCCTCACGTATTTATACCAGAGTAAGGAAAGCAGGTGGGCACCCGATGTTTAGTAGTCACCATCGCCCATAAATAGATGCAACATTGATGATGTTACAAGTGCTTTGCCGATCTTTTAAGACCGATATGCTCTTCTTGCACTACTGCACGTATTGCCACGAAAGAAACATTCCGAAAATCTGATTTTTAAATTTTAATACGAACTGGTAATGATACAAATGCTTTCAACATTTTAAAGACCAATACCCTCTTCTTGATCTACATAATAATATTATATTGCGATGAAAGAAACATTCCGAAAATCTCAATTTTAATACGTGTACAGAATTATATACCCGAGTATTATTCGTAAAGAAGACATTGTAGGTGTATCAAAAACCTTTCTTTCGCATCAAAAGTCAAAGAAAGATTGCGGGTTTATGTATTTACTCCTATCGTTATATTTCTTTACTTACGTAAACATCTGTTTCAGCCGAGTTAAAGCTTAGAAAAAAATAACCTTTGGTTTTCCTCATTTCAGTGATGATTTCTATGAAACTTATTTTATGTATTAAGAATTGTCTGTACGTCAGGACAGCTATACAAAAGCTGTAGGTAATCACTTTTTCCCTAGAAACAGGTTATTTCCTGTAGTTTGTTGAGTTTTTCTTTCAGAATTACTTTTGCGATATATAACATAATTTATATATGTAGTAGGTACATTTAGGTGTATAACTACTGCATTTTCTTTAGTGTCACGTTTAGTCCCCTGTCCTTTTTAGGCATATAGGTGAGACGCATTTCTCGTCTGATTTTACTATACATATTGCAAGTGATCAATGTGTTTAATCTGTAGGAAAAATCATCATCATCAACATCATTTTGTACGGACACTTTTTGTTAGTCATGAGTAAAATCAAATCCAAACTATTGTACACTTAGAGCCATTTAAGTTCTCGTAATGATCTTTATAATGGTTATTTTCTTCCACATAGAATACAATTACATTACATATTATTGTTATTTTTTGATGTACGCGCCATCACCTCGACAAAGGACAGCCGCTTATCATTTGATCCCCTTATCTCGTGAGATGAGATCACTAAACCTAGAAACTGTTATTGATCGAAGTATTTTGTTATCGGATAGACTGACAAATCTTTACGATAAATCCCAAATTTTTGTTTTTTGTTTCCATGTAGGCATCGACGGAAATATACTAGGGTTATATATTTAACTTCGCAAACAATAATTGAAGAAAAACTTGGTTGAAATAAACTTTTTTACAAAGCATTTTTATTAAAAATCGCTAAGTAATTCGGTAAAACCATGCTATGGTATTTTAGAATGTATCTGTTACTCAGATACATTCAGAAAAAGTACAATGATTTGCAATAATTTGTTGAATAGATCGACTAGTTTTTCAGTCAAATCAGAATATGAAAGCAACACAATAAGAAACAAACAATTAAATAAATTTAATTTAATAGGTAATATAATATCCCCTCTTTATTAGCACAAATCTATACTTTATATTATTTTACTAATATTATAAAGCTGAAGAGTTTGTTTGTCTTTTTGTTTGAACGCGCTAATCTCAGGAACTACTAGTCCCATTTGAAAAATTATTTCGATGTTAGATAGCCCATTTATCGGCTTTATATCATCACGCTAAGACCAACAGGAGCGGAGCAATGCGGGTGAAACCGCGGGGCACAGCCAGTAGCCTTATATATACGTACTCATATAAGTGTAAAACTTTATACGAATATATAAAGTGCTATGACCGAACTATGACGCAATAATTACTGAACCGATTTAGCAATAATTTAATATGCATATCGATTATGACTGGAATAACACGTGGATTGAATTTAGTTAATTAAATTTAGTCGTGATATCGCTCCAAATATCTAGAATCTAGATGAATATCCTATGACTAACTATTACATGCTACTACTGTATTAATATTTAATAGGTACTGATTTTATTCAAATGTGCAGTCTATGTACCTCAGATAGTTTCTTATGGAAAAATATTTTAAAATTGGTCGAGAAGCTCTTACAACAAACAATTAAATCTTTCTACTAGGTATATATTAGTTCATGATTCTCATGTGAGTTAACCTAAGGAGTTAACTGAGTGAAGTTTTTCTCATTTTATATCAAAATGCGTATTAACAAATTTATCGAATCCATTACCTAAAACACTAATGTACTACACCGTCTGGTTTATTACCTAGATAATTGCGTTACAGACTCTGAATAACGAATCCTAGGATTCGTTATTCTGAGGTTACAGATTACTATCAAAAGCCGTGACAAAATAATCGTAAACAAATTGAGAAATTATGACCAATGCCAATATGAATTAGTTGATCCTTTGCTAAAACACGATTTGCTGACACAATTTGAACCGTAATTTATAGTAATAGAGTTTTAATTGCAATGGAAGATTGTGATAGTTGAGTAAGCGCCCAGTGGTCATGTTGAAGGGGCTTAGACCTAGAGTAATAAATATCGTAATTCCTATTGGATTTTATCCTTGTAGGAGAATAAAATGTATTATATGTTTGTAAAAGATAAATAAAATAAGCTGTTTTGTGTGTATTATGTGTATTGTGTACCTATCTATTAAAATTATCTTCATATTTCCTAAAAGGCATTATTGCAATAGTTTTAGTTATTTTGTTACTTATGTACCAGTGTTGAAGCTTATGCTTCAAGTTCAAACATCCAATCAATAGTTTGGCGTAATTGAGTAGGTTGTGTCCATATATTATGCGACTATACATTCAAACTTTCGCATTTATATTATTAGTAACGTATAGATTTATGTGTTCTAATCATTTTTGGCCAGTTTCTTCTAAAGGTAAGTTATTTAAGCTCTATAATATGTTTTGTTCCATTACGAATAAGTATCTATTTCAAGTGTTAAAGAACAAGGTAAATATACTGTTTTTAATTTCCAAAAGGACCTTTACGTGTATGGTGTAAATACAGAGAAAGAGAGTAGGCATATATTAGTCTATCCCATACCTAATACTGAATGATCAATTAATAATATTTCCTCCATTATAAAATTGCGGTTTGCTTTATGAGGAAACAACTGGTATGTTCTTCTAGGTAACAAGGAAGAAAAAAGTGTTACACATAACTATTATTTTTTTTTTCATCTAGTTACCACAAAAAAGAGCGTGTGTGAATTGTGATACACGTGTCAGAAGTGAAACATCTTTGGCAAGATTCAAAGATACCAAAATTATTATCCTCTTACTCCATGACGTGACTTTGAAAATTTACTCTCAACGCGCCTAAAGATAACTTCAAAAATATTTTGTTTAAGGCAACATCCAACAAAATAAGCGTGGAACTACAAAGGAGTCTCGATTTGAAAACTATAATACCATAATACCTATTCATCGTACTTATATCGAAAAAATTATTTATTGTGAGGATGAATGTTGTTACACGTTCAAAGTTTTATAATATAGAGATGCGTTGTATAGATTAAAGTTTATAGTTTATAAATATTTTTTTACCCGTGTATTACATGAGGGAAGCCGCGGGATCCAGCTAGTTAAGCAAATACGTAAATACATTCGATGTTACCCAAGATGGTCCTATTTATTCTGGCAGTAATGCCAAATATTAGTTAGGTATGGTAGATAATAATATTTCATAGGTAGTAAAATGTAACAAGGTAGTATGTTCTTATTTGTGTCTTATACCCACTCTACCCACATTCCATGTATTTGAAGTGAAACTTCTTTATTGGGGTTGGAAAAAATTTAGTGTAACATTTTTTCGTTACGCGTGACATTTTTCCGTTACGCGCCATCTTTTTCTTATCCCTACCACGCGTGATTCGACGTATTTCTGTAAAGTTGCGCATAGTAAATTATTTTTTGAAAAATAAGGTCATAAAGAAGTTTCTCTTCTTACGTGTGTACACTAACTAGTACACGCAAACATTTTTTATCATAAAATAAAATAGTATTTTTTCCTGAAAAATTATTCAATATGATTTCCCTCGTTAGCATCAGTACAATTATATTCCCTTAGAGATCAAAAATGTCCCAGTGTAAGCTATATCTGCGTTATTTTAGGAACATTTAGAGACTAAGTTTATTTTTATTTGGTCCATTAAAAATCAAGGGACGAAAGCTTAACTCCGACCATTTGTTTTGGCAATTATTTTTTATTGTGGTTTAATGGAATATTATGTTAGGAAATGGAAAAGGTCTGGTTCTGGAGAGAAACCTTATTGATTAAGTTTATATTTATATATCCTATCTTTAGAGCGAGTTTTCCTTGTAACTGTAGTACGTGGATATCACAATTTATAGGTAATAGGTTCGATGCTTGGCAAATGGAAAAATATTACAGTCTGTTTAGACTTTAGATACAGAATCTGATCCTATCTGTCTGGAAGGAAAATAGAATGGAGATGAAATCGAGATTTCGAATCCATTTTTAGACAGTTTTGGAAGTGGGAGTCGAGCATGCTTCGGCACGAACTGGGACTTCGCCACGCTCGCACCGGGGAAGGTACCACACCCTCACAGAGTATCGGCGCCATAGTGACAGTTTACTGTCGCGTTCCGTACGGTGAGTGAGGGGTCCGGAGGCCCACAACCCTTCCCATCCCCTACCCATCCTCTCCTTCCCTATCCTTATTCCTTCCCATCCTCGCCCCTTCTCCCTAAATCCTTCCAAATCCCTTTGAGGATAGCAACACATCCACTTCCCAGTGGAGTGGATGCTTATGGGCGGCGTGTATCGCTTAACACCAGGCGACGTGTCTGCTCGGTTGCTATCCTATAGCATAAAAAAAAAAGTTAAGTTCACAATAATTTGATGATGTAACTTTAAGGACTCGTTATAAGTATGTTTTATTATCACGGACATGTTAATCTAAGAGTGAATCAGTAGGTAGGTATACCTTTTACTATCGCTCTCAGACCAAACGGTAGAAAATTTTCATAAATATCTACAAAATGTTATTATTGATCTATATATAGGTATATCTAATAGGTAAAACATAACTTTAATTGGTAAATATCTGAAAGAATAACCTGTTTTTCCCGGAAAGAAAACTTCAGAAGTGAAGTACCTAAATATAAAAATTTATTGAAGGAATGGCTGTTCCATGACACAACGCGGACGTCTAGTAAAAAAGACGTGAGAAAGCTAGAAAGCTAGTTCCCTATAATTTACAATTCGACCCCGATAGTCACCTTATTACCTCTCTTTATACTGTTATTACAATTATGACGCTACCCCATTTTAGTTGACCCAAAAAGTTTTGGCGACAAACAATCGTGATACGAAAATAAATTTGTTTCATCTCGTTTTAGCCGGTGCATCTTATGATAATATTTATGCGATATTAACGCATATGGTAATAATATTATGCACTTCGTGGTAGAGTAAACAATGATATATAAATAGTGTTTATAAAGCGGGTTGACCGTAAACTTGGTGGATTTAAATGTTTCCTTTTATAATGTACTAGTTTAATATAGCGATTAGTACTAGAATAAAAAGTTATTCGTGTTATATAATATATTATATTAGTGTACATGATAAAAGCATGTTATAAATAGTAAAAAGGTATATTAAGATATGAGTTTGAAATGCTTTCATGTACTACAATCCCAAGCTTAGAAATCTATAGGTACCTACTAATATTATAAAGCTGAAGAGTTTGTTTAATTGAACGCGCTCATCTCAGGAAGTACTGGTCCGATTTGAAAAATTATTTCGGTGTTAGATAGCCCATTTATCGAGGAAGGCTATAGGCTATATTATTATATCATCGCGCTAAGACCAACATAACAGGAGCGGAGCAATGCGGGTGAAACCGCGGAGCACAGCTAGTAAGATTATAAGTCTTAGGTAGGTACCTACAGCATTGTTGTTTATTATTTTATTATACAAGTGACGTTCACAACGTTGACCCTAAGCATCTATACCAAGGTGGGTATCCTAGTTGTTGCATTGAGGAAACATGAAAATTGATATTTGTCTGTTACTTAATCTCAAAAAGCTGCTGTCTTCGAATACCTACGTAATTGAAATTTAGAATGATTTAAAAAAAAAATCTTAGTCCTGGTCAATATCCAAACGAATTTCAATAAAAAGTAATTACTATGAAATCCAGCTTAACGTTATTTCCTCAACGAAACGGTTCTTTGTCAAATTGCTAACTGCATTATAACGCCGACTTAAGAACACCTCAAAGATAAGTGTCGTTTGAGACGGGTTACGAGCGACTCAAACAACACTTAATTTTACGTCTGCGTTAATTTTCGTTTATTTTGATTGTGACAAATCTTATTTCCACACTTCAGTTGAAAACTATTTACAAGGATTATTATTAGAGTGTTTTTTTTAATACTTACCTGGAGAGGAGATACAAAAAAACAATCTGCGGCTGCGATTGCGTGACACCTTTCCGCTACATGCTTCAAATTTTATTTTTACAATTAAAGATAAATTACCTATAATCTATAGTCTATATAATAATAATTAGGTAATACATATAATTCTTCAATCGCCCACGGCTTCTCCCGCTTTGTCTATAAAACCTAATAAATTATTTACTAAAACCTTCCACTTGAATCATCAATCAAAATCCGTTGTGTAGTTTTAGATGTAAAGCATACACATAAGGACAGAGGAAGCGACTTTGTTCTATACTATGTAGTGATAATAACATTAAATACAAACAAAGTTGCGGCCAATCACTAGTTAAATTTTAATGCATGCGGTTAATAGTTTCGCTTCATTAATTCGCAATTTAAGCGGTAATTGAACTTAATGAATCACAAGGGCAATTCCCGGTAATTATAAATTATCGATACATGACGCGAAATGAGGAAAATATGCACGTGCGACGCTTCCATCTTTTTAGTTAATTTAATGATAAATATTGCAAATTCGCTAGGCAACAAATGTAGCGCGGTTTTCGTCAATTATAATTAGGTAGGTAGGTAGGTGCTCTGTTCCGTATCCAGTTTACCCTAGATTGGAATAGTCAGGTTTTTTTTTTTTATTTCTCAGTTATACTAGGTACTACGTCTTTTAGAGCTCAACATATTGTAATATGTTTAATGCTTTTATTCACTTCCACATCACTACACAGTATAAAACAAAGTCGTTTTCTCTGTCCCTATTTCCCTATGTCTATTTGTATGCTTAAATCTTTAAAACTACGCAACGGATTATGATGCGGGTTTTTTTTATAGATAGAGTGATTCAAGAGGAAGGTGTTAGTATGTAAGTATATAATTTATTAAGTTTTAGACAAAGCGGGCGAAGCCGCGGGTGGTAAGCTAGTTCACTATAAGACAAAGATGATGATACAGAATGTAAGTAGATGGAAAATTTACAAAATAATGTGAACAGTTCGATTCAAACTTTAAATGGCGGTTCGGAAGTTAGCTGCGAATGCACAAAATTGCGTAATGCGCATCGGAGCGTACGATGTTCCTATCGTACTGTACCAATTACATTGGTTGACTGCTAGTAGTTATTGTATTCTTGATTCTTCCATTGGATTTATTTTTGTTTAATCCCTTACAAATTCAAGGATCTACGACAAGAAAAGAGCTTTAAAAGAAACTAATCAAAGAATGTAGTTAGCTCATAATTTATATAATTAACAAGCTTTTCTAAGGAATAAAGACGAGGGTTGTAATTTTAGAAATGTATTGAAACTGTGATGTCTGGTTTGAATAATAGAATATAGTATATACCTATTATATTACCGCAGTTTATAATTGTGACTTTTGGCAAGTTCTGATTATAATTTTTTATTTGTAAGTATTTGTGAATATAAGTAATGACTTTGAGCATAACTTTTTAAATATAAACTTTTAAATGAGTAGTTAGAAGCTTTTGAACGTCCGCTAGTTTGATGATAATACTATGTAAGCTAACAGTAAATGATGTAATATTTTCGTACGAAAGTTTAAACTTTTCTTTTTTTATTATTTTTTTAATATTTTTGATTATTTTTTTGTTACGAGCAGTATTTCTAACCACTCCTCCAAAACATCTTAATTTCGATGTGAAAGGTTTTTCTATGTCTGAGAATAGATGCCTAATACCTCTAATTTAAAAGAAAAGTTTGCTGTTTATCGTCGTCTTATTTATACCACAATTATACCTAGATCTAATTTAATACATATAAAAATGAACTGCAAAATGTGTTGGTAAGCGCATAACTCGAGAACGGCTGAACTGATTTCGTTAATTCTTTTATTATAATAATTCCTTGAAGTATGAGGTTGGTTCTTATAGAGTGAAAACGTAAACATGTTAGGGCGAAGTCGGTGCGGACCGCTAGTAGTCATAAAAATATTGTGATTTGCGTTGCTAAAACTTTTCAATGCTTAATCTTATTCGAAGAATAAGATATTCTATGCAAATACAAGCGGTATCATTGTGGTTTGTTCGTGTAAATTGTTAAATACCTAGCTTCCCTTTATAAATCGTTTTGCGTTTGTACTTGATGCAAAAATTTTATGTGTTTCGTACAGTCGGGTCTTTTAGTGGTTTGACTAGGCAAATTGTTTAAATAAATGATAATGTAGGCGTAAACTATATACGTGTATAAATGATTTTTAACGTTTTTTAGAAACTTTTTGGTGTTTTAATAGTTATTCTATACCTATTTGAAAAGTGAAATAATGTTACAAGTCACATATTACAAAATTGAACTAGATAATATTATGTACCTACTACCTACTTATATTATAATTGGACTAAAAGTCAACATATTTAATTATTTAATGTGGCTACATTTTTATGTTATTGATATATTGAAAACTTATATTTCAATATTTTACAATTTCAATATTCATTATTCAACAAACCAATAGCAACAATGAAATCATAAAAATAAATGAAATGTATAAACTCTTCAACGAATCTTACCAATTTCTCTAATTATTATTGACAACGTCCCAGACCATCATTTACTACTTACTAGTTTAGAACATCCCTTCGCCACACATCAAATAAAAAACCTCAATTTCCAAATCAATTTAGCGAAGCCATCCGCAACGCGCAAACCAAGCGGATCAGCAAATGCCAAATACCCATGACGTCTTATAGCAGTATTATTTCTCGTGTGGGAACGTGATGGCGCTATTCAACCTGTATAGCGCTGTCATCTTCTCACACTGGAAAAAATACTGCTTTAAGATGTGGTACTAGGGAAACTTGTGTCAAAATGCTATCAAACAAACTCGACGATCAAATAAACTTTGCGTTTGTTTTACGTGTAAATAAATATGATTTTAGCGGAGTTTTACTATGCAAATACGTAAAATGTTACTTGTGAACAGAAATTTATCTGGGACAAGTCGGGCATTTTGATAGCCAAAGCTTTAAAATTGTATGTAACTAGCCGCTCGTCCCGGCTCCCGCACGGGTTGACCCGGGATAAAAACATCGTAAAATATAGCTTTTGTAGGATATGTAGCCTAGGGATAATAATGTAGGATTCTAATGTTAAAATAATTATTTAATCGGTCTAGTAGTTTCCGAGCCTACTAAATTCAAACAATAAAATATCACCTCTTTATAATATTAGTGTAGATGTACACTAGCGGTCATATTATGTAATATATTATAGCACTTAAGGATCACGTAAAATATTCAACGGTGAAATAAGGTTTTTAAGCATAGAAAGATTTAATACAAGATATCATTAGCTTTTTGTAGATTCTCATATGTAAAGTAAAAAGTAGATTACAGACCATTCCGACCAAAACGGGCGTTGTTTTAGCGAGTGAAACATCGATCCATCCTTACAAATTTCGAATACCTACTTACCTTGAGTTGAAAACGAATATGTCCATAAAATAATTGGATGTCCATAGTCCCTTCGCTCGTAGACAGCCTTTTATTTACCACTTTCTTTATAAAATTATAAAGTTTGACATAAAAACTTGTTATTAAATCATAAATAGTACGAACAGCTCAACTTTTATATCTCAGCTACAACTTTGACGAAGTTTGTCGGCTAAAATACTTTGCGGTATAAATTGCGCTGCAGTGTTGAAACTTTTCTAATTATAATGTTATGGGATATAACTTGATTATGTTATGCAGTCATGTCTGCCGCTTGATATGACGTCTACGTACATAATTGGTAGGTAAATAAATACAATGTAATATAATAGTAAATATAATGTACTATACCTAGATTATAGAAAAAAGTAAATTTTCAGGGAAGCAGTAATAGGTTCCAATGTCTTTGCCAAGTTTTATTCGCCCCGGTAAGCAAAGACGCGAGTTCTAATCCCGTCTCATGAGCGATTTTTTCTATTCTTTAAAAATTTTTCATTTATCAAGCATTGGAAGGCTATAAAACTATTTCTTAAAGTTTCATTCAGACATGTTCAGCCGATTTGGCTTGTAAGAGAAACAAACATCGATAATTCCGTACAAACTTTGCAAAAAATATGATGACAATGGACATGCACTTGTAATAAATTAAAATATGAATGACCACAATTTCATTCAAGTTTTTTTTCTTAATTAAAACGATATAATATACGTAATTAAATTAACAACATGTTGACATCCTCGTTTGTATCCTGTGTGAATTCCAGGATTTGTAATACGTTAAGAAAAAAACAAAACAAAGGCTTAATAACTACAGAAAAAACAGCAATCATTAGAAAGAATTAACTATCATTAATCATATTATTATTGTACATAAAAGAAAGATATTATGTAACAGTTGCGTGTTCTTAGTAATTAGTCTGAACATTCGCTTACTAAAAGTTAGTATTTTAAGTATCTACTGAAAAACAATATCCTATAGGTAATATCATGAATGATAAAGGAAAGTAGAAGCATTCTTTCTCTCTCTACAAAAACCTAAACTTGTCTAAATGGCCTTTTTTGGAAAAATAGTTAAAAATCTATTTGTCTAATAAAAAAATTAAGATAAACACCGTATTTTTTTTCTTTAGTGTTACGCGTAAGCGAGAAAAACAGTTTATAGTAATAACAACTGTATTTTTTTTACTTTTTATTGAAATATCTATAATCTATGTAAGTACTTACCAACTAATTTTATCAATACTAATAATAATTAGTGTTTAAATAGCATCGTGAACACAATGATTCCGTATTCTTTTTTGATAAATTTAATTTTAAACTTAAAAATTTTTATTTCTATCTTTTTATCTTTTTTTAAACGCCATTTAAAATTGCACGTACAACTAATAAACTGTACATAAGTGACCAATAAGTAAGTAAGTTCGACGACATGTGTCATCCGCCAACACGCACTTGGCCAGCGCGGTGGATTATGGCCTGTACCCTCATAGGAGGCCCGTGTCCCAGCAGTGGGAACGTATATGGGCTGATGATGATGATGAAGTGACCAATGCGAAGAAACTCAGTTTTAAGATGTTGTAAAATAAACGAAAAAAAAAACAATAATTTGTATCACAAATATTATATCCTTTTTAAGATAGATAATATTATGTATTTTCCAACATTATTTACTTCTTACCTTCTTAACCTTTAGAGGTTGTATTATAGTATTTATTATTCTCATCTGTTGTCTTCCCGCCAATAGTGTTTTGCTTGTTATCTTTCACCTGGTTGCCTAGAAGAGATCACTAACATATGACAAGGCCGCCAAATAAGTTGTATTCATTTTTGTAAGTATTTAGTTGTAATGTTTCCACTGTGTATTAAAGTGTGAAATAACAATCCTCTTTAATCGTGGTTTCCTGGTATCATCGCGTACTTATTCAATAATAATACAAGCTTTGACCGCATGGAATGACCTACTAATTTATTGTATGGCCGTGAATCCTCATCGTTCTGACCTTAGTTCCAACTTGTCAGCTCTAAGTCCCGTTCCTATGAAGTTAATCATTTGCTATCGTTGGATTTTGATATTTATCTCCTAGACTTTATGTTCCAATTTATAATGAAAGGAAATTACGATGTGAAATGGGGACATAGATGGAAATTTTTTGTTTTTATACGTTTCTTCCTTATCTTTAAATTGGTGCAGGAAAAGGTATTTTTACATCTTAAATTAGCTAAACAGAATTAAGAATATGGGAGAGGCAGGTGAAGAGCAGGCAAACCACCTTTCCTGTTCTTGGCTTGCGCCTGGCCTGGAGATGGGCTGCCGCCGAGGGGGTTGCGGAAGAATTCTAACAAATACCCGCGGCCCCCTCATTAAAGCGGCTCGACGGAACACAGTGGGGTTTTAGTCGGTAAGAATCCGACATAACCCACGGCACCTTCCCCGGGGGCCGTGGGTATCTTTGGAAGATTTCCCCACCATAAAAAAAAGGTACTGTTGGCACCTACAAGCAATTATCAATTTGAAGGATTGATATTTTTCTAATAATATCTATGAAAATTGGAAGGATTTAAAAATAACTAGCTTTTCGCCCGCGGCTTCGCCCGCGTTTTCAAAGAAAAACCCGTTCCCGTAGGATTTCCGGGATAAAACCTATCCTATGTCCTTTCTCGGGTATCAAAATATCTCTATACCAAATTTCATGCAAATTGGTTCAGTAGTTAAGGCGTGATTGAGTAACAGACAGACAGACAGACAGAGTTACTTTCGCATTTATAATATTAGTATGGATTTAAAACGAGGTTCATACGTTTAAATTGTCTGCTTATGGTATCGTTATAAATTATAATCATATATTACTAAAAATCATATTACATGTATTGTAAATAGTCACTTCATTTTTTGTAAAAAGGATTTAAACCAAAAATATCATCCTCACTAAAAATGAAAGCAATCATAAAAATAAAGGAACAATGTTGACTCGATAGTTTATTACTATGGCGTCAGTGCCGGGCCCTGTACAGAAATAAACAAGATTGTAATTGGTGATGAAGGGAACTTTAGGGCTTATTGAAGTGTAATAACTGACCCTATCTAGGTCACTTATTACTACTGTATCTTAGCTTTCCGTCCGCGGCTTCGCCCGCGTTTTTAAAGAAAAACCCACATAGTTCCCGTTCCCGTGGGATTTCCGGGATTAAACCTATCCTATATGTTAATCCAAGTTACCCTCTATATGTGTGCTAAATTTCATTGTAATAGGTTCAGTAGTATTTGCGTGAAAGAGTAACAAACACACACATACACATCCATCCTCACAAACTTTCGCATTTATAATATTAAGTAGGATAGGATAGCATGATTCACTATACACCGTGCTGGGGACGGGCCGTGCCGGAGCAAGGAAACAAATGAAACAATATCCATACATATTTAAAAACCGTGTCCCGTCTGAGCCACTTTCAACAGTAATCACTTCATACAAAAAGTATACAATAATGTTTGATCGAGCCCCGGACGGGGCACGGCCCGATAGCACACGGTGTAGCGTAAATCATGCTTAATAAAGACTGACCTAGATAATATTAAGATGTGGTACACTGGATGTAATACTGCTTTAAGGCATAATAGACATGCCTTAAAACAGTATTACTTGCAAAGTGTAAAAATAACACTGCTATTGGTCTTCTAGCGCCATCACTTTTCCACCTGGTAATTAATGTAGGCTTGTAAGGCCCAAGACTTTTCTCTTTTATAAAATACTAGCTGTCCCGGTAAACGTTGTTCTGCCTTACTCTTCATCATTTAGGGGTATGAAAAATAGATGTTGGCCGATTCTCAGAATATATATATGGCCGATATGCACAGAAAATTTCATGAGAATCGGTCCAGCCGTTTTGGAGGAGTATGATAACTAACATTGAGAGAATTTTATATAATTATTAGATAAGGTTACGATACTTTTCGCCCGCTTCGCTCGCTTTGTCTAGCTAAACAAATTATCTACTAAAACTCTTCTCGTGAACCACGGTATTCATTGGTAAAAGCAAAATGAAAATCTTGTACAGAATTTTTTGAGTTAATCCCGAACATCATCATCAGTTTTCAATAGTATGATACTGTATGAGAGCAGCTGTAACATAGGCATACTATTTACAAAATTAAAGCCCGTATCATCACAACTTTTATATATATCTACCTAACTATGCATAAGTTCACACACATTTCCGCACATATTGGCCCAGCTTGCAAAGCTATCGGAATGAAAAGACTCCGCTCCCAAAATAGTATTTTTCATTTACATAATTTTCATCTATGTGTCTTAAAGCCGAGTATTTCTGGTTTGTTGAAGTGAAAACTTCTTTAGCGGCGTTGGGTATAAAATCTTAAACTCGCGTCAGGACACGTGGCCTGATCGAAAAAGCGTAAGACGGTTTTTTTTTTAGCTCTTATATTCCATGCGTAACGACCATTCCAAAATATCAAACATGCTGAACGTTAATAATCAAGTTTTCACTTATGCCGGCACTCCCGGAGTGCAACCCGTCTTTTTTTATTGAAAGAATTGTAAGCTTATATTAAACCGCTAACTGCTGAGTTACAGTCGTATAAAAACAATCGTTCATTATGTATAGCCCGCCATGTACAAATAAGGAAGGCTTCTATTGATGATACAATCGTTTATTTTGAGTTCTATCTATCTAAATGTTATTTCATACCTACCAGCTGACTAGCTGTACCCTGCGGTTTGACGTTTCCATTCCTAATTTCACCCAAAAATCAGTGTTGCGGAATAACCGCAAAAACAGACAAACAATATCAGCTTATCGGTTACCTTTGTAACTTCTTTAGGCGCGTTGAGGGTAAAATTGCATCATGGCAATTGCGTCACGTCATTGAGTAAGGTGACGATTTTGGTATCTTTGAATCTTGTCTAAGAAGATTCACTACTGACACGTGTGCTCGGCACACACGCTCTTTTTTATTATTATTTATTATAAATTCTATTTTATATATGGTTTAGTTGTTGAAAACACCTTCAAAATCACTTCTAGTTCTATCTAAACACTCTTTAGTTCAGATTTTTCCCATACTAAAGTCTCAAGCGGTTCAATTGTAACATCGCATCACATGAACGTTCACTTTTGATGATTGCGTAACGAACGGCCGGACAATTGCTTTATTGCGTCGAACCGGCGTATACACACGGGTGTTGTGTTCAGGGAACATTAGCTGCATCTTCTATGCTCAATAAAGTAGACGGATAAATTTTTCGCATCCATGAGATCTTAATTTTTGCATCCATGGGAAACTGAATAAAAATTATTGACCAATAATAGAGATGTTAGTTTTGCTTGAGGAAAAAAATTTTTTGCATCCATAAGAACGAAATTTTTGCATCTATGTGAACCTGAATAAAAATTATTGACCAATAGAAATGTTAGTTTTGCTTGAGAAAAAAATTTCCGGAATCTTAGTTCAATCGGGATAATTTACATAGTTAATTTAACTATAATATGCCTGTAAAAGACTGTATTTCCCGATATAATTTATTCGTTTCAACCCTGATGCATAAAACACATCATACACTAGACTATAGCTTCACATTTCATACAACAAGAAATAAACTTAGTATTCCGTCTACGTTAACACAGCAACCAAATTTTCCCGTTCAGCCTCCAATAGCTTATCAGAAACAGAATAATGTTGGACAATAGCCAGAAATGATAATGTTCGAAATTACATCAATATGCAGAGTAGGCACTAGCTTTAATATTTGCTAGTTATAGAGTAACTTTTGCAACTTTATTTTCATGACCTAGTATTTCAACGTTTGAAAATAGAAATGTAGATTTGCTAAATGTTAGCGAATTTGATATGGATAAAACTTTAGTTGATGAAAACAAAGTGGTGTTACATAAGCATTAGAGATATTTAATGTTGATTTTTTAAATAAAACAATTGAAAATATTATCATTTATTTAACACAGTTGTAACGACGAAGGAAATCTTACAACTACTCAAAGAAAATAACAGAGTAGGTACAACTTATTTGGCGGCCTTATCACTTTTTAGGAATCACAGAGAAAACCCACAAACTTCTGAAAAAAGACGAAATATTGATGTCATCGGTTCATCTAAATACAAATAAGACGCCTCTTAAGATACTTTGTAATGGCCACCCATTAGGCCACAATAAGCATGACCAAATCATTAAATAACAAGAAGAAATCCATTTAAATTCGCGACGCGATCAAGCCGTGTGTGTCCACAATACACGATCGATGACCGACTTGAATATGTTATCAGTTCCCTTTAAGGATGGCACGTCCGCACTCCCGTATTTACTTGTTAACCACTAACCATTTTATTCAGTTGCTTTTACTCTTTAAGAATGTCTGAGGATTAATCAATTTCATTCTCTGGTCAAGGATACAACGCATGTTGTTGTCTGCAGAATGTTTGCACTGGATTCAAAACACCGACAAACATACTAATTGTTCTGTAACGAAAACATTTATTCAACGAGGCTTTTTGAAGCGCTTTTGGAACGTCACATTACAAAAATTAATTACCTTATACAGGCTAGCTCAGAATGCCGTTTCCGCAGAGAAGAAATATTGTGTTTTTAGATTAAATAACAGTCAAATTCAAGGTGTAACTCAGTAATAATAGCAAATTTCGTAAATCTTATTCTAAGGGTTCTTACTTCGTAGAATATTCAATTGTCAAAATATCCTGACGATTTATAAAAACTATGGCATGGGTAGATCTTCCTAAAACTTTTGCAAAGTCACTATTCCCTCTGTACCTCTAGGTATACATATCTAAGGATCTACGCACATGATTAGCGAACGCAAAATGAAACATCGCCACTCAATTTTGACTTCTGAGTAAAATTGTACATCAGATAATCTATTGCATTATTAAAGCAGAATTTCTCTGTAATATTTCGTACAAATTGAAGCTAAATTGCGTCGCATTTAGCCGGTAATGGCTACGCATTTCAACCCCCGTCCCTGGAGCTATCCTCATTATGTATTCATTATCAAGTTAGTGACGTCATCCAAGTTTGTTTCGATCAACGTATCTTTGGTATCAATATTGATGCAGATTTAAATATAGTCCGCAGATTATTGGGTTAGAAACTTAATCACTACAGTTAGTATCGATAATCAAGTCCTGCTGTATCTAAATTTGCTACACAATACATAATATATACTACATCTAACGTTACGTGTTTGTAATATAATTGTCTTTGTTGATTTGTCCTCCAGTGATAATTACATTCTCTATTTTATGTACTTAGACATTGTTGATACTGTAGCTTTCGTAAATGTCGAGTTCTGTCAATCATGTAAATTGTTCCCATAAATAAACGAAATTATCCCAAAATGCAAATGCTCTGGCAGACAACACTAACTTGACAAGTAAGTCAAGAGGGCCCGAACATGGAATAACGGAAGACTAGATTCGTTATGTTAATTCTTGATTACATAAAACAGTGTCTACACAAATACGATTCTAGATAGTTCCCTAATTAAAGGATCTTGCTGAGAGTCAAGATAATTAAAAGGAATTTCAATACTGTTTTCATTTAGTATCTTAAATAACACGCTTCTTAATAGAACGTACTAATTACACCATATTGATCATTCCTGTAACTCATATTTTAGTGTCACGGCTTTGATGTCAATTAATTGAGACTAGTCAACAGACATGTTGTTTTAATGGAAATTTCATGCGACTGAAGTGGTTCTTAACGTTGTTAATTATGCAAATTTTATCTGAATACGAGAATGAAGTAATGAATGTTTGCACGTATCAACGCTTTAATCTGTGAAGATTAGTTTCTGTGACCATTTCACAGCGGTTTATATTTAACGACTTACACTTTGTCAAATGTGGAAAGAGATGAATGATGTTATTCTCGACGTTGTATTTAATGAACTAGCGGCTTCTAGACCATATAAATCATCAACCCAAATCTCAAGAGGGTTGCCAACTCTAGCAATTTCAATGAAATATATCGCATGTCGTAAAGTTACGTTGGCACAGGATTACGTTACCAGATTTGGATCTTTTCAAAATGAAATGAAGGGATCAACCCTTTTCAAACGTAGTATTGGGTGTTGGGGCTTAATACCGTGTTATATTACACTTTTCTTACGTAAAATTTTACCAAAATCGGTCACAACAATGCTTATTCTATTTTATTCACTATGCGACTGTGTCTTTTACTGAAATATAAATGTAGACATTCCTAAGCGTCTCTCTTTGATTAAATTTTCTATTCGCCCAGTCGTTGTTTATTCTGTTTCCTAAATTGGCTTAAATTTGAGAAGTCTGGTTTTTATGCAATCTTCTCGTTTTTTGCATAGCTATTTATTTATTTACATATATCTTATTTTTTAAATCAGAGACAAATGGATATTAAACAATCACATCTATCTTAATATTATTATATTATAAAATAATTTAATTTAAACATATCGGTAAAATCTTATCTCGTCAACTGTGATACGATAACTGCTATACATAAATAAATATATTCTTGTATAAATTGATTTAAACGGGAAGTAAGTGACGTGAAAATAAATATGATATTACCAAATTATCCTCCTTTCATCAATATCTCCGGAAATAATTTTAATCTATAACCATACGAACAATACCTTCAAATTTATCTTCGTTTTTCTGTATCAGATATTACAGAGATAATCAAACGAGATTATATTCTTACAAATATTTTTTTTTCATTACAGGTAAACAGCTCTCTAAGTTTGGATACGTAGAAATGTCAGCCGTTAGCAGCGAAGTTATTCACATACAGAAAGAGAAGCACTAAATTGGCGATGACTTCTGAAAAGCCTGTAGACGTAGTTGAAAATGCAAACGTAAAGAACACAGCAAAGTATCCAGAAGTGAACATTGAGAATAACAAGACAGACAAAGGCGAAGATTGCAAACAGAGAACACATACGCTTATGCAACTAGTTTACGAGATTCCAGATGAAATAAAGCCAAATAAAAACAGCACCATGCTCAAAGAGGCCCCACCGATTACAATTGTAGAGATCACGGAACAGAATGGTTGTGAATCAGAGCTAGATAGTGCGAGACAATGTGATAGTGATTACTTTAAAAGATCTAGTCCAGAATTAGGCAATAAGGTCGTATACGACGTTTTAGCTACTAATGAACTAATAATGCAATGCGCTGAAGACTTTAAGGGAGTTTTAGAGAGTTCTTCGCCGGACGATTGTACGGATGAAGATTTGGAAGAATTGAAGAGGTTGTTAGAGAGTAAGCCGAAGTTGTTGGAGAAGTATGTTAGGGAGTGTGCGTCGACGGAGGAGGTTAATCGGCTGCATACTGTGACTTCTTGTGGACCTCTGTCTCCGAGGCCACGGCATGAAGCTAGGAGTACATCGGTGACGTCAGATCTGTTTCAACTATGGCTGTCGTCGTCTCCCGTAAAGGTGAGCAAATTTTATTATGTCATACATTTTGGATCTATTTAAAGTAGCAGTTGGCGTTTAGACGCGAATTTTCGAGTTAATATTAACACGGATTTCAATTATGTTTACAAATTTTTGATGTTTGCCAATGGTTTGCCAAACATTGATTTTCGAATAAATATATTTTATATTTTGTAAAAGTAATAAAACTTATATACCTACGTAATTTAATATACATACATATTTCATTAATAAAATTCAAAATCCATACTAATATTATAAATGCGAAAGTAACTCTGTCTGTCTGTCTGTCTGTTACTCAATCACGCCTTAACTACTGAAGCAATTTGCATGAAATTTGGTATAGATATATTTTGATACCCGAGAAAGGACATAGGCTACTTTTTATCCCGGGAAATAGGAAAGGTTTTATGCGGCAATCCCACGGGAACGGGAACTATGCGGGTTTTTCTTTGACTGCGCGGGCGAAGCTGCGGGTGGAAAGCTAGTTGATTATAAAACTAGCCTTTCATAATAATTAATTTCATCAATCAAAAGCTGAAAGCGATGTCATGATAAAACAGGGTCGGTTAATTTTCCTCTTAGATTAATTGCCCAATATTTTATGTTATCCTCCTCACTGAACTTGTACTACCTATAGAACATAAAAATACAAAAAATCTTGCGAGTTAAATATCCACGTCACGTCAAATAAAAACCCCTAGCGACATCTATTGAAGATTATTGTAGGTATAGAAAAATATTTGACAGCTCAACTGAAGGTCAATTCTGCCAAAATGGCTTCGAGATCCAGACGTGTCGAGCCGCGCTCGGGCATTGGTAAGTTCAATCTTTCTGAATCTTATAAAAATGTTGCTATTTCTATCAAAACTTATTCAAATTACGTTTTCGAATAGCAGATTTAGTTTGATTTGTCAATATTTACGCGAATTCTGCCATGATTTTCTTTTCATTGGGGATAAAAATTATATGTCCTGTATTTAGGAATCATGCAGACTGCTACTTTTGAAATAATATTGTTATGTCCTGTGTATAGGTACCTGTAAGGGAATTATGTAAATAATATTTTATTTGATATTTGTTTTAGCCTGTTCTGACGATACCGTGCTAGCATTACTAGAAGAATCTGATGTCGATTTTAGCAGCGACGATGATACCCAAGATCCCACATATAATGAACCCACGGAAATGGCTACACAAGAGCGTCGAAGGTATGATTCTAGTGATTCTTCTGTAAATTCAGACTCCCATGATGTTGTTGAGCCACCATCGCCGGCTTTATCGAGTGGATCTATAATACGCCAGGCCACTGGCTCTGGTTTACGCCGAGCAAGATCTTCTCGTCGCCCTCGAAGGTCAGCTCAGCCAACCTACAGACAAATACCGTCTCAATCTCAACCTGATGTTGTGGATTTATGGACTGGAAATTTTGAACCTCTCGAAATAAATCTATACGAACCAACATACGTGCCAAATTTCGACCATGGATGGTCATACGAACAGTTCTTTGAACGTTATATAGATGAACAAATACTTATAAAAATTGTAGATTGTACAAACAGAACAGCAGTTCATGTAAAAGGCAGGTCACTTGGTCTTACAATTAAGGAATTAAAAGTTTATATTGGAGTGACAATGATTATGGCTTCATTGCAATATCCTCAAATAGACATGTATTGGTCGTCTAAATGGAAACAGCCTATCATTACCTCAGCTATGACACGTCTGCGTTTTTACGCAATTAGAACGTCGTTAAAAGTGGTTTATGATCTTGATGTTACCGCCGAAGAGCGTCAAAAAGACAAGATTTGGAAAGTGCGTCCCCTTTTCGAGAAAGTACGACAAGGATGTTTAGTTCAACCTCGCACAGCAAAAATGTCTATTGATGAAATGATCATTCCGTTTACTGGTCAATGTTGTATTCGTCAATATAACCCTAACAAACCTAATCCCTTAGGGTTAAAAGTATTTGTTTTAGCAACGCCTCAGGGAATGGTTATAGATTTCGAGATATATCAAGGAGACACAACTTTTCCAGAAATTAGACAGATGGGTTTTGGTCTTGGAGAAGCAGCTATTCTTCGGCTGACCGAAGCACTTGTCCCTGGTCACCACATCTTTTTTGATCGCTATTTTACCACTATCAAATTGTGTGATGAATTATTGAATAAAGGTTTTCACGCGACTGGAACAATTATGAGAAACCGATTGCCCAAAAACTGTATGATGGAAGAAGATAAGATTTTTATGAAAAAGCAACGTGGTTATTGCGAAATAAAAACACGAGCAGATGGCAAGATGGCAGTGACACGTTGGATGGACAATAAGCTCGTCGTGATGTTGTCAACGCGTTTATCTAATACACATGCAGATGAGTGTGAAAGATGGTCGAAGAAAAACAAAGTGTATGAACGTGTAAGACGCCCCGAAGTTATCAAAGAATATAACGAAAATATGGGGGGTGTAGATTTAGTTGATAGAATGCTAGCTGTATGCCCTTCACGTAACAGAACAAAAAAGTGGACAATACGAGTAATATCTCATATGATAGACTTGGCTGTTGCTAACTCATACCTTCAGTTCAAACAGAGAGAGAAGAAAAAAGGCGTTAAAAACGTTATAGGCATTCGTGAATTTAAGATGGAACTTGGTGAAAAGTTGATTGCTGATAACTTAGATTCTACAGATACAGATGACCCTGCTGATGAGTTCGAAGAACTTTTACCAAAGCACAAGAAACGTAAGACTACTATAGTTCCTTTACCAACCAAAGCTATTCGTCAAAAAAAAGCTAATCACATGCCACAACACAGCTCAAAGCAAAATAGATGCAGAAATGAGGGTTGTTATAAAAAAACTACAGTTACCTGCAAAAAATGTGCTGTGTATTTATGTTTCACGGCTCAGAGAAATTGTTTTGAAGCTTTTCATAATCCATAATTATTATATAGCTACGCAAATGGCGTCAATTTTGATTGTATGCTAGATAGGATTCTATAACTGTTGATGACTGATTTATTGAGACTGATTTTATGTACAATTATCAATAAGTAATGTTATAAAAATATTATCTGTTCAAAATAAATAACGAAAAAGTTAAGTTTAAAGTTTAATAATATGTTTTTTCAATAAAAAATTGAGTACTTTATAGGCTTATCTTATTTCATTACACAATAATATACTCACATTGGCTGTAATTGTCTTGTATGCAGAACATAAAATAGTCCTGAAAATATAAGTAGCCTGCATCTGTCCTAGTGGCAGGACATAAGGAAAAACTCTTTGTTACAGGAATAGATTTTTTTCAGTTAAAAAGTAACCCCTAAACAGCTTAAATCCTGAATATGAATTGAATCTGACATAAAAAGTGGTCCCTGTAGTGAGGAGGTTATAATAAAATTGCAACAGGTCGATATAATATCTATAGAAAAGCTGGTATGTGTAATCTTTATTTTTATTAGACCAAAAGCCATCAAAGCGAAAAAAATTTTATGGTATTTATTGCCGATGTATGAAAATTTAAAGTTCCTTTGTTACTTATAGAACTTACTAGCTTTCCGCCCGCGGCTTCGCCCGCGTTTTCAAAGAATTCCGGGATACAACCTATCTGTGTTAATCCAAGTTACCCTCTATATGTGTGCTAAATTTCATTGTAATCGGTTCAGTAGTATTTGCGTGAAAAAGTAACAAACACACACACACACATCCTCACAAACTTTCGCATTTATAATATTAGTGGGATAAATTCTGCAACGATTGAATAGTTTTTTCTCATTTTCCTAATTTCTCCAAACAGTCATAATCTTTGCAATCTTTTCTTATATTCTCAAATAACTGTCTAATCCAGAAAAAATAATGTCTATATGTTGATTTTAATTTCATAAAACTGAACCCGAAATTCGGTCCCCTTATAAATAACGCTGCAAAGTAATAAAGCACCTATTTATATCCAAAGTTATATGAAGTGACGACCTTCTATTTTGTTTATCTTGTCATTGAAGAGAAATTATGCTCACAACGGTATTGAATTTCGTATTCAAGAAGTGTATATTTAGACACGAGCTATCGTTACAATAACATTTCCTATAGCTTTCTTATATTTATGGATTTTCCAAAATTAGATTCTTATAAGGAAAAGATTATTCGCTTCTTTTAACTAAGGAAATTTCCGCTCTCTCTTAATTCTTTTCTTTTCTGTAATGAAATATTTAGGCTTATAAATATGGGTATCGTAAAAGTACTCACTTTTATTAATGACTAGCTTTGCGCCTACGGCTTCGCTCGATTTGTCTAGAACCTAATAAACTTAAACCTTCCTCGAGAATCACTGTATCTATACCTATGTCTTATTCTGGGTCTTCAGCTACCTACACACCAAATTTCATTATAATTGGTTCAGTAGTATTTGCGTGCGAGAGTAACAAACAAACATCCATCCATCCTTCCTTCCTCACAACCTTTCGCATTTATAATATTAGAAGGAATTTTTTTGCCTAAATTTTTCCGTCCAACGAGAAAAACACCTTTCAAGTAAACAACAAGCTACCGCAAAACAAGCGACACGCAGTTCTTTTAAAAGCTAAACAAATGACAAGCAGTTCTATTAAAACAGACAAACCCAATCCACAACATTAGTATCATCACCACTAGCCACCGTGTCCACTTGAAAATCCATTTAATTTATCTCAACGCTCAAGTGTCGAAAAACTACTCGATATCATATCACCCGTCACTTCCACCTATTCAAGTGTAGATAAGGCTTGATAAACAAATCTATTGACCGTATTTGATTGTTAGATTCTGTGACGTTCGCTTCGTTTCGCTTAAGTTATGGTTATGGCATATGGGGTTGTTTGTATTTTTTACTAGCTTTCCTCCAGCGGCTTCGCCCGCGTAGGTACGCGGTTTTTATTTGACTAGGTAGTCAAAGAAAAACCCGCATATTTACTGTAATCCCGTACTGATCCGAGTTCGAGGGGATATATAGTTTGAATAGGCCTTTATTTAGACCGTCTAGCGCCATCACTTTCGCATATTGAAAACTAGCTTTCCACCCGCAGCTTTGCCCGCGCAGTCAAAGAAAAACCCGCATAGTTCCCGTTCCCGTGGGATTTCCGCGATAAAACCTATCCTATTTCCCGGGGTAAAAAGTAGCCTATGTCCTTTCTCGGGTATCAAAATATCTGTATACCAAATTTCATGCAAATTGGTTCAGTAGTTAAGGCGTGATTGAGTAACAGACAGACAGACAGAGTTACTTTCGCATTTATAATATTAGTATGGACTGCTATAGAGAACCCTGATCTATATCATGTAACGTGCTAACCACTATACAATTGATTACAAGAGGGTGGTGGAGGGTGCTCTAGCCCTGTAATCTCTGTATCGAAAACAAACCTTTTATGTACTAGTTTGCGTGATATAAGCAACTAACACACACATGCAAAAGTATAAAGGCGCATGCAATGTCTTGTTAATTGTCTGTTTGCATGAAATCTGAAAGGGAAGGAAGGAACTACCAACAGATAGCTCACATTTTTAAACATATATTTGGTAACTTACTGTTGACTGCACCTTCGCCCGCTTTATTAATTTTATTAAATTTTCATTGAATAAACTGTCATACCCTATTTTATTTCCTTGGAGGTAGAATTTATCAAGAGCCTTTCTTTTACCGGATTATTAAGATTTTCTCTTTTATATGTATAACTTTTTATGTTATAACGCGGCATGTCGACTATCTCACTGATCAATACAAGTCTTCAAACTGTCATCAATCTTTTTTGGATTCATCAAAATCGATTCAGTCGTTTTGCCGTGGAAACTTGTAGACGTACCTAAATACTACAAAGACATTTATACTAGAAGACACCCTTGCAGTTAGAATAATAAACAGATAGATAAATATCTCATTAATATTGACGATAAACCCAATCTATACTTCCATACTAATATTATAAAGAGGAAAGGTTTGTAATTATGTATGTATGTATGGTTTTCACGCATAAACTACTGCACCGATTTCAAAAATTCTTTCACCATTAGAAAGCTGCATCTTCACTTAGCAACATGGGCTAGTTTAATCCCGGAACTCCCACGGGAACGGGAACTATGCGGGTTTTTTGAAAACGCGGGCGAGGCCGCAGGTGGAAAGCTAGTTTTCATACAAAATTGTGACTTTACCGTAACAATTTTGATTTATGTATATTATGATTGCTATCTTTATGTAATGGCTCTATCGCGTGGTCCAATTACTGAATATTTAAAGCACTTTAGCTGTGTAAACCACATGGGAATACACTCATATTATAATTATTGCGTTTCACCTGTCGTTTAACAATACATTTCACTTTATCTTTGATCTGATTGTATGTACCTATGTACGAGTGAGATACATTATATTGCTTTAATAAACAACCAAACTCGGTTGAGCAGTTTATATTATTCATAAACTAATATTATAAATGCGAAAGTTTGTGAGGATGTGTGTGTGTTTGTTACTCTTTTACGCAAATACTACTGAACTGATTACAATGAAATTTAGCACACATACAGAGGGTAAAGGATAGGTTTTATCCCGGAAATCTAATTATGCGGCTTTTTCTCTGAAAACGCGGGTGAAGCCGCGGGCACAAAGCTAGTTATTCATAAACACGATTTATATTTACATAATGTTATCTAAAATCAATTCACTTGGCTGATTCCAGAAGCCTATTCAGGAATTGCCGTATATATCAGTTTCATGACTTGTGTCGTATTTTTCTCCGGTCGTAAAAAGTATATTTTATATGGCCACTTAGATAACTCTCTGAGGAAATTATTTGCGAGAGAAAGCAGGGAAATACATTAAGGCATTATAAATTAAGTTTTCTCTTATTGCAGTTTACTTGAATTCGTCGGAATCGGAATTACGATTTTGTCGAATTATGCTGCTAAATTGAATTGCTTTTTGGCGCGAGAACGGTTTTAGCAATTTGGTTACATTTAATTTTGTCAGTGTTTTATTTAAATTAAATCCGTACTAATAGTATGAATGCGATCATCGTTTTTTTAAATTACAGAGGCTGAAGATTTTTAAAACATTAATTAATAGAGAAAGAAATAAAGTAAGGAAGATTTAAATATAGACTACGCACGTAGACTACTATAGCTACGAAAAAACGTAAAAACGAGTACGTAGCAAGTAACTAAAGTGAAAAATCGCTGTTATTACTTGTTATGTTACTGAAATAATGTACCCTAGGTAATAGAACAACGTCTGTGATCAGCTGGTAAAAATGCACTAAAACAAATGTTACTGTATCAAATGAAAAGGGCACATAAAACTTTTAACTAAACGCGTTTTACAATTTATATCCACCGCTCCACTAATTGGAAACTCAACTCTAGTGCACGCTAAATCTCTTTAAAATTATGTAAGTTTTTACAGAACAATCCAGTTAAAGGGCCGTTGACACAGTTTTTCAAAGATTTCATTCGGTAAATGGATTACATAGAAATCTTTTGATTTACCTTCGTTCATTTCACGGGGCGTTTTTACTTTGAGCTCGGCTTAAAACTATTACGGTGCTCATTATTATACTGCTATTAAAGTGGGCGTTTAAAATGGAAAATGCTTTTTTTTGCTTAGTTTTTATATAAACCTTGAAAGTACATAGCTGTATTGCATTATTAAAACTTTAGACCCATTGTAATCGTAATAACGTCTTCTTTTAACTTTCAGTATTTTTCCGATAATTATTGTACAGATTTTAATAATTAATTGTGTTTATATATATTCCTGTATATACTAAGTATATAGCTGCTGTTCGGAGGTTGAATGGCAATAAAATAAGGTTGAAGAACCCCACATAAAATACAGCTAAAGCCTCATTCATAACATTTGTTGCGAAAATTTGATCATCAGTTGTAAATCAGTTTAAAAATTAATGCGTTGGGAAAAATAAAATTTTAATTGAACGTAGTAGAACGTAGTGAACTAGTCACTAGTCACTAGATAGTATAAAACAAAGTCGCTTTCTCTGTCCCTATTTCCCTTTGTCCCTTTGTATGCTTAAATCTTTAAAACTACGCAACGGATTTTGATGTGATTTTTAGTATATAATTTATTAGGTTTTAGAAAAAGCGGGCGAAGCCGCGGGCGGTAAGCTAGTATAGTTTATACCAATCTTTGTGTTTCCTTTCACATTTTTCACGGGAATTACCCCAAACCGTGGATAGTTTTCCGTGAACATTTTAGCAAATGGTGAACGCATTCACTTAACACTTAACAGCTTTTGAACTACCGCCAAGACATGAAACATCTCTATAATCACGCTCGCTATATTGTTGAATTGATGAATAAATCGGGATTTAAATCGGTTAAAATACTTTTATAGCGTTCGAATAAATAGTTTTAATATTAACTAGCTTTTCGCTCGCGACTTCGCCCACGATTCAAAGAAAAACCCGTTCCTGTAGCTTTCCGGGATAAAACCTATCCTATTTGTTAATCCAAATTGCCCTCTATGTGTGCAAAATTGCATGAAAATCAGTTCATCAGTTTTAGCGTGAAGGAGTAACAAACATTCGCATTTATAATATTATAGTAGCACGAATAAATCAATGTTTACATCCGTTCCTAAAACTTTCCTTTAATTTTCTTGGTGCTGACAGAAAACATCATCTCGTAGGTATTTTTCATACAAAATTGTGTTTCTAAGGATTGTAACAAACGTCAGATTTGGCAGCATTGTCGTCGGAATTAGCATTTCATTCTGATTAAATTCTGATGGCATTTCGGGGTTCGTTTGTGAAACAGCTGTTGGCTTTATATTGCTAATTTCTTTTGGTAACAATTAAATTATGGAGCGTCTATTGTACCTAATTGAATAAAGCCTTTCTTACATTGTGTATATGAAAGTAAACGAAGACACGGTGTAAAATGAAAATGGAAAGAGCAAAGTTCTTTTTGTACGTCGCAAAAAGGTTTAGATAATACGTCTGTTTTTGAAAATAATTTATTTTGACATAATACTTACTATACCATATTTATTTCATATTTAACATCAGGTCAATCCATATTTTATGTAGTAAAAATCATTGTTAATCCCTCAGCCCCCGGAATCACAGACAGAATAGAAAATCTATTGTGTCATGGTCTCATTGGGCCGCATTGACCACCAATGGGTTAAATTTAATAAATAATCATGATTTGCATTTAATAACAAAACAAATAGTAATTTATGAACAGTCTTTCATAATAAAGCCAATATGAGCGTTACGTGTACGGAACCCCAATATAAAAGGACGATACGTTCTTACTAGCTTTTTATATTCTACGTGACACGAATATTAAAGTGAATGAAAATTATTACGCTTTGGAATCAGTGCGGTTGTGTCACGTTTTTATGGTTATTTCTGTATATTCCTCAATATACATGAGTTTAGGTCAACTATTTTCTAGATAATTTGAATTTATCAAATACTTACCTTGATGAAAGAAATCATCGTGAGAAAACCGACATGTGGAAGAATAAAAATTTCGACGACATGTGACAGATGTCACGCTATAATAAGCCGCACTTGGCCAGCGTGGTGGATGGCCTGCACCCTCATAGGAGGCCCCTGTCCCAGCTGTAGGAACTGTATATAGGCTGATGATGATAGTACACACTTACCCGTGACATCTTAGTGCCTACCTAATTGTATTAGTTTCAAAACTGACGGAGTTTCATACAAAGTTAATCCAACACTATTACGTACCTGCTTCGCACCTACGCCTTATTCTAAACTAGGCAAAAGTCCAACTAACTACATACTGGTCTAAGTTAGGTACAGAAAAGTGTATGAAAAAGCTGGTAGGTTTATTATCAAAGTTTGTGTAATTTACATAGATTAGATTGAACCAGGCTTAAGCCACAACAAAAACCTTTCAGTAGTTATTTAATAATCTTCGAAAATAGGTACTGAACTTACAATAGAACTTTCAACTAATCTACAAACAAGACAATAAACTATACGACACATAAATTATTTGCACAGTCATTTTTGTGATTAACACGAACAAACAGACGATAAATAAATAGACTTCCTACTGCAATAAATACCTTATTTAACTCCCTATCTGAATTAGAAGCCTCGATATTGGTTTAAATGGATTGACTGGATAATCTGTTAATCTCCGAGAGGCTTTGAACGTAGCCTTCGTTCGAACTATTTAGATGAAATTAGATGTATTTTTAACTACCTAACGTGTTTGTAGAAAACGTTTTATATAAGAGCACATAGAGTACATAACAGTATATGAAGTTGTTATAAAAGCTCTCTAAACACATTTTTAAACTAAATCGCAATAAATTTAAATCACTTTGTGTACCTACTTAGTAGAAAAGAATGTTTACTTAGTACAATCAAATTTAATTCTA
Source organism: Colias croceus (assembly GCF_905220415.1). Classification (NCBI taxonomy): domain Eukaryota; kingdom Metazoa; phylum Arthropoda; class Insecta; order Lepidoptera; family Pieridae; genus Colias; species Colias croceus. Next base: position 5,646,014 of record NC_059560.1, read on the forward strand.
TGAAACTGTCAGTTTAGTAGATAGTTAAACGCGAGTGAAGTCGCACCCAAAAAGCGTCTAAACATATTATACGTGCTAATTCACATCGATTGTGTCTTAATAAACGGTTTCATCTTCTTAATATATATAAATCTCGTGTCACAATGTTTGTCCTCAATGGACTCCTAAACCACTTAACCGATTATAATAAAATTCGCATAGCATGTGCAGTTCGATCCAACTTGAGAGATAGGATAGTTTAAATCTCAAATCGTTTTAGAGAAAGCGGGCGAAGCCGCGGGCGGTAAGCTAGTATTGTTATACGGAAACATTAATTTATCGGATCGGATCTCTGATGATCTTCCGTCCCATTGGACTATGAGTGACGACTATAATCTTCTTTCTCTTAATTCTCGTGTCACAATGTTAGTTACCATACTCCTCCGGGCTCTGAGGTGGCTAGACCAATTCTCATGAATTTTGTTTGCCTATTAGGTACATCTGGGACTCGGCCAACATCTATTTTTCATACCCCTCAGTGAAAAGTTTGCCGGGACCTCTAGTACAATAATATAGGTCGCTAATGACGTGTTTTATAATACCAATAGTGAATCCTTACAGTTCAATAATCAGAATATACCATATTAATATCATACTTTTAACAGCATGAAAATCGTGAATTTACTTACATTTTAGGGCTGATTTTTCAATCCTTGGTTAAAACTTATTCATCGAATAACGTATTAAACAACCAGTTCAAAAATGTATTCTTATTGTCCGTATTTGACAGTTTTCAGGTGACATTTTAAAATGTTCGTGTAATACTTTATTGGACGGATAAATTTTAACCAAGGATTGAAAAATCGGCCCTTAGTATATTAACACGCATAGGTATTAGCTTCACCTGTATGTTTGTATGTAACCGACCCCTTCAGACTTTGACCCACTTTAAACGTACAGATTTAATTCAAACTGTGTACACTTATCAAGCATCGGTTAGAATATGGTTACAATACAATAATTTCATGAGTTTATCTTATTATCCTTATAAAAATAACCAAGACGTTGTAACGACGGATAGTTTTTTCAAACTATTTTTATTGAGAATTCTTTTTCTACCAATATTTATTTTATATAATTCGATGCTTTAAAATTTATCATTTGAAAAGCATTGAATGCTATTAAAACTAAATATTTTTATTTATTCTAAGCTATGTAACAAATGGCTCGGAGATGCGATATCTAAAATTCGTTGAGAAAACTTTTAATACACTTTTGAGACATTTCCATTTCAAAGTTAGATTAGATATGTTTTTGAATAACAGTCTCTATCTAGTCTAAAATGCTTAAGAAAAGTGGATCAGGGAAACAGATTTGAAATGCATTTGCCCTGTTTCTGAGTTTACTATATCTATAATATAAAAATGAATCCCAAAATGTGTTGGTAAGCGCATAACTTGAGAACGGCTGAACCGATTTCGTTAATTCTTTTTTTAATATATTCCTTGAAGTACGAGGATGGTTCTTATGTAGAGAAAACGTAAACATGTACCACGGGCGAAGCCGGGGCGGACCGCTAGTTTTAAATATAATCAGAGGTATTTGAGTCCTATTTTTTATATCAATTACAAATTGAATCAAAAAACCAACGAAGTGTAATATTATAGTTTTAAGATTTATGTGCATGTTTATTTCTTGTAATGAGTAATTATAGTTTTCTACTTACGTTACTTTTCATCCACAGTGTTTTATTTTGGATGAATATTTTCTAGCAAAAAGCCACCGTTTATACATCTTTATACTAAACTAATAAATATAAAGAAGGTCGTGTTTGTGTACTCCTACACAATATATCAAAGTCGACACCAATTTACGTTCAAATCGTTCAATTAAATATGAACCGACGTTACGCCTACAAAAGTCGTAAGCTGAAATCTCGTGATCATAATATGTCACGCTATATTGTGGCATCTTGAAAAATGTCGCCGTAATCTCAACTTGGAGGCGTTTCACTGAATAACGTCAGCGTTTTCGTTGTAAATTCTCATAACATTTCTTAAAGCTTTGCTTATTTTTAGACTTCAGCTTTAGGGGATGTGTGTGTGTGTTATATTTATTACATCTTTGCGTATGTTTTGGGGATGTGTGTGTGTTTGTTTTGTTTTTAAATCTCTGCATTTCTGCGTAATATTTAGGGGATATGTGTATGTGTGTGTTTTGTTTCTTGTGTCTTTGCGTACCTATTTGTGATTGTGTGATACTTGGTAGGAATGTGTTTTTGTTGTATTGGTATTGAAGGCTTAATTTGGATGGAAGGATTTAAAAGATTTTATGTTTCGTTTACTCATAATATAAGACTAGACCTACTAGTCTTACTAGGTACCTACCTTGTTAACGAATATAATATATCTACGTTCTGTATTTAAAGAATAATAAAATATACCTAGATAGTATCACAGTTGACAGATATATAGGTACTACGTACATACAGTTAGGAAACTAAGCCCCTGCGATGAAATTATGACGTATAACTATAGGGCTGTTACCTTTTTGATATTTAACCGACTTCAAAAATGGAGGAGGTTATCAATTCGGCCTGTATATTTCTGTTTGCTTTTTTTCACAGTTGACTTTGTGGTAATTTTGAGATTAAAACCCGTTAAAATTAAAAAATGGTTTAGCCTAAATATGAATTTACAAGAAGAAACAATCTCAATAAAATATATACCTTGTAAAAGTAAATAGGTACGTTTTTTTCAGTGCTATATTTCGATATCTTGTCTTTTTTGGACGCCGAAGGCTATTTTAATGTAGGTACCTACCTAAATTATTTATAATGCTTGATATTTGTATGATACATATAAGTATTCAATAATTATTTTAAATCAGAATTAACAATACTTGTATGTAGGTATACCTACTAAATTATTTTTAAAACGATAAATAAAATTAAATTAAAAAACACAAAATATGCAAAAATAAATTAAAATTATTATTATACGAACATAGAACCTCCTTTTATATAATCTTTTTGTTTTAGGATGAAAAAGAAAATAGTTTGACAGGCTTAGTGCTTGACAAAGTGGTAAAGTCACGTATCGATAAAAATACAATAATTATTATAATATCTATCTTTTTCTTCCCTAATATTTACGTAATTATGCACATAAATTTAAACAAGATTTTTTAAGGTTTCCATTTTTAGGGTTCCGTAGCCAAAATGGCAAAAACGGAACCCTTATAGTTTCGTCATGTCCGTCTGTCCGTCTGTCCGTCTGTCCGTCTGTCACAGCCGATTTACTCGGAAACTATAAGTACTACAGTGATGAAATTTGATGGGAATATGTGTTGTATGAACCGCTACAAAAATATGACACTAAATAGTAAAAAAAAGAATTGGGGGTGGGGCCCCCCATACATGTAACTGAGGGATGAAATTTTTTTTTTCGATGTACATACCCGTGTGGGGTATCAATGGAAAGGTCTTTTAAAATGATATAAAGTTTTCTAAAAAACATTTTTCTTAAAGTGAACGGTTTTTGAGATATCAGCTCTCAAAGTCGTAAAAAGTATGTCCCCCCCCCTCTATTTTTATAACTACGGGGTATAAAATTCTAAAAAAAATAGAGGTGATGCATGCTAATTAACTCTTTCAACGATTTTTGGTTTGATCAAAGTATCTCTTATAGTTTTTGAGATAGGTTGATTTAACTGTAATTTTGGTTAAGTTATTGTGCTTACACTGAAAACGATGGCTGAACCTTATAAGATAGATCAAAAAATATACTACAGTATTGTACACCTTTAAAAATCCGCGATGATATAAGTTTATTATATTTGCTGCTACGGAACCCTTTGTGCGCGAGCCCGACTCGCACTTGGCCGGTTTTTTAGATTTTCGTGCTCTTCTAGATTGCGTAAAAAATAGATGCGGTCTTTAAACAGACTGGACTCCTAATATGTACTATTTGTAGCTATCATTTTGGTAGAAAATATGTCAACATAATTTAAAACTCATACTGCCATATCTATAGAAATTAAAAAATAGTCTCTTTTTAACTTGTAGTCAGATACGATACAGATATATATTTATTGAAAGGGCTACAAACTGAAACAATCGATATTTATTTAATGTGAAATAACCTCCTTTTATATAACCTTTTTGTTTTAGGATGAAAAAGAAAATAGTTTGACAGGCTTAGTGCTTGACAAAGTGGTAAAGTCACGTATCGATAAAAATACAATAATTATTATAATATCTATCTTTTTCTTCCCTAATATTTACGTAATTATGCACATAAATTTAAACAAGATTTTTTAAGGTTTCCATTTTTTAGATTTTCGTGCTCTTCTAGATTGCGTAAAAAATAGATGCGGTCTTTAAACAGACTGGACTCCTAATATGTACTATTTGTAGCTGTCATTTTGGTAGAAAATATGTCAACATAATTTAAAACTCATACTGCCATATCTATAGAAATTAAAAAATAGTCTCTTTTTAACTTGTAGTCAGATACGATACAGATATATATTTATTGAAAGGGCTACAAACTGAAACAATCGATATTTATTTAATGTGAAATGACATCACTTTAAACTTTTTTCCATACTATATTCAAAATCTGTGGATGTGTCACCCGCTACTATCGATCCCCCTCAATACCCTCGAAAACACGCTTTATGGGGGGGGGGGAGCCATTTCGAACATTTTGTATGAAGTTTCCTTACTGTATGTATCTGTATATTGTGATAGTATGTTTATCAATTACCTACACATAACTACCGTATTTAGTTTTCCCAATAATTGCTATTAAAAATACTGAAAATTTTGTTAACTTCCAGAGGTCCAGGTCTCCCAGCAGTTCAGCGCAAAGGCAGCTGGATGAAGCGGACCTGTTCATGGACCTTATCAAGGATGTAGCCAATGAATTGGATATTGATGTTCTTTGTCATAAGGTAAGTTAAATTATGTTGTTTTTTAATAAGGCTAATGAAGAAAAGAATGAATGAAAGAAATAACATTTATGCCGTTTTTACCCACATTAATGCTACGTTCCTACTACTCTTTGCTTATAAATGGGCTATGTTATACTGAAAGAATTTTTAAAGTCGGACGCATAGTCACTGAGGTTGGCGCAATCACACAAACAAACTCTTCAGCTTTATAGTACAAGTACTTTATTATTCCTAACTATGATTTTTGAATCAACATTATATTATTATGATGAAGGAAATTTTCAGTCAAAAAAATACCGAGCACCAAATTCGTTGATTAAAATTGTAGGTAACCCTTTAAGAAGTTTCCTCAAAAAGTACTGATAGTAAATAAACTCCTGATCAAGTGGATTGAGTAAATACCTCGTTAGTCAACTGTTAATTTGTTCGGCTCAAGATAGATCGTTAATGCCCTTAGCTAGGCTATTAAAAGAGCATTTGTAATGTTAGTTTTTCTATAGATCTCTTCCTTTTCAGCAGTAATGAAACCTGTCTTAACAAGATACCTTTTATATGGGACTATAGCTGTGCCCCGCGGTTTTACTAGCGTTGCTCCGTTCCATTTGGTCTTAGCGTGATGTTATATAGCATTGCCTTTGTCGATAAATGGCCTACGTCATAGTGAAAAAAATTCAAATAGGACCCGTGGTTCTTGAGATTAGCGCGTTCAAGCGAACAAACAAACTCTTCAGCTTATTAACACGTAGGTATAGATACAGTTGGTAGATACTGTGAAGTTAATACTCCGGACTTTATAATTTCTTAGTTCTTTAAACATGTTACGTTATGTTTTTGTAAAACAAAATCAAAGTTTTGCTACAACTTAACTACAACGTAACTTAAAGCTTACTTGGCCAATGTAACTTAGAGGTCACAAATATGGGGCAACATATACGGTACAATACAGTGTGAACTTAACGTTTCTTTCGTTTGAAGAAACTAGTTTTTCGCATGCAATTTTCTCGATAGAACTTCAATATCGATCGATAACTAATCTTTTTATAAATTCTTTATCTCCAAAGGTTTAATTGGGATAATATATATCTCAGAACCATAAAATCGGTTTAGACTTGCAATACACTATATAGAAAATTATTTTATAAATAGCTGTGCTTCGCGGTTTCACCCGCGTGGCTCTGCTCCTGTTGGTCTAACGTTATGATAGATATTGATAGCCCTCATCGATAAATGGGCTAACACCGAAATATTTTTTTTAATCGGACCAGTACCTAGTTCCTTAGATTAGCGCGTTAAAATAAACAAACAAACAAACTCTTCAGCTTTATAATATTAAGTATAGTTAGATAAAGACTAGTTGTGCCACGCGATTTAACCCTTATTGATATATAGATGGATGAATATGGGCTATCTAATACTGAAAAAAATTTTCAACTAGGACACATAGTTCCCGATATTAGCGCAAGCAAACAAAAAAAAAACTCTTCAGCTTATTACATTAGTACTTATAGATTATGGGTGATATATTATTGCCAGCGCAATAGCAATTGCATCGTGAATATTTCATTGATTACCTTCACAGAATAGGATTAAATATCCGCCTTGGTCTGAACAATCATGTCATTGAAAAACGAACTCTATACTCAAGTACATAGAATACAATTTCCATAATACCGTAACTATATCCATAATTAATAATGTTTACTAAAACTAAATAAAACTCAATTCGGCTGCATAGAACTAGATTCCCGCCCGCGGCTGCGGTCGCTTTGTCTAGAACCTAACAAATTATATACAACTAGCTTTCCGCCTGCGGCTTCTCCCGCTTTGTCTAAAACCTAATAAATAATATACTTTAACCTTCTTCTTGAATCTCTCTATCTAATAAAAAAAACCGCATCAAAATCTGTTGCGTAGTTTTCAAGATTTAAGCATACATAGGGATATAGGAATCTTCTTTGTTTTAGACTGTGTACTTGTAGTGATATACTTAGAATAGAAAATTTTAATAACGTCACGGTAGGTCAAGTCCTTGTAAAGGTCTTTTGAATGAGACGCAAAAAATCCGAATAATAAATGTAAATTACAATACCACGTAACGTACACTTAGCCAAATGAAATTATTCTTTCGAATCTAACATCAGAAGTGGGATCATCCCGTCCATTTGCTGATTAATTCTTTATCTTTGGAATAACTTTGTGAAAAAACAACTTTCCTCAAATCAAATGAATGTTTTTTACACTGGATTCCAGAAAAGTGTTTTACGTTTAATAATAAAACTATCAAGCCACCCCTTCTAGCTATTTAAACAAAGTGGTTGAAAGGAAACTAATAGTTTTTGTTATATAAAGCTAAAAAAGGAGATGTAGAGTTTTTTTGAACTCGGGAACTACTGGTCCGATTTAAAAAATTCTTTCGGTATTAGATAGCCCATTTATCGAAGAAGGTTATATAGTCTACCAATATATCAATACCTGTTAAACCCTTAGGTTAAACCACAGAACATATAAAGAGGTTAGGTTAGGTTATATATATCTATCTATCGGCTATATATCATCACGCTACGACCAACAGGAGTGGGGCCACAGGGGTGAAACCGCGCGGAGCAGCTAGTTTAATATAAAGAATCAAAATCGTTCAGACTTAGAACAATAGCCTACGATACAATGACTAGGTATACTGTAAGCTCCATCCTTCAAGAAGTTAATTGACCTATTTTTAATAATATGATCAACGTATTTTTTTCATCATTCCGTTCTCTTTTCTATTTCCAACAAAGATTTTAAAAATAAATATTCCTTCAGAACGTTTGTCAACTCCGAAATCCTTCAATAATGCAAGGCAGTGCAGCCAACGTTTGGTAACATGCCAGCCCAGAGGCAATTATGTGATGTTTTCTTGGGATTTTCTCATATTTTATGTAATAGGAGATACATTTTATTTTAAAGGTTTGTCTCTTGTGTCCGATGTAGTTAATAATTTAATTTAATATCAAAGAATGCATAAAATATTACGTACGTTTATACTATGCAGATATTATTTAAATAAAAATAAAATAAAATTTCGGCTTGATTGAAAGAATTGACTATTGCAATTAATCTACAAAGTGAAAAATATAATAATATAGTGTTATTCACTGTGATATTTTTTCTTCCCGTGTCAGTGTTTGTATTATTATATGTATAATCTTAATATATATAAATCTCGTGTCACAATGTTTGTCCTCAATGGACTCCTAAACCACTTAACCGATTATAATAAAATTCGCACACCATGTGCAGTTCGATCCAACTTGAGAGATAGGATAGGTTTTATCCCGGAAATCCTACGGAAAAGGGAACTATGAGGGGTTTTCTCTGAAAACGCGGGCGAAGCCGCGGGCGGAAAGCTAGTTTACTATATAAACTAAAATAAATTTACCTAATTTTATCCTCGTATGGTTGAAAGACATACAGTGTCAACTTTAAATCAAATTTAGTTGCAGTGGAGTAAATGCAGCAGCTCTATAAGTTTATTATAGCGAAGTTATTCGGTTTAAAACCCTGTTGAAATACGCAAGGATTTTTATACCTTGCGATACGATATCGTATGACGATTTATAAAGATTGATGATTGTCGAAACATTTAAAACGGATTATAACCAGGATCGACATATCTTCAAAACACTGTATTCGGAACGTATTCCAATAGACTTAGAACTGAAATATTGTAATAAAATGAAAATAACAACAGTAGGTACAGCAAAAATGTGAAAATAATGAAATTAAAATAATTTTAAGTAATTTTCTGGTTAAGAATCGGTTTTCGTTTTAAAAATTCATGTTTCTGTTTTTATTGTTATTCTTGATTGGTATGTACAAATGAAACAACTTATATGTTCCGATATCGAGTCGTTTTCTTTGTCGGATCGTATGCTGTAATGATCCCAAGTTTGCAACTTATACTGCATTGTACGGACATGCTGTTGAGTTTAAATTTATTTTATTATGAAAGACGTTATGTACGTTTAAGTTTATAAAAATTGATGGTATTTTAAAATTTATACTTCCATACAGTTTACTACGTTTTTACGCATAACAGAATATGACGTGTTTTGATAAATAGATAGATGATTTATTACATTCATTTATTACTGTACTACTACTTCTAATAATGACCTATAGATTAAAAAAAATCTGTCTTATAATATTATGTACCTAGCTAAAATAAATAACTATGTATATGTATTTAGTTATAGAGAACATTTTCAAACTTACAAAAGTAAGTAGCTACCTACAAAAAAAATAATTCTCTCAAACACGTTTTCATAACATGTAAAAGGAAAAAAATACTAAGAAACATTGTATAAAAATATTTACACTGTCCTGTTCGGAAAACAAACTCTTTCCAAGAAATCGGAGGCCTACGTAAAATTTTAACGTCCCTGAGAAAATTGGATAATGCTATTCTGTGAAATGGGAACCACGCTTAAGGGTATGTCCGAATTTCGTTGGAAAACATTAACATGGTTACAAATATAAAGTTTAATCTCAAACATTTATTTATTCAAACTTCTTTTAGAAGCACTTTTGATTCGTCATTTATATTTAACATTTAAGTTGAAGAGTTTGTTAGTTAGTTCGCGCTAAGATCAGGAATTCTAAGTTCGAATTGCAAACAATATATAGGTATATTTGTGTTGAATTCCTAAATAAGTCATAGGAGCGGCGCATGAAGAGCGGGAAAAATATTCCTTTTTGGTGGTGTTTCAGCTGGAAAGTCTGTTTATTTAAATGTATTTCTTGTTTTACCACGGATAAGATAAATTCTATTCTAAGTTCTATTCTTTTACAGTGTCCATACTAAAACTAGGTATATTTTGCGGACAAAGATAAAAACATTTCTCATTTAAGTAGATATTAATTAAAATAAGAACAGAGTTATTTTGGGAATATAATATCAGTTATTAAGAAAAAATCTTAATTCTGAAATAATATTTCGTTAAAAAATACAGGGTATTTTTCCAAACTATATTTAACTTTCGTGGAAGAACCTATAGACAAGATGAAATGGTTTCAGAATAATTGGCTATTCTTTTGTGTTTTTATATTATAGATAACTTTTGTTAGGAAAACATTATCTCGTCGAGAGCATCGGAAGAAAAGAAATGTTAGCTATTAATAGGTTCATCGGTTATCGATAGATTAATATAAAAATCTCCTTATTCTTCCTTGGCTAGCAGCCTACCTTCTTTTAACGATTATAAACATAATAGAAAAAAAGGGCGTGTACAGTGCCGAGCACGCATGTCAGAAGTAAAATTTCTTTAGCAAGATTTAAAGATATCAAAATCGTCGCCGTACTCCATAACGTGACGGTATTGACTGATTGCCATGACGCGACCTTGGAATTTTACTCTCAACGCGCCTAAAGTTTCACTTCAAAAGTCTCTCTTTTTATCTCTATAAAACATAGGTATATAAACTTACAGATTTTTATAGGTACGATTTCTAACGTTATCATTATTCTTTTGAGTGTTGTATGAATCATTATTTAAAGAAACATAATAAGTCTAAATAAATTGATAAATTAATAAGAAAATTCCCTCACGTTTTATTTTTAAGACTTATAAAATAATTACTTCTTCACAGATACTGGTCAACGTGTGTCTCCTAACATCAGCTGACAGAGGAAGCCTGTTTCTAGCCAAAGGGACACCCCCAAACAGATATTTGCAAGCCAAACTGTTCGATGTAACAAGAGACACAGGTATATATATATATATATAAGGTATAAAAGATATTTCAAACTAGCTTTCCACCCTCAGTCAAAGAAAAACCCACAAAGTTCCCGTTCCCGTGTGATTTCCGGGATAAAATCTATCCTATGTGATCCGTGATTGAGTAACAGACAGACAGACAGAGTTTCGCATTTATAATATTAGTATGGATAAGCTGCCAACAACGCCATCTAGTAACAAACGAAGTAGTTAAACTACTTTGCACAACTGTAATAGGGGATTACATATATTTATATATGGATTACATATGTTATTATATTTATGGATTACATATATTATTATATTTTTGACTATAAATTGTAGTAATCCTTTGTCCTGTGTGTAATAAATATCTTACTATACACTAATTCATTCGTCCCTACTAATTCATTTCTTTCATAAAAATATCTTCTGCCTGCATAATCTTTTTTTTTTGTAATATACTAGCTTACCGGTCGCGGCTTCGCCCGCCTGCGGCTTTTTGTCTAAAACCTAATAAATTATATACTAAAGCCTATGTAGTGTACCTACTAATATCTAGGTATGACAAATACCGATATTATGTAATAATCAGTATGTAGGTAACAGCTACTTCGAAGTTAGTTTTAAGATAGTTTCATGATTTCGCAAGTACTATTAGAATGAGTCATGTCTAATAAACACATGCTAAATGGAATTTGGATTTTAACAACTTACAGTCATAATACCTCTTTATGAGTGTCCTGTGCGAAAAGCTTCATTGTAGAAAACTCCAGAACGACTCGACCATTTCGGGTAATTTTTACGATTTTGATTTGAAAGTAACATACTTCATTTAATTAATTTAAGCAGACCGTAAGCGACAATTATGTAATTCACACTAATAATTTAATTGTTGTGTTATTTATCTTTTACTAGCCTTCCGCCTGCGGCTTCGCCCGCTTTGTCTAAAACATAATAAATTATACACTAAAACCTTCCTCTTGAATCACTCTATTTATTAAAAAAAAACCGCATCAAAATCTGTTGCGTAGTTTTAAAGATTTAAGCATATAAAGGGACATAGGGACAGAGAAAGCGACTTTGTTTTATACAATGTAGTGATATCCACACCACTCTTCTTAAACTTTAGATACACAATAATGATCTCCCATAAAACGCCGTACAATTGATTATATCATTACTCATTACTACCATACACATAAACAATAAATATTACTAATTACTAGCAATTCGTATTTCGTCTGTGTGGTCCCCGGCTCAGTTTTACGACATTTTGATGATTCATTGTCCATTGTGTGGCTTGAGATGTTAATGTATGGTATACCTACTGAAAGATAGAATTGAGGAAAATATTCTTATATATTACTAGCTGTGCCCCGTGGTTTTACCCGCAGTGCTCCGCTCCTGATGGTCTTAGCGTGATGATATATAAAGCCTTCCTCGATAAATGGGCTATTTTACACCGAAAAAAAATTTTCACATCGGACCAGTAGTTTCTGAGATTAGCGCGTTCAAACAAACACTTCAGCTTTATAATATTAGTATAGATTAGCTGCGCCGCGCGGTTTCACCCGCAGTACTCCACTCCTGTTGGTCTTAGCGTGATGATATATAGCCTTCCTCGATAAATGGGCTAACTTACACCGAAAGAATTTTTCCAATCGGACTAGTAGATCCGAATCAAACAAACAAACTCATCAGCTTTATAATATTAGTATAGATTAGTGGGAAGTATGAATGGGGTCGGGTCAGGATAATTGCTTAGCAATGCGGTTTTATTTCGGCAGTGGTTTGCGGTCGAAGAGGACTTTTGTTTGGAAAACAAACAATACAAATTACAATAGAATAAATAATAGATAAAAAGCAATTGTGTACTTGTTTAATGTATTTCGGATTAATGAAGACGTAAACTATGTTTATTTACAAACATGTATATAATACATTATTGCTATAAGGAGATAGTATATGTACATAATTACATACGTATTCAGATCGTTATCTACCAAAGTGCTTTGAATAGCATAGCAGTGATAACGCGTTGACTATAATATGTATGGAATAGTTTAATCAATCAACGATGTTCTAGTTATAGTAAAATAGCTTCTACATACGTATGTTGGTTATCACCATTAAATGAAATGGATTATTTTAATATAAAAGAGCTTGTGCGCCGAGCACACGTGTCAGAAGTGAAACTTCTTTGGCAAGATTCAAAGATTTTTTATCTCAATCTTTGGAAATCGTGGCCTTACTCCATGACGTGACGGTATTGCCATGACGTGACATTGAAATTTTAGTCTCAATGTGCCTAAATCAGTTTTAATTGTATCTTAAAAGCACAGTGAAAGAAAAACGTCGCGCTTGGCGACTCGTATCTTATTCCATATTTCACAAATATGAAATAACATTACCAATACTTTATATACACAATTTATTATCGAATAAAGAAAACAAACGGTTATTATCCCCAACTACTATTTATTTACATTTACCATTGACACAAATGGCATAGATATTTTTCTTTATTTAATGTAATTCTATTTTCATACTCGAAGCGCAAAGCCATCGAAATCCAGCCGACATAGATAATCCTTTTCTCGTAAGAAATATAATGTAGCAGGAAAAATAATACGTTAAAATGTAGGTCAAGCAGTCCTGTGTCAAATGAAAGACATTAATTTCAGTGGACGCTCCAGTTTCTATACAATTCCTATTAAAACAGAATGCCAGAAAGTTATTCTGTGCTAAGATTTCCAGTATCATTCTTCAGCTTGAGTTAAATGTTTGTTGATAGACTCGAGTTTATTTGTATAAGAAAGAGAGATTTTTTTTAATGGATGACACTTGCAATTCTAATTGGCGAGGTTATGGTTTACTCCAAGGTTTACTCATTAGCCTATAGTTATGATTATATCTCGATTAATGATTTAGATACAGGTCTTTATTCATAGCACACGTAAAATGTTCAGTATAGATATCTTTATGTGAGATTTTATGTATTTTTTTAAATTTCTTGGAGAAAATTCTTCTCTTATATAGGTACACATTTTAGTAATAATTAATGTGTAACATAGAATACATACCTACCTACCTTAAATAGAATGAATTTTGTATATTTATATTAAAAAAAGAGTGTGTGTACTTATGTACACGCGTAAGAAGTTATACTTCTTTGGCGTATGGAAAAAATACTAGAATATACAACTTGTAGTTATCAATTTTCATACCACCTAGAACTAACTTCATGATGTTAAATTTAGGTGTCGGTGTGCGCGCGCATCATAAAAATTCACTCTCATCATTTTTCTCCATCGCGCCAAAAGAAGTATAACTTCAAAAATAATTATAAAACATTCTATATACAATCCTAATAAATCATCATTGTGTAATATTCTACTAAAATATCCTCTATTATTTCAGAATTATATGACGCATTACGGATGGCGCGTACGCAAGAAATTAGAATACCGTTTGGCGTAGGGGTCGCAGGGTTGGCAGCTCAAACGAAACACCCCATCAATATTAGGAACGCGTACGCAGATCCACGGTTAGTAATATTTTAAATCTAATATAACAACAGAGAACAGTTTTCCATTATTTGTTTCTTCTCCCATTCGATTGATTGTAGGTATGTGAATTAAATTCATGCATAGATTCTGCTAACTGCTTGCTTATGAAATATACATCAGTGGTACTCTTTAAAAATGTATTAATTGTATTATTTTTTTTTATATTGATTAAAAGGATTCGTTATTATTTACTAACATTATTTTTTGAAATCTTTTACATGTTTTTACTTTCTGTTTAATTCACAATTCACACAGACAAATAAACATTTTATTGACATTGAATTCTACATCTAAAAATTAAACACTTATTTACTTTCATGTATTTAAAATTCCAGGTTTAACAGTGAAATTGACGTCAAGACTGGTTACAAAACGGAGCTAATTCTATGTATGCCGATCTGTAATTACGAGGGCGACGTTGTAGGCGTTGCACAGATAATAAATAAGACAGATGGTAAGTTCTTTTGAAAAAAATTAATCTTTATTCATTCTTTTAATAATCCTTTCAAATTATACGTAGCAAAGATTGCGTAAATAAATATTTGCTCACATTTTTTCGGCAGGCTCAAAAGAATTCTCACCTCGTGACGTAGAAGTCTTCAGGCGATATCTTACATTCTGCGGCATTGGTATTCAAAATGCGCAGCTCTTTGAATCGTCTGTACTCGAATATAAGAGGAATCAGATTCTACTGGCATTAGCTAGGAGTATATTTGAAGAACAGAGCAATTTGGAATGCCTTGTGACGAAAATAATGACGGAGGCACGAGAGTTACTGAAGTGTGAGAGATGCGCTGTATTTATACTGGATACGGATCACTGTGAATCGGTAACGAGTAGATTTATTTTTAAATCTTTGTTTTCAAAGAAGAACTACTGGTTCTTGATAATATTAAAATATTATTTCCCAATTGCGGGTTTATTGTGGCCTATTTTGATTAATAAACATGTGATAAAATATCTTCTGAATAGTAAAATATTTTTTTTTTACTTTATTTTGAATTCTGCATAGTGAAGTACCTATTAATTTTTTTTCACATTTAAGATGCCAAAACATTTCACTTTTTCTAACTACCCGCAGATAAAATTCTCCACTTTTATCTACTTTAAAATTAAATTATGTTATCCCTATTCCAGAGTCATCTAGAACGTATAGTTCAACGTCCAGGCGGTCGGAAAGGCCAGCCCGCACTACCACCTCCAGCGCCGACCAGATTCCATACATTGTTCGAGTTGGGCGCGCAACATTCTAGAACGACGCTCACACCGAGACATGATGCTACTTCAACTTTGGCGTCTATTGCCTTGGCTGTGAGTTCAAATTTGCTTAACTTTTTATGCAGGTTTGGGGAGCAAGAACGTAATGGTATATTTCAAAAAACAGGACGGAATAAATTGTTAGAGTTGGATAATTTTGAATGTACCCTCACATTGTTGGAAGTAGGAAATATAGAAAGATTGCCCATAGATTAATAATAGTAGCTTAGGTAAAGATTATTAAAAATCTAAGTCCCAGAATCATGCAAAAAATTTGTATAAATTAATAATTATTAACTAAAATAAACTATTTAGACCAAATCGACACACAAATTTGAAAAAATACCTAATCATCCGAATATGTCACGTAGCGTGCTTGAAAAATATAAAACAACACATCTTGTGATTAGTAAAAATTAATACTATTTGTTACCTTGGTGTCATTTTAAGCTATTGCATAGCTTCTATCGCGGGCCTCGAATCGAGAAATTCCGTAACGAAAAAACCTCACGCTCCCCACTCCGACGGGCGGAGGTGTGGCTTGAAGGCATAGCATGCAATAGCTTTACCGCGACAGTCCCCGAGAGCCACACGTCTTTTTTTTAATTCTACTTTATCCAAAAACTAATTGCAGGTAGCCCAATCAAACAAAGCGCTGAACATATCCGATGTGGACGAATGGAGGAGTGAAAATGGCATGACGAATAAGGAATGTGACGACGCTGCGAACGTCCGGACCATGCTGTGCATGCCCATTGTGAACGCGAATAAAGATGTTATTGGTGTTGCGCAGCTTATTAATAAGGTACCTATTTCTTTGATATACATTTTTGAAGTGAAACTTCTTTATCGGGGTTGGAATAAAATTTAGTGTAACATTTTTTCGTTACGCGTGACATTTTCCGTTACGCGCCATCTTTTTCTTATCCCTACCACGCGTGATTCGATGTATTTCTGTAAAGTTGCATATAGTTAATTATTTTTTGAAAAATAAGGTCATAAAGAAGTTTCACTTCTTACGTGTGTACACTAGTAGACACTTGTACACGCACACATTTTTTATTTTAATTTAAATGAGACCACACTTGAAGCACCAGCATTCAAATAAAAAAAATCATAAAAATCGATTCACCCAGTCGAAAGTTCTGAGATAACAAAGATGGAGAAAAAAGTCGAAATATTTATTCCATATTAATATGGAATTTGAAATAAAATAAACCTACCTTCATTTTTCCAAGTTTTTTACACATACTGATTTAACAATTTATAAGTAAACTGAGATTTATTTTTTGATACCCTCATAGGGGGCCCGTGTCCCAGCAGTGGGAACGTATATGGGCTGATGATGATGATACTTAGATCTATTTTAGAAAAAAAAAACTTATTATTCGTAGGTATTGCTCAAATATTTAAATACTTTAATTTACATATTAAATTACTATTTTCAGGAGAACGGATCACAATTCACAGATGGCGATATTTCGATATTCGAAGCGTTTGCCATTTTCTGTGGTCTCGGAATTCATAACACACAAATGTATGAAAACGCTTGTAAACTCATGGCTAAGCAAAAGGTAAGACACTCTAAATATGAATGCATAAATTACCTTCCTACCTAGTAAATGTTAGCTAGATAGGAAAAATAGGACAAAATCTGTACCAAACGCATACTGTTTATCATGTATATCTTCCTTGTTGTCGTTTGATTATTATTGTAACTTTATATGTAGTTTTAGTAGTGCTATCCGCGAGGAGGGTCAGTGATCTGTACAGACCGGTCGGTCTTTCACAGACCTATTTCAGACTCTAGTCCTTCACAACGAAAATACTACACGTAATACTTAGTTCCTTTGTGATATTTTAAGTTGTGAAGGCAAATAAATGAACTTTTTATTATTTATTTATTCATTGGCAAAAAATATTGCGTATATCAACTGTTTATATGAAAACTGGACAGGCCTCAAATATGTATAACACTTAAAAAATTTTCAATACATAACAGTTAATTTATGATATAGATAAAATTTAAAAAATTCTCCTTAATCTTAACTTAAATTATTTATTTGTTACCTTCCAGGTGGCATTAGAATGTCTATCATATCACGCAACTGCATCCGCTGAAGACACAGCCAAGCTATGTCAGGATATCATACCTTCGGCAGAAACGTATAATCTATATAGCTTTAAATTTCACGGTAAGTTACGACAAAGTACGAATTTATTTTGAAAATAGGATATCCAAACTTTCCAAATTCTTACATTCATAAATACTTTTAAGTTTACACGAATAAAATAATTTTGAGTTTGATTTTGAAAAATTGGTCCGTGATTGTAGATCGGCGATCAAGATCATTTGATATCTTCCAGATAATTTATTTACTTCACAATTAAAAGTAATATGTTGTTTTAAATTAATATGAGCATGAAATAAAAAAAAAAAACCATTCTTACCTTATTATATACTCCGCTGTGAATTATTCGAACTCATGTAAAATTATT
Organism: Colias croceus; assembly: GCF_905220415.1. Classification (NCBI taxonomy): domain Eukaryota; kingdom Metazoa; phylum Arthropoda; class Insecta; order Lepidoptera; family Pieridae; genus Colias; species Colias croceus. The sequence continues at coordinate 5,664,012 of NC_059560.1, forward strand.
GAATTATTTCAGACTTCGATCTCGCAGACGAAGACACGTGTCGAGCGACTCTACGCATGTTCCTACAATGCAATCTGGTTGAGAAATTCCACATACCTTATGACGTAAGATATTTTCAATTTTCTCAAGAATATAATAATATACTTTTGCTCTGTTTCACTTAAAACTCTGATTGTTTTTACCGGTACCTACTGAATTACGTTCTTTTTTTGCTGTATATTTTATATATTTTTATCTCATATTTACATCTTATCAAAATAATGTTTCGACTTCCTTTAATCTTTATTTTACTTCACTTACATAGCCAGGTATTTCAGGGACGTATATTAAAATGTCTAATTTTAAACAAACATGTATTTCAGGTCCTCTGTCGTTGGATTCTAAGCGTGAAAAAGAACTACCGACCCGTAAAATACCACAATTGGAGACATGCCCTCAACGTAGCACAAACAATGTTCGCAATGTTAAAAACAGGCAAAATGGAGAGATTCATGTCCGATCTAGAGATCCTTGGTCTTCTAGTAGCTTGTCTATGCCACGATTTAGACCATAGAGGAACGAATAATGCGTTTCAAACGAAAACAGAGAGCCCTTTGGCGATTTTGTACTCGACTTCTACAATGGAACATCACCATTTCGATCAGTGTGTTATGATTTTGAACAGTGAAAGCAATAATATCTTTCAGGTAAGTCTACTGGGAACTAATCACAGACATACTATATACAACTAAACCGTCTGCTCGAAGAAAAATTCCTATTATAGAGTAGGCAGAGTTTTGCTTCGGACAATTATAGAACGTAAATTTTAACTAATATAATTACAATTTGAATATAACTGTAGTTCCAGGCTATGAATACTAATAAAATCTATGGAAAAAAACGTTCGCTAAAATCTTTTGCACAAACATTAGACAACATTTACAAGTTTTTTTGAAGTGAAACTTCTTTAACGGGGTTGGAAAAAAATTTAGTGTAACATTTTTTCGTTACGCGTGACATTTTTCCGTTATGCGCCATCTTTTTATTATCCCTACCACGCGTGATTCGAGGTATTACTGTATAGTTGCATATAGTAAATTATTTTTTAAAAAATAAGGTCATAAAGAAGTTTTACTTCTTACGTGTGTACACTAGTACACGCACACATTTTTTTTTAATTTACCGCGTCTATAATATTTATAATATTTTCTTCCAGGCTCTCTCACCTGTCGATTACAAGACAGTAATGCGTGTGGTGGAAACGGCGATCCTCTCAACAGATCTAGCGATGTACTTCAAGAAGAAATCAAAGTTCCTAGAATTGGTCGACAATGGAGAATTTGATTGGCAGAGTCCGGAGAAAAAGGAGTGTGAGTTAAAAAGCAACTCCTCTTTGACAATATACATCCATTTATGTTTTTATAAGTAATCAGACATAACACATTTTACCCAAATAGGTACAAGAAGTAATTTGTGAGTGTAACAAGACCGATTTTCCGTCTTATATGTTACTGACATTAAAAAAATCTGTTTCATTTTATCTCGAGTTCGTAAAACGCTTGTTATTGTAAAAGCTAAAAAACATTGCTTGTTATTTTTCACCCAATAGGATTAATGATCTTTTATGTTATCCTGCACAGTCTCAACCGAGGTTTGACATCCAAAATCATGAAAATATGGCTACAAATTAATAAATAGATTTAAAAAAAATTCCAGTGCTATGCGGCATGATGATGACAGCATGTGACGTATCAGCGATCGCCAAACCCTGGGAAGTACAACACAAAGTAGCTAAATTAGTAGCAGATGAGTTCTTCGATCAAGGAGACTTGGAGAAGTTGCAGCTAAATCAGCAACCTATAGCTATGATGGATAGGTAAGTGTAGGTAGTATTTATAAAATTAGGTTGTATTGGCGTATTTTTCCTGTTTTTCGTTGCTACAGATTAATATGCATAGTGTTGATTAAAGTTGAGGTGTGATCAGTATTGAAAACCAAACATCTTTATGCTCTAAATTCTGCCTTGAATCGATTATCCAAAAATATTTAATTATTATGTCTAACATAAATTTACTGTATTCATTTTATAAGTAGAACACATACGTACAACAAACATCACTCATAATTATACTCGAAAATTATCTGAAACAAAACTCTGCCCACGAGTCTCCTAATGCGCAAAGATTAGACTTTTAACATAACTATCACGAAATAAGCTCTTAATTTCAAAAAATGTTTTATTAAGCGAATATTATTGTTTAAAGTACGTCACCACAAACACATTTTTACTACGAAATACAATTCCAGAGAGAAAAAAGACGAGCTACCACAGATGCAAGTGGGTTTCATCGACATGATCTGCCTTCCTCTATACAAAGTCCTCTCGGACACGTTTCCATGGATACAGCCGCTATACACCGGCACTATGGAGAACCGCCAGCGCTGGCAGGACCTCGCTGAGAAGGTGGAGATGGGACTCACTTGGATAGACCATGATACTATTGATAAACCGATCGAGGAGTTCACCAGTGAGTATATTGTAGACATGTTGCTGAAATAAATCGACTTTTTCGTATGAATAAGCTTAAAAACTAACCAATAGATAACATTGTTCGTTCGCCATTTTCCCTTCATCAAATTATCGTACGTGTGTTTGGTAATAACAATAAAAGTAATTTCTTGAAATATTCAATAGCTTTTATGATTTCTGTCATGAGTAGTTAACTGAATTATTCGAGAATCAGAATAAAGATTACTATTTACTTGCATAAATTTTTAATGAGTTTAGCTAATAGGAAGAGTTTGTTTCTTCATTTAAATAATCAAGAATGGTGTTTTTGATCGTTTCTCTTAAGATAACGTGCAACTGCAATAGAACTTGAGATAACTCAATTTTCACAAAAATCATTATTATCTACTTAAATGCCACTGTAAATGGCAAAATTTAAATGCCTTTTTTATTAATTTTTTTTTTCATTTTAGCTTCCAACGACGTAATTAAAGACGTGGAATTCACACTACAGACACTAAACTGTCAACGACCGGTCTCTGATACTATGGCACTTGTAAAGCCGATAAAAACTCCCTTCCACTCGCTAAGGAGGGGGAAAACGAGCAGCGTCACAGTCAGGTCTTCGAGGAGTAAGCTTACTAGGTAAATTTGCTTATACGTTTTATTTATTTCAAGCACATAATGGTAGTTTTATTGTTTATTATAATAATATAATTTGTAGTTTTGATTCTTAGTTAAATAATTTAATATGATTAGTCGTAGTTTAACATAATAATATTCAAATGAAAAGCACTAAATATGTGGGTACTTTTCATGGCCATTATTAAAATATATAAAACTAAATAGTTGTTGCCGAATATTTTTGAACGAATTATGTACCTACATAATTGCTTATTTTTGTTTTTATTCATAGTGACTAACATTCATTAAATGAAAATCAATAAACAACGTATTTCTAGTAACCATTAAATGTAGCCTCAACTAATAGCATCTATTTCTCGTAACCCCTACATACAAAACTTCAACCCTATAACATACTATCTGTACCCCGCGGTTTCACCCGCATTGTTCCGCTCCTGTTGGTCTTAGGGTGATGATATATAGCCTATAGCCTTCCTCGATAAATGGGCTATCTAACACCGAAAGAATTTTTCAAATCTGACCAATACATCCTGAGATTAGCGCGTTCAAACAAACTCTTCAGCTTCATAATATCTATACTAATATTATAAAGCTGAAGAGTTTGTTTGTTTGAACGCGCTAATCTCGGGAACTACCGATCCGATTTGAAAAATTATTTCGGTGTTAGATAGCCTATTTATCGGGGAAGGTTAAAGGCTATATATCATCACGCTACGACCAACAGGGGTGGAGCCACGGGGGTGAAACCGCGTGGAGCAGCTAGTCAGTATATATTATAGATTCATTGAAAAGCAGACCTTATAACCGATATAATAAGAGTGAGATTAAAGTTTCTTCCAGGTCTCTCTACGCGGGCGGCAGCGGCAGCGCTCCAACAGCGAGGGCGACCGCCAGCCCGCCGCGCTCCCCGCTACACCACACGCACCAGGCGCACAAACATAAGGGACGGTGAGTATCATTTAAAATGATCTTTCGTGACTATTTGTGGTATTAAGTTGCTTGTTTTGCACGTCGAAGCACTCACAACACTTATACAGTACGCTTGAACACGCAAATAGTCACAAAGAATAATATAAAGTGCCTTACATGTCTGCATAACTATGCTTAAGGGGCTGACAAGACCAAATTTACCAGTGATTGCGCTCTCCTTTACTCCCATACAATTGGACAGTGTGCGATAACGAGAGCGCAATATCACTGTTACTTAGCGGGGCCAGGTCGTAGTAGAAAATATGTAATAAGAAAAAATGTGGTTTAAGGAAAAGTGTGGGTCATATGCGAAAACTGACTCGTTAGAGTTTCAGGTATAAATATATTGACTTCGTGTTTTAAATTGCAGACCCGTAAGTCAAAAAATAAAGACATAGAATCGTTTAATGATGATTTTAAGACCAATCTTTGCAATTATTTTCTATCGAGCCGATTTCGTCCAATTATGTATCGAGTCCGTCCACGGTCTTCGAAGTATGATGAATATTAACATATATTTTTTTTGATGGGCTAGAAAGGGCTAGAATAAATATTTTCTTAAAAAACTGCTCAAATAACTTCAATTTGGTGTCACACACGTCACAACGTTAGAAACTGTACCAATGGATAACTGATCATATCTGATTTTTGTTTGATAGGAGCGTGAGTTACACTTCTATATTTATTCGAAACTCCATAACATACGGTTGACTGTTAGCACATAATAAATTAAAAGAGATAGCGAAGTAGTAGTAAGAAGGCCGTGCCCTTTTGTAAAGCCTCCACAGGCACTACAGAAAAGTACACAAAAGAAAAAAAAAAAACTTTTTCCCTCAGAAAGCGGGAAGTGAGTGAACATTAAAGTGACTGTTTTTAATCAGAAAAAGATGCTGTAAAAGAAGGCATGCTTCTAGCTGCGAATGTCATTAATTGTGCCTGTATATATGTTAATTTTAGCTTTGAGGATATTTTTTAATTGTTCGATTTGAAATTACAAATAGATCAGGGTTTTTCTTTGATTCCACCGTTTTGATTAATATCCTATTGCTTGTTCCAGGTTATGCCATATGTTGTGACGAAGTTTAAATTGGTGAGCTTCTTTAAATAATTATATTCTTATAACAAATCACTACATAGTATAAAACAAAGTCGCTTACTCTGTCCCTATGTTCCTATGTCCCTTTGTATGCTTAAATCTTTTAAACTACGCAACGGATTTTGATGCGGTTTTTTTTTAATAGATAGAGTGATTCAAGAGGAAGGTTTTAGTATATAATTTATTAGGTTTTAGACAAAGCGGGCGAAGCCGCGAGCGGTAAGCTAGTAATTAATATACTGTTACTGTAATGTTAATAATTATTTTTCAGGGGCAGTCAGAGCAGCTCAGACAAAAAGGACATTATGAAGCCGTCCCAATCGATCGACTAACTTCGAATGTGACGTCATTCAGCTCTTACTAGCTCATGAAAGCAAGCTTGGAAATTTAATAATTACTTTCAGTGTAATATGATACTTATGCCAAAGAAGATAAAGCTCGTTTTTATGAGATTGTAACAAACTTTTTCTCGGTTCAATTCTGATGCGAATTGACTTCAATGAAACAGTGTTTACTATGTATTTGTTCAAAAAAATAATTTGTTATGATAAAAATACAGTAATCATTGCAATGGTGGCAGTTTTAAAATTTCACAACTTTAAGACACTCGGGTGTTAAATTTTTGTATTTAGAGTACTAATAACCCCTAAACGTTCCTAGAGTATTTTAACTTTGGCCTAATAAAGATAACTTATTATTATTATTTGGAGTATGGTCACCTCTAAAATTCAACATTAAAACCAAGTATTAAACAGAATTGAGACAACTAAATATAATACATAGTAAACATTATTTCATAAATTTGATAAACAACTTCCAACGTCCTTTTGGCGTTAATCTTTCCTGTAACTATATAGTTAAATGTATTTATAGACTGTGATCTAGTGTTACTTCGTTCTATAACTTTGTAAATAATGTCATTTCTATTGTTGGTGTTTAGATGTGTCATTTATCGTAAGCTCTTGGACTATGGACTATGGTAAATTAAAAAATTATATTTCCAAAAATAATCATTATCTAATAAATAAAATTCTCGTGTCACAGTTTTCGTTGACATATTCCTCCGAAACGGCTGGACCGATTCTCATGAAATTTTCTGTGCATATCGGGTAAGTCTGAGAATCGGCCAACATCTATTTTTCATATGTACAACGGGCGAAGCCGGGACGGACCGCTAGTAATATATATAAATATCCATTTAAACAATTTGAAAAAAACACAGTTCACTTTGATATTAAATTTTTGTTCTTTTTTTCTCCGTTGTTTTTTTTCGTGCTTCAAAAGCAAAAGTATCACAAATTAAAACTTTTGACAAGAGAAGCTATAACGATCTCTCCATTTTTAAATACCATAGTCCATGGTTCAGGCTAGCTTTTAGATTTAATATTAAAGTCAATATATCGTTAATTAAAAGTTATTTTCCATAACAATGCCTTCCGTCGACTGTAGACAATTCATGACTATATTATATCTAACGCGTATTTCATTTATAAAATAATATATACTATGTCATACATAGTAGAGAAACTTTCCTACAAAAAGGACAATAAAATTACTTCGGAGTCATCAGTCAATAAATTCAATATTCATTAAAATGCATAAAAATACATAATACACCATTAAAATTGTTGTATTTTTTATTAATTGAAATCAACATTATATAAGTAAGGTAATATAAATGAAATACGTGTTACATTAGTACATTTTTAGGTTATTATTTTCTTAAAGATGTTTGTGTGGTTTTAATAGGTAGGAGTAGGTTTAACACGAAATATAAGTGTTGTAATATCTAATAGAAAATGTCGTTAGCTGTTAATATCTTCTTGGATATTCAATGTTTATGGTAAGTATTTAATAATTTATATATTTAACTTGATAATGAGCAAATTTTAAAGTAGACAGTACATTAACCTTTTTAAATGACATTTATAGTCTATGGTTAATTAGGCAGCCATCTTGGAATACGCGAAATGTAGCCATTATTTATGCAATATCGTAACACACACGAAAGCATATTTGATGCGTTTCACTTTAAAACAAATAAAAAATGAGCGTGCAGTTACGCCATATGGCGTATGTTGAGCGGAATATAAGTGATGTAGGCGGTGTCGTCTCCATATTATGTATATCTCAATGTTTTAAACTGACGTTTATGAATTGTCATTTTTTGCAACTTTTGAAATATAAATTTTATTTGTTCGTTTACATCGAACACATTATAATGTAATTACTTTTAAAATACAGATTATTTACCATAATATGTGAAGTATTATATGATGCTAGTCGAGTCTTATATTTGTTATGTTACATAAAGCAAATTTTACGTCCGAAAGCTTATGAAGCCAATGTTGATAAATTTATTGAATAAAATATGTTTTATTTTGTTTTACAGAGTCTATTTTGTATATAAATATTTAAATGTATATACGCTTGGTTGATATGTATCGCATAGTTAATTATTTAAGAAACTATATTTTCCTTTTATGTAGGGTTTTCCAACTGGCATGTTTATTATATATAAATTTAGTATAAAAACATTTTTGGATTGTAATACAGATATACGATTAGTTCATGCGCAAGTTGATCATATTATTAAAGTCAATAAATACACCAGTATCTTAAAATTCATGGTTTTGATATATTTTAGTACCTTGTGGGTACTTTTAAATATGATATACTTACATTGTTTATTTTTAAATTGAATTATAATAACTATATAACAATTCTACCAAAGCCGGTTCTTCTTATATAAATTAAATGTGTACACAATTATATTAATGTATCGAATATTTAAAATTTCATTATTATTTTCCTTATTTAAACTAAATTACAAGGCAATTGTTATTTTGTTGTTAATTTTAAAGATGTTTATTTTTATTTATTCAGGTTGATATTGTATAGGAGTTATCCATGAATAATGCCATATTATGAGAAAGCTAAATAGGGGTTAAAATATCATATAGAATCAGACCCAAAATTATTAATTTTGATTGATACACATGTAAAAAGTGATGCAGATTGTTGTAGGTAACTACGAATGTAAGTTTGTTGTATTTTCGATGCAAGTTTGCTAATAAGAATCCTAAATATATTACGATTGTATAAAACATATACAGGGTGTCCCATTATTGGTATACTAATCGCGAAGGGACTTGTAGTTTTGCATAAACTGATCACGTTAAAAATACTTAAACGACAAAATTACGTCAAAAATTTTTTGCTAAATTTTTCCTGAAAATTCATGTTTTCTTCTCTAAGTTCGCGCAGCCGGCATATACCGCTTCTCTAATGAGAGCATTTTGTCTATGAAAACATATTCTTAAACGATAGCTCACGTGCTGGTGGAAAAGTTGGGCGGGTTGATTGTTATGGGTATACACAAAGAGTTTTAAGAATTCATCTACATATTTTAAAAAAAATGCGTCTGGAATTTTGTATTTTTTACGTACTCAGCGTATGCAAAACTATAACCTCCTTTGAGCTTAGTATACCAACAGTGGGACACCCTGTATATTTAGTTGACGATTATATTTCTTCCATTAAAACTTTAATGTAACTAGTTACAGAACAGTTTCTGCACCTTATGTGTGACATTATTTTCGGATAACCTCTAAAATGACATTTTAAAGGTTATGTTAGGTTGTAAGTTATGTATTTTCAAATCGAATCCAATCACAACTAATAGTTTTATTAACACTATTGTATTAAAATGTAAAATATAACTTATTGGGAAATCTGTGCAATTTTAATGTGTAATTGTTTAGTTTTCTACGAGTGACAATGATGTTATTATAGGTCCTTTATTATACATAATATACCTGTCCCGTTCAAACATTAGTAAATTCACGTATTTCAGAAAGAGATAACACCATACTTTGTATTAAATATAATATCTTCCATAATAAATTCAAAATCATGTTTTAATATCAGTGTCACTAATAGAACTTTAGAAAAAATAGATTTCTGGTGTTGTGAAATAGTTTTATTACTATTAGGGACCTCTATTGTAAAACTTTATTGAATAAACAAATGATTAAGACTTCTCTAAATTTTGTTATTATTATTTACCCCTCACTCCGTTTGTTTTTTGTTCAATGACAAAACCTCGTTATTGCTATTTTCCACATCTATTTTCTAATTGTGCCTGCATGCACTTAATTTTTATGTCAAAATGCAACAGCCAATCGCAGAGCACGCTACTCTGTGGTTTGCGCGCCAAAATTTCGCATTATTGCAAAGAAAATATAAATCATATTATAAACATTAATTTCCAAATAACACCACGTCTTACTTTGATACATTTTTTGAACATACAACTATACGTACTATTTAGTAATAACTGCAGAAAACTAAATAGTTTGACAGAAGACAATTACCTATTATTCTGTTATCATGTCACACGCTATAAATTGAAACAACAAAATGTTCAGATTACCTGGGCAATTGCTGACAATCCGAAGCATATTGGTAAGGAAACATTGTATGAGAAACAAAGCTAAAGTACTTATCTGGAAACGGCACATTCATATAAAACTTAATACCAACATAATAATAATATGGTCACATCGGTTCGCAGTACGCCAATTTATTTTGGAAGTTATCTTCAATCCCTTTCCCTCCATGGTACATATACCTAGCGGGCAGAAATTTCAATAACTCTTTCCCCTCTTTTTTGTTCTCTGTCCTCATTTGTATAACGATAGTACAGTATAAATTCAAACTAAGCATTCAATTTACCAAATTCAGTTTGATATTTCATTCAACTAACTCGTTCGATACAGTAGTACAGTTAGTAGGTACGTAATCAAATATATTCGCAGCGTCGACACCCCATTTACCTTCGAGGAACACATCTCTCTCAACCCTACAGCAAGTACAGTCCTCAAGAGCGAGCGACATGCCCGAAGCCGCCACCACCTCCTCCACCAAAGGCTAAAGATGATAGCATGTTCTGGGGAGCTATAGCCGTTGTGTTCCTCGCCGCTGGCTTCGCGGTTATTGCTAAGTAAAAATATACTATTGTTTTCCATTTAACTTGTACGAAAAGGATGCTGTAAGGGATACGCTGTTGCAAACCATGGACATTTCTATAGCTTGTGTTATTCTGATACATACGACAGCTACGGCAAAACGATAACAAATAACTTCAGTAGCTTTGGCCATTAGGTATTAAAATAATAATATGATATTTGTGCAGATTATTTTTTATTATTAAATACAAGTAACTAGTTATACCTAATATTCATGTTAGGTAGGCAGTCAAAATGACGTTTCACGCATAAATCTTAACTGTAGATACCTAAAAATATATTTAAAAACTTTTTATTAAAAAAAATAGGTAATCCATCCATATTAATTATTAGATATATATTATATACTGCAAATTTTTAGACGTTCACCCGAGATGCGCGATTGGTTAACAATCCACGCGCCGTGGTTCGATGATTTCATAGCAATAATGTATGAAGAGAATATGACATACTCTGAATTTGCGGAGAAATGTACAGATGACTTGAGAAGCCTTATACAGAACATTGGCAGAGATGATAAGCCCAAGAATTGTTCTTTGGAGGGGGAGGATGGAAAACCGGTTATAAGTGAGGAACAAAATAATCTTCGATTAAATCAAATTTTGAATCATATTCGTTATGCTATTTTTATTTTGAACACATTTATTTCCCTTTCAGCGGTACCAGAAAGGCATGAAATAGAAACAGTAAAGATACGTGGTATGTTTTTCACCCCCTTACTGAATATGATATGAAATAATATGAAACTACACAGAATACAAAAGGTGTTACGGGAATTTTATTTCTCACAATGATCAATCATTTTGCAACTCGTGGCATTAGTGTTGCCCAAATTCAGTCTTGGTCTTGCAGTCTTGGTCTTGTTCTTGCGTTTTTGCAAGACCAAGACCAAGAACAAGACCGCGTATTTTTTGCAAGACCAAGACCAAGACTGACCATGCAAGACTTGAGCAAGAACAAGACATAGCCTGCAAGACTCTTGCGTCTTGCAGCTAGGACTTAGCGCTATTTCACTGAGTAGTTAGGTGTAACAGTTCGATGTATAGGTAGGTACGCTTAGGAATTCTATGAGACGCAAAAAACTGTATCAAAGAATATGAAAAACTGGACCTATGCGCATTACGATTTACGACTAATAGGTACCATAAACATAGCGAATAAAAAAATATCTATTAAAATCAAACTGAGTGCATGTATAGTTATGTTTTAACCATCGGCACTTTGATAATGCGGCATCAAAGGTTTTGTACACAGAACAGTAAGAACATAATAGAAGTGCTATAATGTCATAATTAGTATGAAAACCAGTGTCGCCAAACCCACACATTTAAACCGATAGTTATACAGTAACAGTACAAGTAAACTATGCCTTTGATTGGACAGCTTAATTTGAGTAAAAACTGACTTAGGTTATAAATTCAGCATTTCAATATGTACCCTAACGAACCAAGTTACGGTTTATTTTAGTATAACATCCCTAGGTATATTAGCAGTTTTGTTTCTCTTTGCTCAGAAATTCCAAATTCGAAAACATTCAGCTATTCCACAACAGAGGGCGTTGGTTTTCAATACATATAACTTTGAACCTCAACACATAAAGATAAGGTTGAAATTTGTGTCACTCTAAATTAATGACATTAACTTGACATTAACCTGATGCTATGCTCTAAGGGATGTCAGCCTTGTTATCGATAATTCACAAATAAATATATTTTTGTGCATTTTTTTTTCTTTCTATTATATGAGTATAGGATAATGTGTCACATTTTGGAGTATGTTTATTACTACTAAGTACGTCTTTTCATATTATTATATTTAAATAAAAAACGGAATAGAATAGAATAAATCTATATTTACAAAACAAACAGAAAATATGCATTATTTTAAATCTTGGAACTGCCTTAGGTTTGATGTATCGGTGGCCTTTGTTAGACTGCTTATTGCTGTTCGGCATCCAGTTAACTCGTCACGTTGCATTTATTATCCATTTCTCTTTTAAATTAGGCTCTTTCGAAAATCTATAAATAAATAGGACAAATGAAAGCTAAGGAAAAATAGAATAAAATTTAATATTTATAATGTTTGTCTTTTCGAAAGTATCGATACTGTCGATATGCGCCACATGCATCACTAATCCGACATTCGTTTGTTTATTGCAATAATATTCCAGAAAGTCTTGTTTGCTGTTCAATCTATATTAGTACTTATTTCTTATGGATTAAGGTTCATTTTGACTTAATATTTTTATAAATTTTTGACAAATTACGACAAGCGAAGTTGTAACATAAAATATATTTAAAATAAAATAAAATAAGACTTACCGATGGTATGAAATGCCTCGATTGCTGATATTATTTCGTCATTTTTCCACTCTAATACCGAACAACACGCTCTAAATAATGAATAAATATGGAAATAAGGTTTGACAGTTGACAACCGACTCGAATATTTTTCTGCGCACAACTGAGAGCGAGTTAGGTGATCTTACCTTACTAGTGACACGTGGGCAGTGCCGTCTTTACCATAGGGGCACAGGGGGCCAGTGCCCAGGGCCCCCCATCGTCAGGGGGCCCCCCTGGAGGAGATGTAGGACTGACAATTTTTCTCACATAAATCTCAAAATATTTTATTAAAAAGCAATACAGCTTTTTAATGCCAGAACGTCAGATCATTTTCAGATTTATTCGAATCAAAACATCTATGTTATTACAAGGTTATTACATGGAATAATTCGAGTGATTCGAACACCATTATAATTAACTTATCAGACATTTACTCGAATTATTTATTTACTTATGAACGTAATATAATATATTTTTACTTGAATTATTTTGAGATTTATGAAAATTACTAACAAGTCTAAGTTTACAGAATAGCATACAATACAAGGGCGTTGTGACAAAACTTTAATCTCTGGGCCTCTAGACAAGTGGCAGAAACGCTAGAGAATAGAATCCACTATTGATACTAATTGATATAAGCTTATGACGTTTTGCTAATGTTTCGGTCACACTACCAAGGACGACGACGACCACGACCAAAATTCCCATCCAGCCGAAATTCGGTGAAATTATTAAAAACACAATCTATACTTAATATAATAAAGCTGAAGAGTTTGTTTTTTTGTTTGAACGCGCTAATCTCGGGAATCCGATTTGAAAAATTATTTCGGTGCTAAATAGCCCACTTCTTTGGCAAGATTATAAGATACCAAAATCGTTGAATTACTCCATGACGTTACGGTATTGTTATGATGCGACCTTGAAATTTTACTCTCAACGCGCCTAAAGAAAATTTCCCGACCTTCTGTTACTACGAAAAAATTTTTTCCTAAAAGTCAACAGATTATAGGTTTTTCGTGATTTTTACCGAAACGGTAAGTTTTATCATATAACCACTTTTACCCAAATTGTAGATCATAAAATTATCTATACAATAGAATCAATACATTATTTTCCTAAGATGTAGCTTCCTACCATTTTCTAAGATATAACGATTTATAAACTCATCCCATCCTTATAATATGCACACGTTTCTTAAATCACTTCACACCTAAATGATTTTATGATAAAACTTATCGTTTCAGTATAAATCGCGAAATCACCTATTTTTTTATTTATTTATAACCTGGAATATGTTTTTTAATTCACGTACCGGAATGACAGTTAATTTTGAATTTTATTTTTAGTAATCCTTATTCCTTTGAACAATTTTACTAATTTTCTGCTGGATATGAAATTTTGTAGTTTTAAAGGTCCTAGAATTTAGTGAACTCTGTTCACACCGGACCATTTCTATACGAATAGATGACAAGCGTTTTGACTTTTGCCATTTGCCTAGGCTTTGAATAAATTATGTTAATAACGCACGCAATAATTTTGTTCAATATGAAACGGCTACGAAAGAAAAAATCCAGATGCAAATTAAAAAGATAAATTTGCAAAAGAGAAAGGTATAAATTTATAAAGAATAGAAAAAATTCGATCACGAGGCGGGACTCGAACCCGCATCCTTCGCGCCATTCCGGGGCGGATGCTTGACCAACTCAGCCACTCGTGACCCGCCGGAGCAATCGAATTTATTCTATTCCTTCAGTTTTATGTGTCTTAAGGGACACACCGCACGCCATCTATTGAGATGATTTAACAACCATCTCAACCAATATGAAGCACTTTTCAGTGAATACAATATTGTAACGATGGTACACGACCTTTTTTGTTGAATTTATATTTTATTTATAAAGCATTTGAGTGCCATAAAACCTAAAATATAAATTCAAAGAGAAAGGTAATTTGAAAAAGTAATTCTTAAAATATTTCTTAATTAAATTTAATTAAAGTCAACTTTGGAGCGCCATTACAGCAGCAGCGTTTCAAATGAATTATATAAAAAAAAATAAGGAAAAAAAGTTTCCTCAAAAGACCATATTATAATACAAGATTGGTCAGAAGTAACTTTTTTTTTAAAGTGTATAAAAAAATGGAGCAAAAATTTTACATAGAAATTTTCTTTAAGTTTTCTTATTACTTCTATCAATTTAGGGCAAAAACATATATAATTGTGGGAAAAAATTTGCGTACCTAGTTTGATTTCTTTATATTTCAAAGGGCCCCCAATTCTTGTGTGCCCAAGGGCCCCGGCATAGTCTAAGACGGCCCTGCACGTGGGCCACGCCCACATCGCACTTCTATTATGTTCTTACTGTTCTGTGGTTTTGTACTTACTTCTCAAAGAAATTTGCCGCTTTTCGGAAGTAGGTACATGGTCATGATACACGCGCCGGCGGCTTCTTTTGAAATCTAAAACAATCGTAGCCGCCACGCCGAAATCATAACATTTGACACTATTTGATTGCCGCCATAGGGCGTTTTGCATACTCATGCAAAATGCAAAATAATTTCGATTTTTTTTAAGAGTACCTACAGGTGTTCCAAAGAATAAATAAGTTTCAGAGTGCTTAGAATGAAAATGAATACATTATACTGATCACGCAAGTAGTATTATGATTAGGATAAAATGGTAAGGATAGGTAGATAGTAGATGTCATATTAATTCATTCTAGTAAGTATATATTATAATTGTAATTAATTTGTTTTTTTACATGTTTTAGCAAATGTAAGCTTATAAATCATAAATGTTTATTAAGAAACAGTCACTTCCATGGAAAACGACATAATATAGGTCAGTTGATTTTTCGAATTTCTTATCAAATATTCAGTTATTTATTAATCTGCATGATCTTTACTATGGCTATGTTAATTCAATCCACAATGTTCCAATTCTAATACGTTTTTCTAAGATTTAAAGTAAACTTTAATAAATAGTAATAGACTAATAGGTAATTGCAAGACTTGCAAGACTTGCAAGACTCTTGCTGCAAGACCAAGACCAAGACCAAGACTGGGAGCGCAAGACCAAGACCAAGACCAAGACCAGGTGTATTGGCGCAAGACCAAGACCAAGACTGGCTAAGTCTCGTCTTGTTCTTGCATTTGGGCAACACTACGTGGCATATATGAACTTACCTACTTCTTCTATAATTTCACCTATCTCCTATTAATTAGCATAAGATTCCATTCAAATCAAACAGAAAATTTTTATTTCACAATCAAATTAGTACAATTCTAATTACAGAGGATGGAAAGGAATGCGTAATTATTCCACCTCCAGTGGTAACAAAGAATATTTGTGACGTCGAAGAGTGTCTGATCGATCTAGCCGAGACAGTACTAAACAACTATTACACGGCTACTGAAGCTTGCGCGTATTATAATAGAGTAAGATGTTTCAAAGAATTGGAGTAGACTTTAGATGCATCAATTTTTTGTGCCCCTTCCACATTAATTGCGTGATAATTGCAAACAAGGAGGCAAGGAGTCTCGGTAAACTAATAAAAGTTTAGATCTCAATTATTGATGTAGGTAAAAGGTTGATCTTGAGGAATTTGTGAATATAATATTATTTCGAATGGTTAGAGGTAGCGTGCAAGAGCAACTTTTGTCTCCGCAACTATTTTGTCTCTCCCATCAACTCTATGGGCTAGTAAGAAAATGCGCGCACGTAGCGACGTAACTCCGACGACCTTAGACGACTTAACTCAAACTCTCACTCAAAATACGGACTTTCAAATAAAAACATAAATAGCACCATATTAATCTTCACTTTATAAACACTGATTTTCATCCGATCTCGAATAATTTCAACAAAAAATTCATCATATTTTACACTAATAAACCGCCACAACTTATAGTGTACTTACATCACATTTGTGAACTTAGCAGAGCATCTCTCAACCATAACTGCATCATTTTAATAAAATATATTCAATAAAATATTATCTCATAAAAGTTAAATAGTAATCGATATTAAAAATCAACAGATAGTTGAAGAAGCTATGCAGAACTTTTCCATACCAACAGTTAAGAAACTACACGATCAAATGGCGGAGAGGATTGATCTGGTCAATACATCTCTTAATAATGCCAGTACTGCACTAAATGATTTAGGTAAGGGAATGTGACCTTTGTTAAATATTAATAATGGTAAGCAACTTTTATTATAATGTCGATCAACGACGTATGGCAGCTATGTTGAGAGAAAGAAAAAAGATAATAGATATACATAATAAAACTGCAATGTGCAGAGGTGTTATATATCTTCGATAGAATTTTATGTAGATTAATTATTTACAGACAAACAAAATTTACCAATTTCACGCTAACCTACAGTTTAATTTAGATTTGTATAAGAGCTAGCGCGCAAGAGCAACTTTTGTCTCCGCAACAATTTTGTCCCTCCCATCACCTCTATGGGCTAGTAAGCAAGTGCGCGCATGTAGCGACTAGCGACGCAACTCCCCATATAATTGAGGGGAGAGACAATATAGTTGCGGAGACAAAAGTTGCTCTTGCGCGCTAGCTCTAATTATAGAACGGTAGAAATACATTTAAACATTGAAGTGGTAAGCACATAACTTTTCACGTCTGATAAAAACTATAAAAGAATTTTGACGATAGGAAACCAAAAAATATATTACAGATGATCTCACACATTACTTCGAGTGTGGTGTAAAAGCACCAAAGGAAGATATGTGCAATATTCGAGGCCTTATAAACGACTACCAGAAGAAGCTGAAAATATCTCGCATCAAGTATGAATGGGAGAATGATAAATCTATTGCTATGGATCAACATTGGCAGAGGGTATTCTTTCTATTTGTCTCAAATGTTAAGTTGCCTTATGCTTTCTATAAGGGGTATCAATGCACCAGTTCCTTGCCATTTCAGTTAATTCTGTAATGTATTTAATGTTCTATTATCCCCAATTGATAAAAAAACAACTTTGCAGTAACTACGTACTTTATATTTTGATAATTCTTTAGTACTTTCTCCATTCCCCCATATACAATCTGTGTTTTGTGCAATCGTCGACTGGCAAGTGGCAGTTTATTTCCGACAAAAGTTTACAGTAAGCTTATCAAACCATGCTAAAATTGAAGATATAACTTTTTTTAAATTATTATTATGTAATAGGTTGAGGCTGCAGTAGACAAATATACAGATGAGAATCAGACGATGTTTCCAGAAATAAAGTACGTTCAGGATAAACTGCAATTAGTCGGAGATCCGGATCTATTGCTCTATCACACATATAGATATGTAAGTTTTAACATGTTTGATTAATGTGACGTCATAACAAATATTGAAATGTGCGATGATGCAGACTGCAGTCAGAACGAAGCTAACGGGAACTGACCTTTAATCTATGCAAGTAAAAATAGGATTTATGCAAGATGTAGAGCTTGATTTGGTAGCTAAGCTTTTTTTACGTCTTTAGATCAATATCGACACATAAGGTTCTCTACGCTCTTTATGATAACAAAACTATAGAAAACTAATTTTTAACCGACTTCAAAAAAAGGAGGAGCCGGTATGTTTTTTTTTTATGTATGTACACCGATTACTCCGAGGTTTCTGAACCGATTTACGTGATTCTTTTTTTGTTCGATGCGGGATGGTGTCGAATTGGTCCCATAAAAATTTTATTCAGATAGGCCCAGTAGTTTTTATTTTATGAGAATTTTTGTCTGTATTTGTAAATGTTGCAAGTGCAAGTTTGAAGTCGGTTGTATTTATCGCAGTTATCACTTGTTATTATATTTCAGTCACAAAAATTAAAAGAAGAACTTAAAAATTCCGTCGTGGGCATGACAGAGCGGATAAATAGAGCAATGGATAGTACGTAAAATTTACACTTTAATATTATGGCACTGTAATATTATTATTTTATGTAATAAAATTAATTTAAATTTGATAGATCTGCCACCGAATAAAGCACGGGACGCACAATTACAAGCAGTACTTAGGGAAAAGAGGGCTGCAATGGACAAAGAGTTCAAACAGAGGGTATTCGTCTTTAGTATTATAAATTACTAGCTTTCCGCCCGCGGCTTCGCCCGTGTTTCAAAGGAAAACCCTTGTAATAAATTTTAACTTAATATCTACTCTAAAGCAACCAGAAAGACTTTAAATATTTTTCTAAAGCACTGTTTCAATTTTGTTTAGTTGGTTATGGATGGGTACAGGGTAAACCATTTAAAATGATGTAAGTACCTACTTATTATATCATAATCTGTACATAATTTATTAATTTTTGCATAAGGCCAAAGAAGGGCCAAAGGAATACCTTAAAAAATTCAAATTATAAATATAAAACTTATTGAATATTATAGCAAGTTATATAAAAATACCATGACATTCCACAAAACGACGAAAGTACTAATTTCGTAGCGTATTTGTATAGTGTGAAGAACAAGTAAAGAACAATGATAAGATACTGAAAGATTCGTTGAAAAAGCAAAGTGACAGACACCAAGAAGTCTTGAAGCAGAAGTTGGTACAGAAGGAAAAAGAGGTAAGACATGGATCGAAATATATTTCAACGTCAATTTCTAAATTATCTACAATCTAACCGAATTCACAAAATATTAGAAACGATCAGACACAGAGACAAATTAAATAAAAATAATTTTGTTGAAGATTTTAATAATTTTGTTTCATGAACAAGAGTGATGACTTTTTTTTAATAACGTAGAAGTTTGCAGATCTTATTAGTATGTATTTTAAATTTATAAAGAGCTAGCGCGCAAGAGCAACTTTTGTCTCCGCAACTATTTTGTCTCTCCCATCAACTCTATATGAAGTTGCGTCGCTACGTGCGCGCACTTATGGGAGAGACAAAATAGTTGCGGACACAAAAGTTGCTCTTGCGCGCAAGCTCTAAGAAATTATTAGATATAATTAATATTATATTAAAATTGTCATTAATGAGCCTAAAAGATAAATGAAAAATTTATTATTTAGGCAACAGAGAAATTAAATAAAATGGTTGCTGAGAAAGTGGCATTTGAAAAGAATATATTTAGACGGCAATTAGCTGACATGGCTGCAAAGCTGAAAGTCGTTGAAGATAAACTCAATGGTAACTACGATATAATATTATAAACTTATAGAGCTTTTTTTTGGGCTGCGATAGGGGAGCGCTTGGCCACGATCTCGCCTGATGGAAAGCTGAGATGTGGCCTAAGATGGAGCGTGCTTCCCTAGAATGTACCTGTCCATACATATTAGAGAGATGATAAGATATTCATTTTGCTTAAGATATTGGTATAATTTATAGGTACTTGCTTCTTCAACCATCGACAATGTTCTTATGTACGATAGAATATTATAAAGCGTACTACTTATTAAACAAATTTTGAAAGTTATGTTGGTTTTCTACAATTCCTAACCAGATAGTTTTGACATGCATATTAATTGGTTACGTATTTTAGGTTAATATACCTACCTACCTACAGTTAAATTATCATTGAAAATTAAAGATTTTTAAAACATTTAACAATCCCCTAATTTCAATATAACGATTGTAGCGCACTTAAAAGCTGAGCGTGAAACGAAAAGATCACAAGAACTTTGGGTGGCTGGTGCTGCCCTCCTCAAAGCTACTAAAAAGGGGGAACCTAGGGTCCGAGTAGATAAAGAATTAAGGGCTATTCAAAAGGCATCAGGTAAGAAAGTTTTACATACGAATTTAATTTATGACAAACGTTTTTAAGAAGTGATAATTCAAGAAATAATTACTTGGTATGAATTCGAATATAATTTCTGACAAATCTTTTTAATTAGTTTGATTTGAAATGATTGGATAATTCAATTAAATGTAAAATTATAAGATTAAATTGAATTCCATATTGTAAAACTTAATACCAAGGGAAAAGCTGTTAATGTAATGTACCTTGATAACGCATATTTTATAAAAAGGGGATGGAGATAAATTAGTGGAAACAGTCCTAAAAGCGATACCAGAATCGGTTAGAAAAGACGGGATCGTACCAGAGAGCGTGCTTCGAGAAAGGTACCATCGAGTAAGTCAAATGTTTATAGTTTAATCCAAAAATTTATTTTCTCCTGGTATTGTATGCGTATGTAAAATCTCAATGACAAGTCAGATATTATATTTTTATATTTTTCTAATAGATGCATTCATGGTATTCACAAATAAGTACAAATATTTAATAATCATATTTTAGTCATTATATAATATCGATGATAATACAGAAATAAACCTACTGAAATTGATTTTTACCAGAGAAAATATTAGAAACTATTAGGTACTAACTTTTAGAACATGCATACATTTGTATCCGCTTTTCGTAAAATCGTTTTTGTTTTTACTAAAAAATTTTTTCAGATGGAAAGCGTAGCGCTTAAAGTGGCGTTAGTTGAGCATGATGGAGCTCCCTTACCAGTTTACTTTTTATCCTGGATACAATCTGCTTTGCTATTTATGAAGGTATACAAGAGATAGTTTTTTCGTCGTAATCATCTATCCGTCTCTTCCCATGCAATGATATAGGCCAATATATTACGAAATTATTAATAATAAGGTCTAAGTCACTAAGCCCTGAAATTCGAAGAGCATGCTTAGGCATGCGCTAAATCTCTATAATATGATCATCAGGTGAACTACTAGTTTGCCTGCTGTCTGGCATAAAAATGTTCTTTTTTTACAGATGTCTGGCATCCCACAAGCAGAAATAGACAATCCACCGAAAGAGCCCTTCAAGGATTTGGACACATTTGATTTGTTGCAACGAGCAAGGTAAAATGCAGAGAGTAGAGATTTAGTTTGGTTAATTAATTTTTACAAAAGAAATCAATTGTTGCGAATACATTTTCTTGGTGACCTACCATCAGATCACCTAACATGCAGGCTTTGAAATTTATTACTTAAGTAATATGTAGTTTTTGACAATCTTCTCATTCTTCTTACGTTAATTCTAAAAGAGTTGCGAGGATTGTTGAATATTATGTCAAGCGAGGAAATATTTTCAGTAAAAATAATAGAATTTTCGATCGCGCAAAAGCAACTGTCTTTTCTAGTCATCTTTAAAACACGTATAATCATACCTACACAATGTTAAAAGAAAACTCTCGAGTCATAAAAATATTCCAATGTAACCGTATTAATTATAATTGCATTACGCATCAATGGACAGGCGGGTTAGTTCTGCCGTCACGTGGCGAACCACGCGTTTGTAATTTTGTGACTAATGGCCGTTTTCACAACTTCTGGATATGTTCTGAATAGCTTATTAGACAGATAAATGACAAGATATGTATGAAAATATGCGTCGTGTACTCGTGACTTTACCAGGAAGTGGTGAAACTAACCCTTAAGCGCATGACAATACGCGTGCGTATGGTCGGTCTAGCTATGAACGGTTTTATGAATTTCCATACATATGACAAGCGCGACTGACGTACGCACTGATGGTCGGTCAAGCTCTGCAAGTTGCAACCAGCCTAAAGTCATTATTTTAGTGAAATTATTCAAAACATACTGAGGCATTTATTTTAAACTTATTGTTCATTATTTTATATTTTTCAGTTTAAGTTTGAAGGTTTATATAAATTTAATTTTGTTCAATAATTTAAAAACATCTTATTATTTAACACTAGCTGCGCTTCGCGGTTTCACCCGCGTGACTCCGCCCTTGGTCTTAGCGTAATGATATTATATAGCCCTCCTCTATAAATGGGCTATCTAACACCGAAAGATTTTTTTCAAATTGGATATTGTATCTAATTTACGGAAATTGAAAATTATATATATTTTCCATTTTTACCTTGAACACAACAAACACATTAATTATTTTTATTGTTTTTACTCGTTCTCAATATCGTATTTTAAAATGAAAATCTATCTTATGTGAATAATGTAATGAAACAAACAGATTGGCATGATTCGTATTGTAAATAAAAAATGTGTTTACAGATTCTGGATGGAGCGTGGTAACCTAGCAGCCGCTATACGTTACGTCAGTTCTCTGGAAGGCGCATCGCGGGCTGCAGCTGCCTCCTGGACTGAAGACGCCCGCTCCCATCTGGAGACCAGGCAAGCTGCGGAGGCAGTGTTAGCACACGCGGCGGCACTCGGCTTGCAGTATATTTAAATTTTTATATGCAGTATATTTCAATTGTTGAAATTGTTGTATATTTGGTAAAACTTGATGGTTATCTGAATAAAAATTGAAGTATAGAGGTTGTTTTTATTTCGGTTACGTGTTAAGGTAGGTTCCGACTTTGTTATTAGTGAAGAGATTGCTTATTAGTATGTAAAAGCGTGGTAATGTAGCAGAGGCTATAGGCTACGTCAGTTCTCTGGAACGTGCATCGCGGGCTGCAGCTGCATCCTGGACTGAAGACGCCCGCTCCCATCTGGAGACCAGGCAAGCTGCGGAGGCAGTGTTAGCACACGCGGCGGCACTCGGCTTGCAGTATATTTAAATTTTTATATGCAGTATATTTCAATTGTTGAAATTGTTGTATATTTGGTAAAACTTGATGGTTATCTGAATAAAAATTGAAGTATAGAGGTTGTTTTTATTTCGGTTACGTGTTAAGGTAGGTTCCGACTTTGTTATTAGTGAAGAGATTGCTTATTAGTATGTAAAAGCGTGGTAATGTAGCAGAGGCTATAGGCTACGTCAGTTCTCTGGAACGTGCATCGCGGGCTGCAGCTGCATCCTGGACTGAAGACGCCCGCTCCCATCTGGAGACCAGGCAAGCTGCGGAGGCAGTGTTAGCGCACGCGGCAGCGCTCGGCTTGCAGTATATTTAAATTGTCGATTATTGTGGTTTTTGATGGTTTTGGAATAAATAATTGAAGTAAAAATGTTGTTTTATTTTTTAAAACAATGAAATATACATTGCTTGATTTGGAAAATATAAAAAAACAAGAACACATATAGTTTCACTTAGCCTATATGTGATACATACAAATTGCTGTTTCTTACACATATATACATATTGCATAGCACAAGAAACAAGTTTCGGTGAAAACTTAAGTATTTCATTTATTTATTTTAATAAAACCTAACCTTATACGTCAAGGAAAACTACTAGTATAAAGTAAGATTCGTGTTATACTGAAAAACGTATATTTTGTAATAAATATATAGCATTGGATTTGTGAATTGAGGTTGCATGTTATAACTGTAAATCACTATTACAAAAGTAATGACGTTTACACAGCACACTGAAATAACTCCAATACGTTTTGCTTGAGCGTGGAAACCTCTTTCCAATTCACTACATTGTATAAGACAAAGTCGCTTTCTCTGTCCCTATGTATGCTTAAATCTTTAAAACCATGTAACGGATTTTGATGCGGATTTTTTTATAGATAGAGTGCTTATAGAGTGATTTTCGAGGAAGGTTTTGGTGTATCATTAATTATTGGGCTTACACAAAGCGGGCGAAGAAGCGGGCGGGTCGCTAGTATATTATAAATATGTGAAAATACTTTACACTTCAACCACTGAACCGATTTGGATTAAATTTGGTACAAGGGTAGCTTGACACCTGAGAAAGTACGTAGGATAGGTTTAATCCCGGAAACGGCTATCTACTTAAATCGGCTAAATTTTTCTCATAAAATTTAATAAATAATGAAAAAACCTCGCCGTCCTTTAAAAAAATCTTCAAATTTCCAACAAAAAAATGTTATGCATATTTGGAATTCTATTTAAAAATATAGAACGTGTTTATGGTTTGTGCATCAATTATTAAATCGTGTGCATACCGTTAAATGTCGTACCATCTTTTCCTGAAGACCTGAAAATTAAGTTGACTGTAAATTTTAAATGAGAAATATCCAGTCAGTCGATATACGATTATAATGCAGTTTTATTTTCCTAAAAAATACACGGTGATTTCGATTCACGATGTATGTACAATATGTCATATAATATATCGAGTATCTACTTACCTTAAGATAAGCCTTAAGGATATGCGAAAGTTGAAAGTATATTAATAGTTTGATTGTCTTTCTTTCAGTAATTTTATGGTATGTATAATTTTTTGTCTGTAGATATTATTAATCAATTAAAGCACGTTGTAAACATCTCATTACCATGAGAATTACCTTTGACCTATACAGTTAGACGACTATATTTGGTTTAAAACCTATCAGCCTATTCTTATAACACGAATAATTTATTTAATTGGAGCAAAATTAAAAATGGCCTACGCGTGGCCGTGGCCAACGGAAGTTGCACATATTGACGCAAATATTGGATCGATTTGCTTAACGAAATCAATTGAATGGCGTAAGGGTTGTTTGCTGGTGTATTCGCATAATATGTCACGTAGGCATTGAGATAATATTACTACGTATGGAGGAGACACCACGAACAAAATCTGTGCGCCATATTTTTATCAATGAAAATTATTATCTAGTTTTAGGTACTTACCGATGAAGTTATTCCTTTGCACTTTTCCGTATTATTTGTGCACTATCGTAACACACACGAAGGCATATTTGATGCGTTTCACTTTAAAACAAATAAAAAATGAGCGTGCAGTTACGCCATATGGCGTATGTTGAGCGGAACATAAGTGATGTAGGCGGTGTCGTCTCCATAATATGTAATTATATCTCAATGCATGTAGGCATGAATGTTGTTCGCGATACTTGTTACTATAAACACCGTCCTGGGCTATATCCTACTTAATAAATGCGAAAGTTTGTAAGAATGCGTGTATGTGTACATATGTTTGTTACTCTTTCATGCAAACTATACTGAACCAATTAGAATGAAATTTAGCACACATATAGAGGGTAACTTTGATTGACACATAGGATAGGTTTTATCCCGGAAATGTCACGGGAACGCGAAATATGCGGGTGTGAATTATCTGCTGACCAGAGAAGAAAAATCGATATTATATCTTAATATACATATATAAATCTCGTGTCACAATGTTTGTCCTCAATGGACTCCTAAACCACTTAACCGTTTATAATAAAATTCGCACACCATGTGCAGTCCGATCCAACTTGAGAGATAGGATAGTTTTTATGAAAAAAAAAAACGTAAACATGTAGGTACCACGGGCGAAGTCGGGGCGAACCGCTAGTTATAATATAAAATGCATCAGCCCATAACTTTCACACTATTCTGCATGTACAGATATTGCTTTTTAAATAGCTTTTTAGAGCTTCAATAATAAACGATGTGATTAATGTGTAATTTTTCTATATTATTTTCATGTTTGTAGAATGTAGAGCATTTTCTTTTTTATTTCACTAACATAATATAACTACACCATTTAGGAATGACGTAGCCGTAGGCAATATTTTCAACCAAGCGGACTTTGGAGTTCCAATCAACTTTGGAGCAACGGCAAATTATTAAATTAACGTAACAATATCCATCTACATCATCTACATACACTATTTCAGTGAACTGCAAAGCAAATTCGAGCATTACAACAGCCAGTCAATGTGAAACCGTTGGCCCAGCGGAAACAGAACTTACACGTTATAAAGACTAAGACAGGAAATCACAAATCCTGTGCAGTTTAAACAATAGTGTTGTGTACTCTATCCTTAAATTATAAAGGTAATATTTGTGTTGTGAAGTGATTTTAATCATATTGTTTTGTGTCTGTTTGTCTCTAGAGCGTTTCTCAACGGCAGGACAGTTTTAAACTTGTGGAAGTGACAATGAAGGGAAAATCTATAGCTTTTACACTATCTTCATTTAGTTTAATTGTTTACTTATAATATCTTTAAAAAATAACGTTTAACAATCAGAATGACTTACTATTTAGACAGTGTCTACTACTATTTGTGCAGTGTTTATGTATTTATATCCTGAAACCTGCTGAACTGATTTTAATGAATATTACCTATCAGACAGATGAAATAAGGGACAGAGAGGCTATTTGTAATAATGTATTTCTTTTCAATTGTTTTACCAAACCGTGCAATACAAATGAAGCTTGCATTATAAATCGATAGATTATGATATATTATTAGATAGAGTATGATAATACTATTTTCTTATTTCTCTACCAGGATACAGCTACATAAACCCATGTCGTGTAAACATGTTGGCGATAATACTGATTATTATTATCTGTGGCCTGTGGGCGTGGTCCAGGATAAGAAAGAATTACCACGAGCCTCCAGCTATTCCCGGGGGATTGCCTCTAGTCGGTCATGCCCATTTACTTGTTGGAGATAGTGTTCGTAAGTATTTAAGGATCCAGTTTTTCTATAACTAGTAATATTTAGTAGTTTTTTTTTAATAATATATAGTTAGGTTAGGTACGTAGCGACTTCGCCTACGCTGTCAAAGGAAATTCCCACGATGTTTTACCACTGTAAAAAGTAACCTATATAACTCTCAAGCTTCTACTACCCCCAGTCATAAAAGTCATACGCATTTCAAAACCAACAAATAACTAAACACACTCTCTCATTTATAACATATCGTAAGGATTTCGTATCATATTCATTCATTGCCTCACAATTACAATTCTTGATGTATAATAATTTACCCTCCCATCATCAAAACACGCATGGATGTATATGTGTGTGTTGATACGTATGTGTACGCGCGCACACAGACGCATGCGCACTCATGCGTGCACGCACATATCAATATACTCTTTTATACAATACTACTAACAATATTCTCTTACAGTGAAAAGTCAAAAAACAATATAAGCAATGAAATAAATTATACACGCTCTATTTCATAAAAATATAGAGACCATTGCAAAATTTATTTAAGGTCATTACTGAAAATAAAATCGCCTGGGTTTCTTCCAAGAAAAGGAAAAGTTAGCGTAACTTAGTTTATTTTTTTCTGCAACACGATTAAAAAATATAATAAGATTCTTTTGTAACAGTCGTTTTCAAATACAACAATAACACTTATTAGATAACAGTTACATTGAGTAAATAAGTTGAAATTAAATAAATATTTCAGAACTATGGACCACAGTGAAAGAGCTCTCCTACGAGTGTCTGCGGCTTGGAGGGGTGCTGTCTGCTACAATAGGGCCACGTACTATTTATAGTGAGTCATTCATTATTTTCTCTATTTACTCTCTCTTTTCTTTTGTTTATTCTAAGGAACCTTAAATAAGTTCTAAAAATAAATGGTTTAGTCGCATACATAAGACCTATATTAATTACCAGCAGTGCTTTACAGATTCTACATTCAGTTAGCCAAAAAAAATTCAATTCAGGAGTTTACGAGAAAAGCGCTTTCAACCAAATAAATAGTATTCTGCTAAATTAAAAATTTATTCTGAATATTTTACCTTTATTCATTTAATTATGTATAAGACTAAACAAATAATACTTAATTAATTTTGTTTTCTAGTTGTTTGCGATCCAGATGATGCGTTGACGGTAGCAAACTCATGCCTACAAAAGGATACTTTTTACGAATTCGCTAAGCCTTGGCTTGGAGAAGGATTGGTTACTGGCAAATGTAAGTAAAAATAAAACATAGGTAATTGTAATGAATATATTTATGAATATTATCTTGCTTAATAGTGGTTGCTTTATTCTTTATTACATTGAAAGAATACGTCTCTACAATCTAGAATACATTTTCTAAAAGAATAGACTTACAATATCTTGTTATAGTTTATGTTTCGTTTTATTGTTAATTATAACATTATTATAAGTTGCGTTATTTTGGATCTTTCGCCTCATTAAAATACATCTACTTTTTGTGTCCCTCTACGCCTATATTTTCATATACCTACCTATAACTTGCTAGTTGCAAGATATTTTCCCTATTTGCGAAATTTCACCTTGTAATTAAAAAATCCTGTTATGATTCTTATTCCAGTATCCATCTGGAAGCACCATCGCCGTCTTCTGAACCCAGCGTTCAGTTCCATCGTTCTGGATGGATTTCTGGGCGTCTTCAACAGCCAGTCTCGAAGGCTAGTCCAGGAACTGTCGAAGGAAGTCGGCAAAGGACCGTTTGACCACTGGGTGTATACTCGCCATAATGCTTTGGAGACTATTTGTTGTGAGTAGCTTACTTTAAGGAGATAATTTTTTACAGCTATAACCGCACTTTGACCTTTGCTGTTGGCATGGTGTTGGAAAATACGGTAATGATACTAAGTGATTCAATAAGAGATTTGTTCCACGGGTTTAAAAAACTCCTATTTCCACATCATAATAGGTAAATGCCAACGAATAAATACATATTAGTAACTTGCAAACTTGCTGCAAAAAGTCGTTAGAAGCAGACTGGTTCAGTTTGAATGTAATAGTCATAGTCAGTTTAATATACAACGCATTAAACTCAATAGTTGATTTTTTTTTATTACAGTAACAGCATTGGGAATAGACTTCACCGAAAAAAGTGTTCTAAACAGCCAATACGTGCAAGCAACAGAGCAGATATTTAACGTCTTCGTGGAAAGGTTCCAGAAGTTTTGGCTCCACAATCACTTTATATACAGCCTGTCATCGTTGCGCAGGAAACAAGACAATCTACTCAAGATTTTACATAATATGTCTTATACAGTAAGTATAGCTATTTTACCTTTCATAAAGTATCACATGTCGAAGTTACTACTACCTACTACCTACTAATGAAACGTTTTAATTGTAATTAATAATTTTGAAGTCTTCTATGTACGAATAAAACTAATTGGACGGGTAGGTGATTATTAAATATGCTGCTGCTATGCTAAGGCATATAAACATTATACCAAACAATAAAAATGTTCATATAGTTGTTCTCAACTACTTTCTCTACTTTATTTTTTAAATTTAGGTCCTTCAAAAACGGAAAGCTGATTACTTGAAAAGTTTGGAATCTGGTAACAAAGAAGATAAAACAGGTACCTATTTAAATTTTCACAATATAAATAAGTTTAATTATAACCGATCACGGGTAAGATACAGTGTCTTATTCTTCTCTCTCAGGTAAGAATAATTATTCTGTTTCATATCTTAATTCTTACTCATTCTAATTTCTGTATTATAAGAGAAAACAGTCTACTGTAGAGCGATTTCCTATACTAAACTTTACATTGACGCCCATGTAATTTTCTTAACTAAATCCTGCCTTCCTTTCAGGTACAAAATTCAAGCCATTCATGGATCTTCTACTAGAGTTATCAGTGGAGAAGGGTGCGTTCAACGACCGTGAAATACAGGAGCATGTAGACACAATGATTGTAGGCGGCCATGATACGTCAGCTAGCGTGCTTATGTTCACCCTGGTGTTGATAGGATCTCATCCACATGTACAGGAGAAGATCTTTGAAGAGTAAGTCGCAATTTAACAATTTGCAGTCAATAATAAACGAAACTCTAACATTTATTTATTCAATTAGACGTTTTATAGAAGCACTTCCGAATCGTCATTACATATTTTTAACATCTACCACCGATTCAAAAAGCAGTAAAAAACTATAAACTATAAACGTTATAAAAAATGGCCAACGTCGATCTATTTAACCTCGAACTTGAAACAATTTGCAAAAATTCTGATACCATTTATAATAGGTACTAGCTGTTGCAAGCGTCTATGCTCGGCGCTCGCGCTCATAATCCGTCGAAACACTCCGCCTCTCGGTAGAGTTAAAGATGAAGAAAAACTACTTTCAAGATTGCGTGCTTCTTTTCTTAATATTATTTTCAGATTAACTTTGATAAATGCTTAAATATTCTTTTCAGATTACGTGAAGTTTTTGGCAACGATGATCGTGACGTCACCAAACAGGATCTCTCACAATTGATTTATTTGGAAGCCGTGTTGAAGGAGAGCATGAGGATATTCCCTATCGTACCTGTGACAGCTAGAATACTTGATCGAGACCTTAAATTGAGTAAATAAAGCCTTAATATTATAGCATAAAAATAGTAACAAGTGCATTTTAAATTTTGCTAAATCAGTCAACCGTATAGATTTCAAAACGTAGAGCAAAGATTTTCTTCACTTAATAAGATTGTAAAATAATAATTTTGAATGCATCTTTCTTTTAATAAATATTTTCTACCTAAACTAGCTTGCAATTGATTTTGACAATATGAATATTTTGAATTGTCGTGGCTCGATGCCTTCAGTCTTATTACTTGATATTGTACTAAATAAAATGTGTCTTTCCAGAGCACTGCACACTATCCAAAGGCCGTACCTGCTTCATGTTCGTGCACGGCATCCACAGGCATCCGATGTGGGGTCTAGACGCGGAGGAATTCAAGCCAGAAAGATGGCTGAACCCTGCGACGTTGCCAGACTGCCCTACCGCGTTTGCTGCTTTTAATATGGGAAGAAGGATATGTATAGGTTTGTATTTAGTTGTATTATTACTATAGCTTGTTAATAGGTTTATGGCTATTGGCTGCTAATGTAGTCAGGACGCAGAAGAATTCAAGCCATAAAGATGATTGAAATCAGCCGTCAGGCGTCAGCGATGTTGCCGGACTGCCCTACTGCATGTGCCGCGTTTAATATGGGAAGAAGGATATATATACCTATTGGCTTGTATTTATTCGTATTATCTGCCCATAGTACTTCAGTTTTTCAGCGACGTTGCCGGACTGCTTTACCGCGTTTGCCGATGGGAAGATGAATATGTATTGGCTTTTATTTATGTTTTCTGCCAAGATACTATTTTCAGTAAGGAAACGTGCGGAATTATTTTTATATCGCATTCAATGAATAGTGAACATATTTGCATATAATATACAACAGTAATCATCAGTCACAATATGTGCTGTGTATATAAATAAGTACATAGACGGATTGTCGTCCTTTAGCAAATATTATGTCATGGCTATCATTTTAGTACAAGTTTATGATTGTTGTTGTTCACGTTACCATGTGGAATCAGTTCTCTATACATATTATTCCCTTTATACCTACTCTCTTTTTCACTCCCATGCTTGGTTTTGTGACAAAATCCACACTATGACCTTCCTCTGTATACCAAATATCATTAAAATTGGTTTGGTAATTTAGTCGTTAAAGATAGATAGAGGTACATTCCCATTCATTTTTGATTAAAGCTCCTTAAAAAATGCAAAACCTCATGTATTATCTGGAATCTTCCTTGTGTACTTACTCTTCATATAAATTATTTACAGGTAAATCATACGCCTATATGTCGATGAAGACATCTCTCGCACATCTCATGCGTCACTATAAGGTAAAAGGAGATCATACAAAATTGGTGCTGAAAATTGACGTGATGCTAAAACCTGAAGAAGGCCATTATATTAGCATAGAAAGAAGAAGTTAACAAATAGAATATATTATAGAATTATGGTCTATACTCTATTGTTTGAAATCTCATCAAAATTTAATTTCATAATCAAAGAACTTACGTAGTATTTAGAGTATTTTGTGGGAGAACGTAGTAGAACTTATGTAATTTAGATGTAGGTTATTTTATAAACAAATGTAAATAAATGATACCATATATAAATTGTTTTTTATTTCTTTATTGAACGTCAGCATCCAAAATGCAAGTAGGTACTCAAACAAAATAATACAAAATAAATATAACTATTTAAAAATAACTTGTACACATTGCAAAACATAGTTCCCATTATTTATCACAAATATGTAAAAAAAAAAAATATTCTAAAAATTATAATTCAACAGCCGTTACAAACTTAACTAAAAATATTAACACCGAATTCTTTAACTTATGACATCACATAATTAAAATAATTTAAAACATCACATAAAAAAACCTTATATTTTATTCCTAATCAAGTTTTCGAGTATCGTCCCCATTTTTTTCTGCCACGGCCTTTATAAGAGCAGGTGAAGCCTGTTTCATATCATATACTAAACCTGTAAACGCTAATAAATCTAGGAAAACAGTTGTTAAATTGATGAAATATGGCAACTCAGCTGCTTTGTAATCCCAGGGGAAGGTATGATGGTAGTTGTGCCAACCTTCACCAAGCGCAATTATTGATACGATATTGTTTTCTGATGGCATTATTTCCCTGAAAATATAAAATGTTAAATAAATAAATATTTCAGGACAATTTTCACACACGGCACGATCTGATCCCATTGCCATCGCTTGTGTTATGGAACCATTTCAAATAAATAGTTATATAGATAATTAACACCCAGATAAAATTCATTTATGTTCATCACACAAATATTTAAACTTCACTTGTAAAACACCAGCAACCTCGCAGGACAAGATAGCTAACATCATAAGATTCATAAGTAACAACATTTGTTCTACGACTTTTGGCATAACGCAATAAATTATTATTAAATGATTTTTTAAACTTTTATTGTACTCTCCTAACATTTGTAAGTCTATGTTCTATTCATTATCGGATGGACGACGCGACGCCCCCTTCCCCCTCTCGTTCGCTTCTCGTAATTACGTAATTTTTGGGAGGTGTAGAGTTTATAATATTCAAACGGAAAATTAAATGAATATTTATTTTTGTATGAAAATAAAATCTAACAAATTATCAAAAGTCGTAGAACAAATGTTGTTACTTATGATGTTAGCTATCTTGTCTTGCGAGGTTGCCGGTGTTTTACAACTAACCCTGTATAATATTATATATAGCTGAAGAGTTTGTTTGTTTGAACGCGCTAATCTCAGGAACTGCTAGGTATACCTAGTATTTCGTTCCTTGTTAGATAGCCTATTTAGTATTTATCGAGGAAGGCTATATATCATCACCTTAGAGTAGATATTTTTACTAAGTAAACATCACGCTAAGACCAACAGGAGCGGAGCAATGCGGATAAAACGGGGGGGCACAGCTAGTAAATATTGAACATTGAGACAAAATTTTCCAGCAACATTGTTGATCAACAGTTGCACAAAAAATGTATAGCATAAATACTAGGTATATATACGACATACGTACTTATCATAAGGCTTCAATCCATGCAGATGTGCGAAGCTATTAACGGACCATGTCCCATTCAAAGATACTATATACCGTACTAAGCTAGACAGTACAGATACAAATAATTCCTCTCCAAACATATAAACTGGGAGAAATATTGGTATCAGGAAGCAGAATATGAATTTGAAGATATTGAAGTACCTGAAATAGAAATTATTTCGTTTATTTACTTATTCAAGTGAATTAAAGCCTAATACTGATCCCCTTTTTGCTAAAGGTCTGCCACACTTTTGTCTTTTTCTCTGTTTATTCATATCTGTTGTTAGCTTTTGGCAAAATAAATTATTCTTTCTTTCGTTCTTTCTAATAATATACATTTCTTCTAAGCAAATGTAGGAGAATGGACAAACACATAATGTCCTTAAGAGTTTGACACATATTCCATATCGGTAATATTAAAAAAAAAATGTAGCTGAATAATCAGTAAATGTGTTTTAATATTACTTTTAAAGTCAAATAAAAAATTAATTCAAAAAGAACATCTTAAACATAAAACATGGCAATTTACTTTGATCCAATTTGGCCTAGTACGTTAATGAGAGTTCTAAATTATTTAACACTTGGCTAGACTAGATAGATTACTAGTAATCATTTGTATAAATATGCACGATTTACACCATTATTATAGTCTCATGAAGATAATATTAGCATACATATTTATCAATCACTAGTTACATAGTATCTATTCACGTATATTGTATTTACCCTGTCGCGGTCGCGGGAATTACCCCACTAAAGAAAATTATATACCTAGTATATTATTATGAAAACTTACCGATTAAAAAACACCAGCATAGGGTCACTGGTTATATCACTCATGTCTATCTTGGACCCTTCAGATATCACATGAGGATGCTTCTTCATCATCAGCCAACCCACGTGGGAGAAGAAGAACCCTCGGTTCGCGTCGTGAGGATCGGCAAATGTTTCTGACTTCTTGTGGTGCAAGCGGTGGTCGCGGACCCAGTTGTAGATGTTGTTCTGGGAATTTTGAATGAATATTCACGCTAATCTCAAGAACTACTGGTCCGATTTGAAAAATTATTTCTGTGCCAGATATAGCCCATTTATCGAGGAAGTCTATCATCACGCTAAGACCAACAGTGAAACCGCGGAGCGTACCCAGTCGTAAATAATAGGCACTTTAACGATACTATATAAGCACTTCTAAAAGAACTCTAGATTCTTGATGTCTGGATAAACGCTTGAATTTACGTAATATAAGTATATAACTAAGAGCAAAGTCAATTTTCCTGTTACCAAATAAAACTAATGCTAAAACTCCGGTTCATAAATCAAAAATTTCCCAACAAATCATCACAAGAAAATTATATTCAAAAATGACCGCATCAACCTTGACATCAAAATATTGTCAGGCAATAACAACATAGCAATTTCTCTCGTGTTAATTCACACATAGAAGGTGTAATATTCAAGACTTTTGTAATATCACAGTTCTGTATTTACCTATTTTATTACGTTGTTATCGCATTATTAGGATTCTAATTGATTGCCTTTTGATTGCGATAAAAATAAATTAAATAAACAATGGTGTAAACAGTGCCGGTGTAAGGGCGACTGACACCCCGGGCGAAAATATTGTGGCGCCCACTTGAGGTGTTCTGAAGGTTTGCACCAAGAGAGGCAACTTCAGACCTTGATTCGTTCAAAATGAATTGCAATTTCAATTCTTTTTCTGAAGATTTTGATAAATTGTGTCGTTTTTTTTTTAATTATCGATAGATCGTTTAATTGTATCATAATAAACCTACTAGGTATGAATAATAAATAAAATATTATAAATATTGTAGCTGATTTCCTAACTTCTTATTTTAATGTAGCAATTTTTTCCAATAAGAAGGCAAGTAGGTACTTAGATATCTTCTGAATATAATTTTCAGTACCTAACACGACAAAAAAAAATACGTTACACGTCCGTAGACATTTGAATTTATTCACAAAATGCTGACGTTTGGCTGACGTAGATTATGCAATATAAACAGAAAGATTTAATTCTTAAACAAATATTTGTATATTTTATTATAATAATATATTAATCTCGTGACTGTGTCAGGAGGTCAAAACTACGACCGACCGTGAACTTATACGTAAGTATATGATTTGGAAAAAGAATATAATACTCTACTAATGTTCTATGCAAACAAAATAACAAACATAATTTCATAACAGTAATCTCTACAGTAATTCATGTTGAAAATGATTTAAATATTTACGACACGGACAATTTATAAACCTACTTAAGTGTGTATATTTTTTGATTAATTCAATATTTCTCACAGAAAAAACCTTTTATTCAGATACATGTACGTACCTACATCTTAGATGGAACTAGCTTACCGCCCGCGGCTTCGGTCGCTGTGCCTAAAACCTAATAAAATTATATACTAAAACCTTCCTCTTAAATAACAGTAATCTCTATCTATTAAAAAATCCGCATTAAAATCCGTTGTGTAGTTTTAAAGATTTAAGCATACAAAGGAACATAAGGACAGAGAAAGCGACTTTGTTTTATACTATTAAGGGAGTGAAATCACATAAAAACTAAAAATTCGTTAGTTTTACAAATTATCTAATTTCACATTTCATACGTCATAGTAATATTATCAATTCTTACCTGGCCGGCTATAGCGTAAAATATTAGAAGCAGTATTTTTACAGGCTTTTTCACTTTGTAAGACTTATGAGTCCAAAGTCGATGGGCGCCTGCAGTGACACCGAGTCCCGCCATAAATCCAAATATAAATTCTGAAAGGAGAACCACAGATTGTATTATAAAGAAAAAAAAACGTTACTCGGGCATAGATAATAAAAAGCAGATATCGAATTCGAAATTCAATTTATATTAAAAAGAAAAAAAAGCAACACTCCACTCAGGCATAGAATCATAGATTATAATTAAAAGCATACCTATATCGAATTCGAAATTCAAATTCATGTATTGGATTTCTTCTACCTACAGATATTATTATATTTTTTATAAGTTACACGCATATATGTATTGTATTGTGTATTGTATTTTATATGGTTTATTGTTATTTCTTATTGTATTTCGGAATTTCTCTTATAACTTTTTTTAGGGAGGTACCTTATCCCAATTAAATTTTGTCATACGCATTTGCTATGAAAATTGTTAAGTAAATAAAAACTTACAAGAGGCGGATGTGTGCATAGGTATTGTAATTTGTAATGTGTATGAACGCGATCGATTTTCAAACAACAAAAAATATTATGTAATATTAGGTAAGTAGATAGATTTATTTGTTTCAAATTTATTTCTAACCTTACCTACTAATTATTTTATGGATCACACCCTTTAAAAATATTGTACAATGTATTTAAAATTAAAAACACTGAAAAATTAATCTGTTTAACAAATTTTGTTTGAAGGCAATCTAAAGTCACAAACTACCAAATTACCCTAAATATATAATAAATAATAATATATTAATTATTAAGTAATACTCATTTTTAATGCAATTTTATCCCCAAGCTCTGTTAACTAAAATAAAAAATGTGTGCGTGTACTAGTGTACCTACACACTACACACGTAAGAAGTAAAACTTCTTTATGACCTTATTTTTCAAAAAAATGTTACACTAAATTTTTTTCCAACCCCGATAAAGAAGTTTCACTTCAATAAATTAGCTATCTTGTCCTGCGAGGTTGCTGGTGTTTTTCAAGTAACCCTGTATATGTAGTTAAGTATGTTTATAAAATTAAATCTTTCATAAGTGTACTGTACTTTTTCTTTATCTCCAAAGTAAAAATTGTAAATTTTTAACATAGTCAAAAAAGGGCTGACGTGAAAATGTATGTAGACCGACAACACCCAGAGCAAAACCCAGCTCAAGCCGTTTTTATACTGTTTTCTGGAGCTATTTCCTTCTTATCCAAAAAATATATCAACTCATAAAAAAATACATTAAATTTCTACATATTCTTAACTTTGTCACAAAATAAGTGTTAATATTCTAGAACTAACTAACATCTAATATTAACAACCCACAAATACCTAACAATCTATTAATATTTCTGGGCAATTATACGCAGAAAAACAGCGTCTACTTTAGATAGAGTGCGGCGCAGTCGCAACAGTCTCATGATGATCATTTCGGAGAGATATATGTCATCTTTCATGGGACACTTTGTGCGTGAACTTGTCCATTCAAAGCGACAGGTCTACGCATAGGGTGCCTCATCAACTGACAATAATTAGTGTATTTTAATATTTACTAACATTAGTTAATAAGTCACGTACTAACATTAATGGATCTCTGTAATCTAATTGTTTAAATAAATAAATACAATTCCATAAACTATATATGGAATTGTTATATATTATACCTATATATTATATATGTATATAACACTACCAAATCAGTAACTAAAATACCCAACAAACATAAAGATATCACGACTCATAATGTTTATAGAAAAAATTTCGTTAATCACGTATAGGTAGAAACACGTGATATCTATTATATGTCACGTTTTGCACCGTCAACTGTTTAAAATTATCTTCAACATATTGATATAGCTATATTTCACACGCAAGTGACGTTTATGACAATTGTTTTGTATATTCCGGGTTTTATTGCGGTTAGGTAAAGAAACTGTTTAGATACTTTGATTCATCTATGACTATACAGTACTCCAAAATTAATAATGCGCATGCAGATCTTCGCTAATTATCGTATTTCCAGAAACACCCGAATCACCCCGAATCATTGAATCGTAAGTTCCCTAAACAATGCACTTGCATCTTGCACCTTGTTGGGAAGAAATAGGAGTCAATTCAGAGTCATACACAATTAAAAACAATTCGGGCGATAGTGGACGGTAGCCTGTCAGTCAAAAAATTTAAAAATCCGTCAGTCGTCTTTATTTATTGGTGGTGACCGCACGTATTATCTCTGTATGGAATTATATAGAGCTGCTGTTACATACCCTTAGTTTTGTTTCAAAGTTGAATTTTCCGGTAAAATGATTATTTACACAGGTAGCAGATAGCAGTGGGGAAAGTGAAAATTAATAAGAGCATAATTAAAGTTTTGATCATTCTACGATATCAGAAATAGAGATAATCCCTGATTCTGTAAATCGTTTGGACTGAGATTTTAATGATTAGATTTCACAATTTAAATGTAAACCAGTGTTATAAAATCATTTTTTTACATATTAACTTTGTCTTATTTTAACCTTCCATACATCCATCATGACGCCAGCTTCAGAAAGACACTTTAATAGTTCTAAGTATAGAATTTTCCAAGTAAATCAATACAACAAATATATATTCGCAATCGTGTGGCTTATCCTCGCTATTAACTTACTTACATGGAATTATCGAAACAAATTTCGTTACTTTTCTCTTATACTATAAAATCACAATAAAACTCATAATTATAATAAACTGTGCATGAAGAAAATACATTTAACCACTCTATATGTACATATCATCTTCGGAGGCTCGCGGAATATGGAAAGTTGACGAATTTTTCTATGCGCATTATTAGTTTGGTGAGTAGTGTACTAATATTATAAAGCTGAAGAGTTTGTTTGTTTGTTTGTTTGAACGCGCTAATCTTGGGAACTACTGGTCCGATTTGAAAAATTATTTCGGTGTTAGATAGCCCATTTATCTAGGAAGGCTATAAGGCTTTATATTATGACGCTAAGCGCAATGCGGGTGAAACCGCGCGGCACAGCTAGCAACTAATAAGGTAGCAAGAATGCTTAATTACACGTAAGATTTATTCGAATTAAAGTAAGTACCTATTGATTTGTAATAATCATTGTATTCTAAA
Source organism: Colias croceus (assembly GCF_905220415.1). Classification (NCBI taxonomy): domain Eukaryota; kingdom Metazoa; phylum Arthropoda; class Insecta; order Lepidoptera; family Pieridae; genus Colias; species Colias croceus. Next base: position 5,703,364 of record NC_059560.1, read on the forward strand.
TTTTTATTATATATTTGAATTTTTATTAAATTAAATTAATGGAACTCACGTCCAAAAAAAGAGAAACGTAGCTAGGTAATTGCTAAGTTAGACGCAGAAGCCTGAATACAATTAAGTTTTTTGATTTTTCATTTCTTTGTAAAAAGTTTTCCCATATAAACAATCTTTTTATGAATCTATTCTTAGCTTTAGCAAAATCACTCAAGCAATAATCAGACAAATGCTTTTTTTATATCCAACTAAATTATTGTTCAAAAATAATAGGTACATTAAATAATTAATATTTATTTACTTACGTAATATAAACGTGCTTCTGAGGCATCGTCTCCCACTGTACAAGAAGTATGCAAAATATGGTACAACAATTAAATGAAACAGGCTTATAATAATTGCACTAGACCATATTATGGGTGTGATAAACCCAATTTTTCTTTCAAGCTTTCTGATTGGTTGATAAAAATGCGACTCCTTTGGTAATACTTGGTCATAGTAATTCTCTTTTATTTCATTTTGCTGCTCTATTGTGGTGGTACGAGTCGCCATTGCCTGTAATAAAAATGATAATCTATACTAATATTATAAAGCTGAAGAGTTTGTTTGTTTGAACGCGCTAATCTCAGGAACTACTGGTCCGATTTGAAAAATTCTTTCGGTGTTAGATAGCCCATTTATCGAGGAAGGCTATTAATAGGCTATATATCATTACGCTAAGACCAATAGGAACGGAGCCATGCGGGTGAAACCGCGAAGCGCAGCTAGTAAATAATATAAGCAGTTAACACATGCATCCGAGATACCATACCAAAAGAACATCTATCAAATGATGACACAGGTCAATAGTCATGACATCGAATAATGGTGCCAATTTTGTACCTCATTTCTTTAAAGACGTTGTTAATTAACAATGATGCAATTGTATAGGTCTAATATTGACCTTTATATGACTTGTGAGTATTCTAAGTGTCAAGTCACAATTGAATTTGCAAGACCGACCTCGGAAAAATTTGAAAGTGGGCTCTTTTATTGAGTCTTTTAAAGTTTTAATGTCTATTATTATCCTAACTATCACTAGGTTTGTACATTACGAAACTAGGATACGTATAATATATTTAATTTAATAATATCATATACTTATTAAATTCTGATATTGCTTATGTACAACAGCTATGAAATAATATTATTAAATATTTTAGGATACCTACTAAATTTAGACGCCTAAATTATTCTAATATAAAAAAAAGATACAGAATGTAAAACAAAAACTAACAATAACGTGAATCAAAGAAAATAAATATTCTCACACATTGATTGAGCTCTGCTTAAAAATATCGTGAAAAATATAATATAAAAAGTTTTCTGTAACAATAATATTATATTAATAAATTACCTATGTTAATAAAGTTCTTATTAATTAATTGTAATTAACAATTACATTACATATTACTAAGTAATCACTTGAAAAAAACTCCCTAAATCAAATCTATATTTTGTAGTAATATATGTAAGACGTTGAAAAAAATACACAGAGAAATTATAATATTAACGAGTTACGAGATAGTCTTTGGTTTTTTATAGTACAAGATCCCACAGCATTTTAGTGCGTTCATAGTTTTTTTGCTAAAACCAAAATTTTATGTAGGTATATTTATAATTATGAGAGTATATTATATCGACTAGGTTTCCAGTCAAAATTTGGCCATAAGCATTTTAATTAAATTTTTTTCTAATCGATTTTTCGGAAAACATTACATTGAGATTAGGATCTTAGACTATTATTTCGTTATTATGAAACACATAGGTATACATGGATGTAAATTGGTTGTTATAATCTATTAATTCAGTTATCTTATAAATCTTAACCAATTATGTTGAAAATTAATTACATATTTTAGAGTATAAAAAATTATCTTTATTATTAACACTAGCGACCCATCCCGACTTCGCACGGGTGCAGGTGCAATGCTGATACTAAATATCGGGTACCGCCGCAAATGCATCGCTACGCCCCGCAATTTTTAAATCTATACTAATATTATAAAGATGAAGAGTTAGTTATTTTGTTTGTTTGAACGCGCTAATCCTGAGATTAGCGCGTTCAGCGTATGATTTAAATGATTATTATAAATTTATAATATAAAATGAATATTTTCAAAGATATTACAGACTAGCTGCGCTCCGCGTTTTTCCCGCATTGCTCCGCTCCTGTTAGTCTTAGCGTGATATAGCCTATAGCCTTCCTCGGTAAATAGGCTACCTAACACCGAAAGAATTTTACAAATCGGACCAGTAGTTCCTGAGATTAGCGCGTTCAAACAAACAAACAAACTCTTTAGCCTTATAATCTATAATATAAAAATGAATCCCAAAATGTGTTGGTAAGCGCATAACTTGAGAACGGCTTAACCGATTTCCTTAATTCTTAATGTTCCTTGAAGTTCGAGGATGGTTCTTATGTAGAGAAAACGTGAATATGTACCACGGGCGAAGCCGGGGCGGATCGCTAGTATTATAGTATAGATTTATAATTTTATAACATAACTTATTGACGAATAACAATAATTCCATAACAAATTTTTAAGCTGATTTACGATACATGTAAATAGGTACTTACATCACTACATAATATGTATAGTATATAGTATAGTATCTATAGTATATAGTAAATTAGATACGCAACGGATTTTGATGTGGTTTTTTAATAGAAAGAGTGATTGAAGAGGAAGGTTTTTATGTATAATTTATTAGGTTATAGATATCAGCGGGCGAAGCCGCGGGCGGTAAGCTAGTATAGTATAAAACAAAGCCGCTTTCTCTGTCCCTATGTCCCCTTGTATGCTTAAATCTTTAAAAGTACGCAAAGGATTTTGATGCGGTTTTTTTATTAGATAGAGTGATTCAAAAGGAATGTTTTAGTGTAATAATTTATTAGGTTTTAGTCAACGCGGGCGAAGCCGCGGGCGAAAAGTTAGTACTTTATAAATTTAAAAACTGTGTTGCAAATGCTTTTTATGTCACTTCTAAATTAAGTGTGATTATGTATTATGTATGGAAAGTCATAATTTTAAGTTTTGCTTTTTATAATAAGAATAGTTAAAAATCGAAGAAGACAATAATAAGATACCTACAACAAATCACAATTAAAGTCTGAACAATTTTCCCTAAACCCAACATTATTTATATTTTATACTATTTAGGTATACTTTTTATTTAAAATCGGAAAAATAAAAAAAATTAAGTATATATATTTCCCGCCAAAATATCAAGATATGGTAAGTATAATATGACATTAATAAAATAGTATCTTGGTCTAGTTTATAGTCCTTTAATAATCTTATGTATAAACTTCCCGTGTCACAATGTTAGTTACCATAACTCCTCCAAAACGGCTGGACCGATTCTCATGAAATTTTCTGTGCGTTCGGCTAACATCTATTTTTCATACCCCTAAGTGATAACAGTAAGGCAGAACAACGTTTGCCGGGACAGCTAATAATTTATAAAAATCGAGAGCATTTTTAAAGTTAAAGTTTATCATAATTTTGTATTGCTAAGATAACTTCACTGAAAAAAGGGAGGAATAAAACCATTTTCCTGAGACACAGTATTTAACTAATTCAGGAGCCTATGGATTCATATATAAGCTGTACCTATTTTTTATGACAATAAAGTTATTTACTATTTTTTTTTATATTTTCATTCTGTTTACTACATTAGCGTTGGCGCTATTTAGTATTGATTTATTTTATTAATGAACTAGCTTACCGCCCGCGGCTTCGCCCGCTTTGTCTAAAACCTAATAAATTATAATATAAAAACCTTTTTCTTGAATCACTATCTATTAAAAAAAACCGCATCAAAATCCATTGCGTAGTTTTAAAGATTTAAGCATACACAGGGACAGGGACAGAGAAAGCGACTTTGTTTTATATTATGTAGTGATTTGATAATTTAATGTTTAATTCTGAGCTTTAAGATAAAATTATTAATTGTAATTACATATGCCTTGACGGTATTATTATTGTATAACACATGTATAACAACTTGTATAATGTATTGTACCCCATGTTCATGGAATAAAACATTTGAATTTGATTTCTGGTTGAAATTAGCATTGTTAAAAAAAGTTTACTATTTACTGAAAAATATTTTTAAATTTTCACAAAAATTAAAGAATATATTGTAAAATTTTTATTTATTTATTTTTCACTCCACCACTTTCATGAAATACTTTTATTCACCTAAAAATAAATAAATATAACATACCTTAAGTACGTGTTAAATAATCGACAATCACAAATCCAAACGCGTGTCACAAACGATAAACTTACAATAACTGAATGTGATTTCTTGCAAAATCCGTTCACACTGTGCGTATGAATTGCGTGCGTATTATTTTATAAGATGAGCAAATAACATGAGCATGTTAATTCACCTTACCTTGTGGTGCAATGGTTGTAAACAGGACTAACGCAAGTCCTGGGTTCGATGCTTTGTTAAGGACAGTTGCAATTAGGGGGCACTAAATATCAGTGCTGTGTTGGGGGGGACTGAATATCAGCTGAATATATGATGTGTTGTTGCAGGCTCAGCAATATATTGAGTTGGTGGTTTTATTACCTTATTAATATTTTAAATATGAAAGTAGTACTGTTGTCTGTCGGTGTGCTGCTTCACGCCGAAATCACTAAATCGATTTGGATACAATTTTGCTACAAAGAGAGTTTGAGACCTGATTAAGCACGTTGGTTAGTTGCTTTCCAGTGTCTGTCTGTCCCTGTGAAAGATTAGATTCGTAAAACTACGTAAGTAATAGATTTTGTTTCAGTACTTTTAATAGATAGGGTATTTTTATATTATGTACCTACTTATAGGTTTTAATAATATGAATATTAAGCGCGATCGAAGCCAGGACAATTTGCTAGTTAAAAATAATCTAGAGTGTTATAAAAAATACATACTTATATACTAATTGCAATGCTGCCACTAAGCCACATAAATTCATGTTAACTATATTTTTAATCTCATATTTACATATTTGATAATGTCGCTAATTTTGTTTTTTCTATAAAAATGGAATAATACTTGATTTGTAATAAAAACAATATACCTAATCAATAGTTTAACTTTTTTTTTAGTAATTTGATGATATTTCGGTCACAGTGTTAATTACATAGAGTAAATGGCTCAGTGGTAAGGACCTCGGAATTGCAAATCGTCTAGTGAAGTCAGGGGTTCGTGACCAGGCGATCGTGTTGAAAATAAATAGATTTTCACCATGCTCGAAACGGAAGATAGAGAACATCGTGAGGAAACTGACATGTCGAAGAATCAAAAGTTCGACGACATGTGACATCCGCCAACCCGCACTTGGCCAGCGTGGTGGATTATGGCCTGTTAGAGCAACTCTGGCAACTTTTGTCTCCGCAACTATTTTGTCTCTCCCATCAACTCTATGGGGAGTTGCGTCGCACGTGCGCGCATTTTCTTACTAGCCCATAGAGTTGATGGGAGAGACAAAATACATATTATAGTTGCGGAGAAAAAAGTTGCTCTTGCGCGCTAGCTCTTATAGCACCCGTTCCCGTTTCCGTGTCTCAGCAGCGGGAATTAAATGGGCTGAAGATGAGGATTAATTACGCAGGCACTATTTAGTACCTACCTTATCTGTGGTATCAATATATTTTTGTATTCGATGTATTTTTTTCGTAACAATAAAGACATTATGTTTGATATGTTATGTAGGTACAACTGCAGTTGGAATTAGATAGAGAATCAATCAGATTTAAAAAAAAAACCTAGATAAAATCTACAAAAAGAATCTCAGGGTTTCTATTTATAATATTATGTTTCATAATCTATTAACAAATTAAATTGAAATTGAATGTTTGAGATCGAATAGCATCACTCCGTTTAAAACGAACACGAAAAGCGAGAAGGGAAGCCAAAACAATCTTATCAGTTGAAACAAAGCCTGAACTTCGTATAAACAATTTTGTAGTTGACTCCACTTTTAGCAGCCATTCATAATTAGAGGGAAATGTTCTTCATATTAATGTGTTAGTAATATTATTTAGAAATATTTAATTCAATGGCATGGAGATTCAGTTATGTGAGTTCTTTGACATAAAGTTTTTTTGCACGAGTGCAAATTATAGGAATATATTATAATCTTCATAAGTAGTTGCATAACCAAAAGTTTAAAGAATAAGTAATACTTAATTGGCAATCAAGTGTTATCCTATATGATTTATTTAACTTTTTACTATAAGTACTTAGAGCGTTTGCTTGATTTTACGCGAACATTTTAAAATGAAAACTATTGCCCATCGGATTTATTTTCGCGTTTCCCCGTGACTACCTACGTTCGCTGTTAAGTGTTAAAAACTTCGCGTCAGATTAAATAATAAAATTTAACAAAATTAACTTACTTAAGACAATGTTCCGCCCTTGTTACGCCATGTATCCCGATTTTTGGCAGCATATTTTATCTCGCTCCAGCATTTTCCTATAGACTTGGCGTCTGCAGACAAAAAAGGCAAAAAGTTAGCATTTAACCGTCTATAATTTCTAAAAATATACTAAATATGTTTCAGATAATAAAACTATTTACAATATTTTGCGTGATGCTATCCAGAGGCGCTCTAGTACGAGATTTACATACAGACAGGAGTAAGATCCTCGATGATTACTGTCCAAAAACTGAACATTGTGAGGAGGGGACACATGTCATGTGCATGTATTATAATCCTGTATGTTTATACATTACTTCCTAGTAAAAATTGTGTATATAATATAGATAGGTACTAAGATGTGTTTGTTTTTTTTTTTAGAAAAAATATTGATAACCGGTGACTTTCATGCAATTCTCTATCAGAGATGCTGCGGCCTGCTGGCTTTTAGAATTAGTAATTTAATAAAATATCGATATTCATTATCTATTATAACGAGGTTAATATTAATTTGCTTAGTTTAGGTAGATGTGATTTTACTTAATCACACAATTTAAAAGCAAAAAGTATTTGGATGAAATTAACAATAATTACCAACGTAACTAGTTAAAGTTTATTGTCAGAAGACACCTCAATTTCACCACCAGGCACATTTTCAATAAGAGATTACAAGTTAAGACACTAACACTAAGTGTCCATCATGTATTTATATATTTTTTATTTCATTTACTAGCGTGTGCTATTATTTATAAGATATCCAATAAATCATTCGCTTTAATACCAAAATATTATTTCAGAAAACCATTATGGGACCACAATGCCACAAATCAAAGGACATCCATATCAGCCCTGACGATGCCATGCAATTTGTTGATTTAGCTAATGTGTACGTAAGTCGTAAAACAATGTTGTTGAGTTTTGTTGCCGGCAATACGCATGGACGGCAACAAAACTCATTGCCGGCAATGCGTATTGACTAATCTTAGACTTGACAGAGTGGTCGTGGTTATGGTGATGGTGCTCTATTGCTATCAAGAAGCTTATATCTAAATTCTAATACACTGGATATTGCACTATGAACGTTGACTTGTCACGGGAAGGTATGACCTTGAATGACGCCTGGTTGTTCCTTCATCCCTTTCACACCAACTTGCCAAGTTAGGTGTGAATAGATAGATAGAATAGATAGATATAAGCTTCTTGATTGCTATAATATGTTGTCATCTACATTTTTATTCGCTCCCGGTCCCACAATCTCCATTTCTTACGATCGGTAGCGTTGCGAGCACATTGTACAAGGCTGGACTGGGTCGTTTTACCGATAAGGTCGGTCCAACGCGTTGGTGAGCTGTTTAGATTTTTGCGCCTGATAGAAAACTAGAAGCAAATAAATTACATACAATATTGGACTACCTATATCTTTTTAGAATCATGAAGAATAAGAAAATAATATCGAAATTTTTCCTTTTCCCAAATACGTAATGACTTTTCTGAATGTTCTTCAGAGTTCGAGGGCATATAGCGAAAGGAGAGGAAATCGGTAAGGACGGGGTCAAACTACCCCGCGCTTACGGGATGTTTAAAGTGGTAAGAATAATCGAGATCTTACAATAATTATAATCTGCATTTATTTAGTCTTACAGGGTTTTGTTTACGATGCATGGAAAATGCTTGGTACGATTCCTTGATATTTAAACCTTATTTTTTAGTACCTAGGATATAAAATAATTTAGACTTTTGCATTAATAATAAATAGCTTAATAATGTTTGTAAGAAGTCGATAAACAAAAGGGGGAACGATCACTATCACTAAGTACATAGTATAAAACAAAGTCGCTTTCTCTGTCCCTTTGTCCCTTTGAATGCTATATTTAAAACTACGCAACGGATTTTGATGCGGTTTTTTTTTTAATAGATAGAGTGATTCAATAGGAAGGTTTTAGTATATAATTTATTCGGTTTTAGATAAAGCGGGCGAAGCCGCGGGCGAAGCCGCGGGCGGAAAGCTAGTACTTAATATTAATTATTATACTTTTCAGGAATGGGATGAAGAGCTCGCAACTTTTGCGCAAGTGTTGGCGAATCAGTGTATTTTAAGACATGACATGTGTAGAGCATCTAGTAAGTTTATCTAAGTATACTTTTCTTATAATAACACAAATGCCTCCTTAGGTTTATAATTCATTACATTAGTTACTTGTATTTTTTCTCGAAAATTAGAATACATATCAGCGAGGATGTTCACGTGTAGACAGCCACCACGTTACCAGAGATAACATTAACATTATGATTACCATTTATTATATAAAGTAAATAAGTAATTATTAAATGCTATACTACCAATAATCTACCTATATTAGCAAATTATTTCTGATGTATTACGCTATACATTTACTTATACGTTCACATTTATTTTCTGTGTGTTTTTTTGAACTACATAAAAAAATTGACCTAGTGCGTGTGTATTTTACACACACACTAGGTATTTTTTTTTGTTAAAAAAATATTATTCATTATTTTAGAGCGTTTCCCCGAGCCCGGTCAAACGGCCGGCATAGTCCGGTTCACGTTCCCGGACTGGTACTCTCTATATGACGCTGAGAACTCCACAGCAGGTCTGACGAATGATAAGCTGGTGTATGGAGTGCAGCATATCTTCCAGACGTGGTACGCGTTGAAGGAATATGTTAGCCCTGACATGATTAGAAAGTATCCTGATTGGGCTGTGTGAGTATTTGTTTCATAATATTTTTTTGTCGTAATTTTTGTTGAAATGTAACCTTTAGCGCGTTGCGTCACGTCATGGCAATACCGTCACGTCATAGTGTACGGCGACGATTTTGGTATCTTTGAATCTCGCCAAATTAGTTTCACTTCTGACGCGACGTGTGCTCGGCACACACCTTCTTTTAATGTTTACGATTAAATAGGAATATTCAAAATAATATTGCAAATTGATTATGGGTACTATAGCACTATAACAACCGTTCTGGAAGATGAAATTAAAACTTTTAAATAAGTATCATGAACATAGATAATTAAATTTTATAAAAACAAATATAAATACCTACTTACATACTTTTTATTTATCACCATTAAAAAAAATTCAGTGTTTCGTTTGCAGTAAATTATTTTTATCAATTTTAAAATGATGAATTTAATTTTAGAGACACAGACAAAGCAGCGGGGCGACTCTATCTAGAGATGATAAATGGTAAATCCACTCGCATAGGTTGTGGATTGTCAGCATACGCAGCATATGCTTACCATGCTAATAATGCAGACTTGACTTATAACGTAAGGATTATTATAATATTTAATTTGTTAAGTACCTAAGTAAGACAAAAATCCATACCTGGCATAACTCTGTCTGAAATTTGGTATATTTTGATACCCGAGAATTGAGAAATGACATAGGCTACTTTTTATCCTGGAAAATAGGATAAATTTTATACCGGAAATCCTACGGGAACGGGAACTATGTATACGGGTTTTTCTTTGACTGCGCGGGCGAAGCTGCGGGTGGAATGCAAGTTCTTACTAAAGTAAAATATTAAATTGAAATCGAATAGGTATTTGCTATATTGTTCTAGATGAAGTTACCTAATAAATATTTTTATTGTTTAAATTTGACAACAACCACAATAAACAAAAATCAGATACCTAATTTCAACAAAACTTCCATGATACAAAAAATGAATACTTATCTACTTACCTACGAAATAATAGGTAGGTACCACTTTGAATTTCAATCATGAAAGAGAATTAAACTTTTCCTGAGATTATAAACGTTCTGAAACAAAATCTATAGTCTATACATATAATAAATCTGTAGAAGGGTCAATTCTGTACAATGAAAATATTGAAAAAATAAATAGCAGGGGGTGTTACTGGATCGATACCAAGCCCAAATATGTGATTAAAAAAATTTTTGTCTGTCTATCTGTCTGTCTGGGTGTCTGTATGTTCAGGCATCACGTGAAAACTAACGGTTCGATTTCGATGAAACTTGGTATAATTATACCTTATTATCCTGGGCATAAAATAGGATACTTTTTATCCCGGAAAAATACGTAGAAAAAAAATAAATCGTAATTTTTCTTCATTTTTCCGCGCGGACGGAGTCGCGGGCGGAAGCTAGTCCATAATAAATTCAATGAATATTACAGAACATACAAATAATATGCAACTATTCCACCCGGAGTCGTCCTGGCGAAGAGGTATATAACATGAAACCTCCAACGAGCAACGATATAGGCTACACCTTACGATGCGGCTGTCCTGTGGGATATGATGAAGATCCTAACTGCTTATGCTATCCTAGTAACCGAGGAAATCGTATGTATGACTAGCTGCGCCCCGCGGTTTCAACCGCATCATTCCGCTCCTGTTGGTCTTAACGTAATGATATAGCCTTTAAGCCTTCCTCAATAAATGGACTATCTAACACCGAAATAATTTTTCAAATCGGACCAGGGGCCTTAGACAAAGTAACAATTACAAAACGATAACGAAGTTAGAAATCGGGAAAAAAAAATGTATGGGATTGACATTAGATAGACCACGTGATCTAACGCGGCGTATGTCAATCCCATACATTTTTGCGATTTATAACTTCGTTATCGTTTTGTAATTGTTACTTTGTCTACGGCCCCAGTAGCTCCTGATATTAGTGCGTTCAAACAAACAAACTCTTCAGCTTTATAATATTAGTATTGGACAAGATAATTAAAAAGCATATTTTTTTCAATATTACTTAATATGTAGGTACTTACAATTGTTTTAATTTCATAATCACTCACAATATTTTACAATTGTTTTAATTTCATAATCTTCGTAAAATTAACTTGATCGTTTGTTTTAATTTTCATTTTGACGTAAATATTACCATGGTTTTTATTCTTTCGCGGCTTCGTCCGCGTTCGAATTCTAAATTTAAATCTAAAGACACAAAATGTTCAGTTCAAAAACTCATACTTACACACAGATTAATTAATATAATTACCAATATTATTTATTTTAATGTATTATTTTAAGCTGAATTGTGTGAAAATGATCAATGCAAGCCTTCAGTTGTACTTCTTCCTATATTCACTGTAGAAGATGCGCCGGAGGATAAAATGATTCACTCAAATAAAATGTAAGTGAATTTTCGACTGTCTGTTATATTTTTTGCAAACACTTTCGATATACATTGTGAAACATTTTACAATTTTTCTATCAAAACAATAAAAATTTATCTCAATAAGTAGGTACGTAAGTAAGTAGGTAGTTAGTACCTACGTAGCGTATGTACAATATGGTAGCTAATTGTATTTTTTTTTTTCAAATAACATAGAGTATGGAAATGATATAGGTACCTACAGACCTACTAGATTTTTCTTAAGATTTATCTGTTGATAATGTAAAATTATGTTTTTGAAGTAACGTTCCTAAATTTCAGGGTTGCTAACAACACAATAAGATTAACTGACTCCTTCGAAATATTCGATCATTTCGATAAATTTACTAAGAAAGTAAGTATAAAGGTCTAATAATAAAAATTTAGGATGCGATGAATTCCATTTTTGAAATGGTTGAGCCACAATAATAAATAACATAAACCGTAGAAAATAGTAAATACATACAGATTACAGACATACCTATTTTTCCTAATTTCGGTACCGATGTGGTTTGTAAGTTCATAATATGCCTTGTCTTCCGTCCATGTTTCAATTAAATATAATTCATCGACAAAATACTTATGAAAATGACCCAATCACGCTGCTCTGTCGACATACCGTCGACGACTGACATCGACGAATGATGATAGCCACTGCATTTCAACAACTACCCACATATTTTTTAATAAATAATTTTCTAACGTGTGTCTTGATTTTTTTTCAGCCATTTTTACATAGTACGCAACATCACAATATAATATACCATGAGGATCCAACTCGCAAAAATCAGAGGTAAAAAAATTATACTTTTGACTTGAATACTTACCTACTTTTTTGTAATTTAGTGTGATAATGTTTATTAGGCATATGGTAACCATTCTTTACTTTTATATATTTTCCCTTTATGTATCTCTTTAATTATTTAAGGAAGCGTGTTGAACATAAACATACAAGCGTGGGCAGGCGGTACTTTAACGGTCAATTAAAAAGTGCCCCCTACCGTGATACACCTGCAAAAATAATTTCATCTCCATCACATAAAAAAGTAAGTTTAATTTGGAAATTTTGACATAATTTTAAATGAAAGTAGATATTGATTTTATTAAGCGCTTTTATAAGAATTTAATTACTAATAAATAATTAAAAATATTCAATTAATTTTATTACAGAAACACAGGTCTGGTCAGAGTATATTTTCACGAACGGCAATATTTGAATTACCAAACAGAAAACTTATAACTAAGACAACTAAAACTCCACAACTAATAAGAAAGGATGTAGTTCCCAGAAAAGATTTTACAAACGTACGTAAACTGGTAACAACTTATTTAAATAGAAGAAGAGCAAATGGTAAAGATTTGCTCTCGAAATCTTTAAATAAAGAAATCAAACATCTGTTTAATGATTCGTCTTTGGAAGAGCATGAAAAAGCTACGGAAAGTATTCTGAAGACCACAATCAGCATTATTAATTTTAATCAATATAAAAAAGACAAAACATATGACTATAGCAACGTTTCTATAAATTCAGCTTTTAAAGTAAACCATGATAATGGTGAAGACAAAAATGTACTGAACTTAATAAATGATTTAAAAACTGAAGTAAAACATATACATTTCGATAAGAAGGAGAAAGAAATATTCGATGCTAAACTTCGCCAATTATATGATACTCTAGCAATAAATGCTGAGGATAAATTAAACACTGATTTGAATTCAAGAAACAGTTCTATAAAAAATGGAAAATACAGAACTTTTAATGACATAAAAACAGACCACCTTAAAGATAACATTAAGAAAAATCCTAATGATCATTTTGATAGACTGTTTCATAAAAAGTTTATGCACGAATATTCTACTGACAATATTGGAAACGAAAATGATCTCAAACATATGAAAGATGGTAAACCTAATGAAAACAAACTAAGTAAAATATATGGAATAAGACGACGAAACAAAGATTTCTATAGAAGAACGGGTAATGGCGATGTAAGAAATAATTATTATTTAAGAAAAGACAATTTTGATGAAGGTTTGAGTACGGATAGAAGGAGATATTACCAAGAGAAACTCGACAATCTGGAAAGAAAATTGAAGAACTTGCGTGATTATAAACGAAAAAATATAGTAGGTATTCACTTTCAAATACGATGGAGATTAATTCTTTCTATAGCATGTACCTACACTTTTATTTGTGTATACTATGAGGTACTTGGTTCGTGTTTCTTGGTTCCTTAAATCAATACAAGGGCAATTTACATCAACAGCTATAGTACAACTTAGCAAGCTAATTACCTACCCGTTTTATCACCACGCTGAATAGGCATAAGCATGTTCCATTTTTAATATATTTTTCTTTCTTTCTTCTTTCTTATTAAACTTACGCAGGCTAACGTATTATTTTAACGCTTCTAGATACCTGATGACCGCCACCTCAGACCAATGAAACCAGCAAACGAAGTCGAACGACGAAGATCAGAAGATAGCAATGTATTCTATATGCCCGATAGGGCTAGATTTTTACATGGTTTTAAATAAACTTTCAGTAGTTAGGCTTGCTTCAATATTTATTTTCCCAATAATGTTAATGTACACAAGTCCCTGTAGAACGTAACACAGTAAATTTTTGATAGGGTACAATGATTAAGCGATTCTAATTATACCGTTACCGACATCATGCTTATAATATCATACATCTAATATATAAAAATCAATGCCACTTTTCGTTGTAATTCCATAACTCGAGAACGGCTGAACCGATTTCGATAATTCTTTTTTTATTATATTCCTTGAAGTACGAGGATGGTTCTTATGTAGAGAAAACGTTAATATGTACCACGGGCGAAGCCGGGGCGGACCGCTAGTACAATATGAATAAGACTAAAATATGATGATTGATGAGTACCTAATGTTTCTAATTTCTAATACTGTTTTAAACTTGTTTTAAAATGACAAGAAAATTGTTTTTTTTTCTGTGTTTTTTTTAAACGTAGCATTCATTACTCACAATAAATATATTTTTTATCTTCAATCTTTCTCTTTGTTTTGTCTGTACTCTTTGATAGTCAATGTCATAATTATTGACACATACCGGTAAATGTTGCCATCTATGACAAAAATATAACTGAATCAAGGCAAATTTTAAAAATTGTGGGTTTAATAATTGCATTATTTTGATTGATAAAAATAATACGTACACACTACACAACTACAAAGAACTTAATTTTATACATATACACAGTACTTATTTCATTTAAAAGATATTCTAATATTAATTTTATTATTGAATAGGTACATGAAGAAGGTACATTTTTATTAATATTTCTTATCACTATAATACTTTTTGTTTTCATTCACACGGCTAACCTATACCCAGTGAATAAAAATTGCATGTTACGAATATATAATTTTAATTTTTAATAATTATTCATGTTGGCATTACCCCAAAAATTCAAAGCAAAATTGAGTAAGTTTAGAAAGTGTGCTAGCAACACCAGTACCGCCCGTCGCGCTGCGCGTGGTAATCAGCTATGAAGTATGAACTAATCATTTCAGTTTTGTTCATTACGGAATAAATTTTCTCGTATCATTTAATTATAAATTCGATGATTTGTGACAAAATTAGTGTAGTGAAAATGACATTTATAATTTAATATAGAACTATCAATATTAGGTGTAGCTATCTGTATTTATTTGTTATAAAAGTGTTATAATTCAGTGAGTATTATGAACTTTGAGGACTATGAAACCCTCCCGACCCAGAATTCCATCACACACATGACAGCCGGCGCTATCGCAGGGGTGATGGAGCATTGCGTAATGTACCCGCTGGATTCGGTCAAGGTGAGCTATCCTGAACTGGCAGAGTCTGCCAGAATTATATTTCGATTTCATTTGACAACCTAACCTAGTATGACAACGAGTGTCGGCTGTTACGCCACCACTTGATCAATTGTTATGTAAAAAATAGATTCTTACTTTCTTTATTTATTTGGTAACCGAAGAGTACTGGACTGGAAAGCAAATTTTGAATGTATGACACGTGACCAAACTTGATATAACTATGTTTTTCATCTCGTTAAAATCACTATTTTTACCATATTTTTCAACCAACTATAACTCGAGAAAGTGTATATTTTACGTAAAAGGAATTCATTAAAATACACCTGTAGTTTATCAAAACAAAAAGGTTATGTCTAAGTGAATGTTTATATTTAAAATGAGATATGTTTTCTATTTAAGATAAGAACCATGGAAGTCTAGTTGGAAAAATAAAATAGAAAGTTATAAAAACACAGTTCCTTATCAAATTCCTATTAGAATAATGTTTCCTCATCCACAAATCAAATGTTATGACTGAATTCATTGATTGGTAAACATTTTATTGTTTTTTCCATTTTCTGATCATAATTATTATATATTTTAAGTTTATTTGTAATAGAAAGTAAAACACATGGAATTATTTTACTGCTTTATTGTCATAAAGTAAATACAATGCGGGACAATCCTTTTCACTAAGTAAATTTTGTTAAATCAAAATCACAGTTAACTGTTGATTGTATCTACTATCTATACTAATATTATAAAGCTGAAGAGTTTGTTTGTTTGAATGCGCTAATCTCAGGAACTACTGGTCCGATTTGAAAAATTATTTTGGTCTTAGATAGCTCATTTACCGAGGAAGGCTAATAGGCTATATATCATCACGCTAACACCAACAGGAACGGAGCCACGCGGGTGAAACCGCAGGGCGCGGCTAGTATTTAATGAAGTAAAATTGTGTTTTTAATGATGACTTAATGTAAAAGATGTCAGGAAAACAAGTAAAGTATTTTATTGTAAACATGATCTTATCGCTAGCAATCTCTACTCAATATAAAGTGAGTCAATCCATCTTTATGTTTGGATAATAGACATTAGTTATGATTTTTGGGTTTATATGCAGAAACTAAATTGTCTCTATATAATTATATTTATTTTGTTAATTTATTATACATACTACCTCTTTATTTTCTACAAGATAAGTACATCTTATGTGAGGATATCATATATTTTATTAACGATAGTTTTACACCCATGGTGTAGCTAGAAATTAAATACTAAATGTTAGGCATAATATTTGGCATTAGATACCCACTACTTTCAAACTTAAAACTTTCAACTTAATAAATAGCATTCAAATTGGTTCATTTGTTGTGAGTGTTACAATGCCATACTAATTGCAAAATCATATGCTAAAATTGCCTTTGTTTGATGGAATGAAAAGATGGCAATAAACTTTGTTATAAATGGAATCTATTACAATATAATATAAACATTGATAAAAAAACAAGAAAAATTCACAAAACATAATATTAACAATATACAAAATAATTATAAGTTCAATCAAATTTTGCAATTATATGATACAAATATGAATATTTATTAATATTTTTCTTATAAATTGATTGGAATTTATAAGAATGTTTAAGAATTTATATTTTATGTTCAAATATTACTAATAAAACATCAAACCTCTTGCATTTATATTATGTGAATCACAATTTAATTTTAACTCCCAGTGTCACAAAGCATTAAAAGAAACAAAAAATAAGTTACATGTACTTTATTGTATTTAAATGAGGAAATAATCGGCTTTATTCGACTTCTGCCAGCAAACCTGAGTTTGATAAGCGGTGTCACAATCATCTGTACCTTTCTTTGTACCGCATGCTCTTAAATGGTGTTCGGAGCGTTTTCTAAAATCATCAGGCAAGAGAGCAATAACGGCTTCCACATCAACGTTCCCTTCTGACATCATTCCAGCGGTTTCCATGGTACATTTCATGTAGCACTTTAGTTTGTCGTCCGGTGTGAGGTCAGCTCCCTTGTTTACTCCTTCGACTAAGGTCAGGTCCACTCCTGTCTCTGACGCACAGCTGTCACGAAGCATCTGCGCTAGTTCTGCCATTTCTGCGTCCATCGCTAGACTTGTACTTATTAATAATGTAAGAAGTAGTGATAAAAGATAGATACCCATTTTGAAGTTTTAAGTTCCCTTGCCAATGTTGTTAGTTGCAGCTCCTTTTTAACAGTGGACAGGATTTAAACGGATTGGTTTTATATAAATGTTCAATGTCATCGCACATTGTTGATGTGATATGTAAATTGTAGGTTGCTTTCTTCAAAATGTATGATTAGTAGATCTGTTTGTATTAGTGTGGGGTGTAATTTTTATTACCACTTTTGTAGAATCATTTTGAAAAATTGTATGCTTGTTAAATTGTGGATTGCTGGCAATTTTTTAAATTGTTAGCAGCGGATGCGAAAGATTATGTTTTAATTATGTAATTTATGGAGTATTTTTTGCATATTTACAAATGTATATGAAGTAAGAAGTGATTTGAAATAGACAGTAATGACTGGTCTATGGGCTAACTGATACATTATAACTGTTTATTAAATTTAACAATTTTTAAGTTAGATAATAATCATTACTTAAATAACCCTTGTGGATGTAGTTTAGGCATATGACTCGTGGCAAGTAAGGATTGCAATATTTATATAAATGGTGACACAAATAAATCAGAGCAAAATTCAAGCAGAAATCCAAGTAAGGGGACTTTATATTAAAGATTTTACTAATCTTCTGTATTTGATTGCTATTAAACCGATATTTTGTACAATCTCGCCTTAGCCTACGGTCTGACACAGCTGGTCTCCTCGCCCACGCGATTACCAGATGTGGATGGTCAATTACCCTCTCTGCTGGACCTAATACTAACTACACACCCTGATAATTATCAGGTGACGGTCACCGCCCCAATCGGGTCCTCTGACCATTGCTTGATCAGAAGTGTGGTGCCAATCGAACGTGCAAAACGGCCGGAACAGGCAACCTGCCGCCGTGTCTGGCATTATAAGTCGGCAGATTGGGAGGGACTGCGACTTTTCTATGCCTCCTACCCATGGGGTGGTGTTTGCTTCTCTCACGATGATCCCAGTACCTGTGCAGACGCTGTCACCGATGTGTTGCTGCAAGGTATGGAACTTTTCATTCCATCCTCTGTAGTACCCGTCGGTGGCAAGTCAAAACCCTGGTTTGACCGTTCTTGCATTAAGGCGTCTCGCCGCAAGCAAGAGCAGTTCGAAGCCTGGACCAATGCACTGGCTACTCGTGATCCCAACGTAGCAACTTATAAAAAGAAATATAACTCCGCCTCTAGGGCCTACAAAAAAGAAATCTCCGCAGCGAAGGCTGCCTATATTGAAAGGTTAGGTCATAAACTTGCGCAACTCCCATCTGGATCTCGAGCATTCTGGTCACTGTCCAAGGCAATCCAAGGCAACTTCAGTCAGTCGTCATTTCCACCTTTACGCAGGGGTGACAACACTCTGGCTCACTCTGCCAAAGATAAGGCCGATCTCCTGGGCGCAATCTTTGCGAGTAACTCAACATTGGATGACGGTGGAAAAACACCGCCTTCGATTCCCTGTAAACTAAGCTCAATGCCAGAAATTCGGTTTTCACAACGAGCTGTTCGTAAGGCACTCTGTAACCTAGACACATCCAAGTCGAGTGGGCCGGATGCAATCCCTGCTGTAGTGCTCAAAACTTGTGCTCCCGAGCTTACTCCAGTGTTAGCGCGCCTATTTCGACATTCCTACACAAAAGCAGTAGTACCGAATTTATGGAAAATCGCTTTTGTTCACCCGATTCCTAAGAAGGGCGATAGATCTGATCCGACAAACTACAGACCCATTGCCATAACCTCCTTACTCTCCAAAATAATGGAAAGCATTATCAATAGCCAGCTCTTGGGTTATCTAGAGAAAGACCAGCTATTGAGTGATCGCCAATATGGTTTTCGCCGCGGTCGCTCAGCCAGCGATCTCTTGATCTATTTAACCCATAAATGGGCGGAGGCTGTCGAGAGTAAGGGGGAGGCCCTGGCTGTAAGTTTGGATGTCGCCAAAGCTTTTGATCGGGTCTGGCACAAGGCGCTCATCTCCAAGCTCCCCTCCTACGGACTTCCTTCGGGACTTTGTAACTGGGTTACCAGCTTCCTCTCAGGCAGAAGCATAGAGGTCGTTATCGACGGTTTTCGCTCTGCTTCTTTGCCTATTAATGCCGGTGTCCCTCAAGGCTGTGTGCTATCCCCCACGCTGTTCCTACTGCACATTAACGACATGTTGCAAATATGCAACATACACTGTTATGCGGACGACAGTACGGGGGATGCCTGTTACTCCGGCCATTCACAAGTCTCTAGGACATACGTGGAGGAATGTCGAAATAAACTTGTGAATACTATCGAAACAACGTTAGATCAAGTTTCTGAATGGGGAAGGCTCAATTTAGTTGAGTTTAATCCCAAAAAAACACAAGTCTGCGTATTTTCTACTGAAAAGTCCCCATTTCTTGTTTCTCCCCGGTTTCAGAACACTCCCCTTAATATCTCACCGAGCATTGCAATCCTGGGTGTCCAAATATCGAGTGACGTTCAATTTCGAGGCCATCTAGAAGACAAAGCCAAACTAGCTTCTAAAAAATTGGGTGTGCTCAGCAGATCTAGGAAGTATTTCAAACCAGCTCATCTACTCCTTTTGTACAAGGCACAGGTTCGTCCACACCTGGAATACTGCTCCCATCTGTTTGCTGGCGCCCCAAAATACCAACTTCTCCCTCTAGACCGTATTGAACGTCGGGCAACTCGAATAATTGACAACCCTAAAATATCCGACAAGCTTGATCCGCTCTCGCTCAGAAGAGATTTAGCATCGCTCTGTGTTTTCTATAGAATTTATTATGGGGAGTGTTCTGAGGAACTCTTCGGTCTAATCCCACCCGCTCAATTCCACTACCGCACCTCCCGCCAGAAAAATAAGTTCCACCCTCACCACCTCGATTGCTGGCGGAGTTCCACAGTGCGTTTTACGCGAAACTTTCTCCCGCGAACTGTGAAGCTCTGGAACGACCTACCAACGGCGGTATTCCCGAGTTCTTACAACATGGAGACTTTCAAAAAGAGTGCCTTTAAGCACCTGAAAAACCGGCAGTAATTTAAATAAATTCCCGTGATATCCCTCTCTTTCCTTTTTGAGGACAGCAACACATCCTCTTCCCAGTGGATGCTTATGGGCGGCGCGTTTCGCTTAACATCAGGCGACGCGTCTGCTCGTTTGCTTTCCTATTGCATAAAAAAAAAAAAAAAAAAATTTTGTTTCCATTGTAAAAAAATGGATTATATCAATCAGGGATAGTGCTATCTAATAAAAAAATAATGTGTAAACTAAAGGTCTCTACTTCCGAAACTTCTATTATAATATTAGGATAGTTAGCTAGTAGCCTACTGAATAATTTTTTTTGCCAGTTTTACTCTACCATGTTTGGTTGTTTCAGACGCGCATGCAATCCCTGCGATCGGCACACAATGGCAGCATCGTGGAAACGTTTCGCTATATGGTGCAGCGGGAGGGCCTGCTCAGGTAATTGTTAATTAGTTTATGGGCCAACTTCACAAGGGGCAAGGTTGGGCGAGTAGAGGCAATCACGATAGAGGGCCTAAATGTCTATGATCGGCAGTCATTGTAGATGTTTATATTCATAATCGCTGTGTTGGCGGCAAACGTCAATAATCATTTGTTGGGCCAACACTGCCAATTGTGTATAAGAGGATTGTTGCAGGGAAGTGAGATATTGCATGCGAAAGCAAGCCAAAGTTTGAACATTATCCAGAGATAGATTATCAATCCTTATTCTTCGAAAGTCGTCCCTATACGCTAATGCAGCATGACATGCGTTATGTAGTCATGCATGAATGAGCATTGATCGATGTTGAAAGAAAAGACATACATACTGTAACAGTTCTATTAACCAGGAATAACTATGGAACAAGAAGTTCCACATTAGTACTACTACCCAATAAAGAAAATGTGTAAATATAGCATTACGATATTAGTAAGTCGCGGTATTCAAGTTGGTTGCCAAATTCCTATTGCCTAAGTAACAGTTCGTTTTCCTCTTTGGCCTACGTATTAATGCATTTTAAAGAAATGCTAGGAACCTTTTACATTCTGCCCATATTTGCGTCTTGGTCACTTGGTTGCAATTTACACCAATTTTTGCCAAAGAAATTTGTATTATTTTGATCTCAAATAAATTAAGTAGGTATACAAATGGATTAAAAGAAAGTCCTAACAATTGATGTTTATTATGCGATCGATTTCCTGGGTAGGTTTTCAAGGACACTTACAAGGGCACCCGATTAACATATAATAGGTATCGTAACTACGAGTCGGCTTAACAATATAGAAAAGATATAGATATTAATTGCTAGTGTATTTAGCACATACTTTATCTTGATATAGATTGTTAAGCTTACCACTGTCTGGTGGCATGTGGTTGTCGTAAAGGCAAACAGATTTTTGCATGTACAATAATTGTACAGGGTGGAAATTGTCTATGGGCCCTGGGTACTTGAAATACTGGAGATAGCAAAGTTTGCTGAAATGCTTTATTTATAAAAGGACATAGAACTGTATTAAAGGATATTCGAAAATTCTCTAGCCAATAAGTAGTTAAGCACTAGTTTCCCTCCAGGGCCCATTGAAAATGTCCACCCTGTATAATAGTAAATTAAAAAAAAGTAAACATACCTATGCTTCATTTTCGCATACTTTTGCGGAAATTATTATAAATGATTTAATATTAGATAACAACATACTCGATGGCAGTAACATCTGTGTTAATATTTATTGTTCGTCTCAACAGGATTACACTGTGACGATACGCTATCAGTCTATTGTTTACAATAATCACGGCAGTATTCTGTTTTACCATTATTTAGAGTAATAAACTCAAACATTTATGTATTCTATTACTTATTAGACTTCTACTAGAAGCACTTTTGAATCGTTATAACATAGTTTTACCAATAAGCTCCGATTCGAAAAGCAGTGTCTACGGAGAATAACCGGCAGGAAACTCTATATTTGCTCTTTTTAATACTATCATATAAGAAAGAAAGAAAAATATTTATTGCCATATTATGTTACACACACTTAACAACTACTTATATTACTAAAAAAAATATACAATAGTTTACATGGCAATCGGGTCAGACTCAGCCATGCTGTCGGGTATACTTACTTATAACGACTTTAATAAATACAATATGTAGTTTCGATTTTCATTAACTGGTCGATTTTCTTTGCTATAGTTGGATTTGTGATTAACTTGGCTCCTTGCTAATTTCAAGTTTCCACTGATTTAAAAGCAGATGTCTTCAATTGCAACGCCGTCGTTAATTACATGGAAACATATACATAAATCAATGAAAATATTAATCGAGATGCCGCGTAAAACATTACATAGAGTTTAGAAGGCGTTCGTTTACAAACAATTTATTTCTAACTATCAGAAAAGTACGAAGGACATGTCATTGACACTTACAAGTGTAAACTTTAATCTATTCTACACAGAAGTTAGTTTTTAAGTACCTACATAGATATTGCATTTGTGTCTGTCTTCAAAACGGAAAATAATCTCAAAACGAACAATAAATAAGTAAAAGACGTTATGATAACAACAAAACACGTTCTGTTAATGATGATATGAATTTCCCTCGTTTTAAACAATATGTACTTACTTTAATACGTAAAATAAAATAGGTATTTTTAAACCAAGAAATAATTAGTTATTTGATATTCACTGTTTTAAAAGTTATCGCAACAATTACGACTATAAAACTTGACTCGAATAAATAATTTGTTACTAAAAATAAATCTACCCAATTCATATAATATTACGCAAGTTTTCAATTGCATATCAACAGAAATAGGCTCTTATCATTGTTATCAAATACGTGAGGTGACAAGATGCACAACCTGAACACACACATTGACAAAGTTGATAACACACACGCACATTATCTGAAAATTGGCGGATTTTTAACAGAGTTTATCGCTAATGAACTAATTAGGTTTTAAGAATTGGGCCTGTTTAATGTAAGTTTTAGATAATGTGTTTGTTCGTTTTTTCCGATAATGATGTATAGCTGTTTAGCTATTATAGATATTAATAAGAAGAAACAAGCGGCCGGTTTGTTACAATTAAAATAATTATACGTTTTCGTGTTATGAGCAAGTTAATCGTCAGACGCATTGGTTCAGTGATATATTGCTATCTTTACTATTCATATCTTATCTAAACTACGGATACAATCTTATAAAAATGTAGTAAAAATTATTTTATTACGTAACAAAGATAACTATGCCACTGCCATATTACAAGATTACTGACTGGCGCGTCGTTGCTCTGTCTTTCCCTTATCAATTAGGGGTATGCACTCAAAATTTCATGAAGCCAGCCGATTTGGGGGAGTTTAACTTCAAACGTCGTATGTATTAGATATGAAGCAGCCAGACTTGTAAATCCTTCCTCATATGAGAGTCTTATTTATAGGACACAATCAATGTACTAACTTCCGCCATAACACAATGCATGTGTGTTTTTCCTTTGTATATCTGTCCTGCTCTCATAACGTCATATACAATGACTAAACATAATTTCAATAAGTGGTAATCTATTAGGTGCATTGTCGAGATTTGTATGAATACCTTTAGCATTCTTGTCGATTTATATAAATCAAATTTTGTCTGTTGCTAAGCAAAATGTAAGAAGCGAATGAAGAGAAGTTGTCTGTAAAAATGCGCCATATTTTTGATATTATGCCTAATTTTTACGCTTCTTACGGCCCTTCATAGAGAACTGCTAACGACGCCGGAACCGAAATGTGGGAGTAGTTTTGCTGAGTTAGCTTATAGTCTTATATGTTTACCAAAAATAAAACAAAAGTTACTCAGCCAGTATGCTCATCGTTAAAAAAATATTGCCTTTAATCAGGTTATATATGAATTTATTAGCTTCAAGGCTACATAGTAGAAAGTTGAACACTAGGATTCCGCACATAAGATCATGCCACGTGAATCAGCTTGCTATAGTAGTTTGGCGACTTGAGCCTGCATCCGCTCACATCACAAGTGATTCGAAAAGATTTAGCTACAAAATTGCTAATGGATTGACAGGTTTATAACTAGATTCTAGGTGGACATTTACAGCTCTCAATAAGGTGGTGTTGTCTATTAGATTGTGTAATGAATTAATTATTAAAATATTGTTTAATGTATTAAAGCAACGTAACAGCATATTGGTAAATATTAATTGCAAATAATTGTGTAAACTATAAGTATAGCACCTTGGGGTACACCAATAGTGAAGTAACGTCAGGATGAGTTTTATTGATAGATACCTACTGCCTTCAAGTTCAGGGCGTAATACAAAATTACTACACAACTTATTTACACTTGCCTGCAATGAAAACCAATCATTATCACAAAAATAGAATATATCAACGATGTCAAAAGCTCTATTAAAATCTAAAACATAAAATACTATAAAATTGGGTTTTACCGCTCTTGAAGACGTATAGCAAAAATAATTATGGACTTTCTCAGTGATTACTTATCGTATATGCTACATCGAAATTGATATGGACTGAGGTTTGTGCATTGAATACAACACAATCTAATCTGTGTACGTGAACCATCAGTATACAATATTGTAGCGATAATTATTTCATACATCATTCTTTGTGACAGTTTGCGATATTATGCGATTTCAGTTTGTAGGTCTAGGTCAAAGAGTTTGGTATAAGGTAGCTAATAGCATTTTTCATTTCCAGGTATAGATAAAGACCTACCTATAATAACAGTGACTTGATGACATTTATAAAATCAACGTTTGTACGACATTATAGTTAATTTTAGAAAGTAAGAATAGTTAGACAGACTGATTCAATTGCATTTGCAAGAAATTAAAAGTTCATTATAATTTTCAATTACTATTTCAAATCCTTCTATCTTCGTGATGTAGTACCTATCGATTATTTTTAGGTGAACACTTCAAACTTTTCTCTCCAATTTCATTTAAAGTATTGAAATAAAAGATTTATTTTAAAAAGGACGAAATAAGGAGGTAATTTTTTCGCCTCAGTCACTTAATAGCATTCAATGAATTAATGACAAAAAGTCGCGGGAGCTAAGACCGGTTGAAATCGTTATGTAACCGAACCGGTACAAGGTTAACTAAATCACATATGGATTAAAGCCTTCGAATAAAGAATGGCGGGATAACATTCCCTGCATTTTTGGGAACGGGTCTT
The DNA here is from genome assembly GCF_905220415.1 of Colias croceus. Lineage (NCBI taxonomy): Eukaryota > Metazoa > Arthropoda > Insecta > Lepidoptera > Pieridae > Colias > Colias croceus. Next base: position 5,729,178 of record NC_059560.1, read on the forward strand.
TGTATAAATGAACGAAGAAAAACAAATTTTCTAAAAAATAAATAAAAATACCAATGTTGAATGTTGACTTCTCTTGAAAAATTATAGTGACCGTTACGGAGATTACGGTTTTTTGCATAACTATGTATTAATTCAGATTTATCATGTGTTAATATGTTATGTGTTAATTAAAATTAATTAAATCTATATCAGGGTTTGTATGTTTCAATTTGATCCATCTAATGTATGATCTATCGTAATGTGTAACAATTTTTTATTTGTTTCATTAAAAATTATTACAAATTGACTTTTTACAAATAGGACACAAGATTTCCTTAATTCTTAAATCATCGAATGATGTACAATAACATTGCTCGCAATCCGTTACCTGATGACTTCTGAGTAACGTTTACACATTTTCACTAAATACTCAAGGAAATAATCTGAAGTACTGATAAATTAACAAGAACGTGTAAAATAGTGGGCACAATGAATTTTCACGCTACATAAGGACACATCAGTCAGAAGCTAGTGGTGACGCGGACGTTTCGGCCAAATATTTGATATAACGTACCAATTTCAACATGTTTTCTAGTTGTTATATAGAATTGCATCATGTTTTCATGGCTTTGATATCCTGAGTGTAGTTACTAATACGCAATTCTGCCTTTAAGAAACTTGAAAATTTGTCTCCAAGATTATGCTGGTTTTTACATAAATTTATTTTAAAAATAAAATAAATAAATAAATGGCTGGAAATTTAAAATCTAACCGTTATTGAAGTTTTTTCGTGTAAAGTTAATTATATTTATTTGAAATTCGATGTATGCAAATTTTGTGCAAAAAATATGCATAAAATATGTTGGTACCTAAATACCTTTCTCGTGAAATCATTTTACAAGGAAATCATACGCAAATATCAATAATAGATTTTGACTTCGAAGAATTAATACAGTGACTCTATTTTATAATAGCCATTTAGAAATCCATATACTAATATTATAAATGCGAAAGTAACTCTGCCTGTCTGTCTGTTACTCAATCACGCCACTACTGCATACTTAAGCAATTTGCATGAAATTTGGTAAAGAGATATTTTGATACCCGAGAACGGACATAGACTACTTTTACCCCGGGACATAGGATAGGTTTTATCCCGGAAATCCCACGGGAACGGGAACTATACGGGTTTTTCTTTGACTGCGCGGGCGAAGCCGCGGGTGGAAAGCTAGTATCAACCATATAGGAAGCATGTGTCCTTGGTAACAAATATAGGCTGACGCTGATGACTATGTTAAAGTACCTAGTGCAGAAATGGAAATGATGAAAATATTTTCTGAGCAGAACAAAAGAATGCTAAGGCAAACTATAGCAATTGTATTCCTGTGATCACAGGAAGTTGGTTTTGTTGAAATTGAGGAAGAAACTTTACTAGCTTGGCTTAGAAAGTTACGACTTTTGATCATAGGTATATAGTACCTTTTTTTCTTTATTATAATATGTATATCGTTTTTGTATAGAAGATAAGAATACGAGTTATTTCATATCAGCTTTTCTTTCATATTTATGCACTTACATTACTTAATGAATGTGTAGCTTATTTACTTAAAAATGAATTTTCTTTAATAATCCTCAACCTTCATAGATTGGACGTTTTTGATGAATCATGGTGATTGTTCTACGTTGTTTTCGTGTGCAAGCTATGTGACATGGATAGAAAGGTCAAGTTCAGGGTTGGATCTTGTGCCTGGCAGGGATTTGCCCTTATCGTCAATTCAAATTATTCAGCAAGAAATCTGGTATAAATATTTACAGATGTTATGTACATATTTAATTTCTCCAGCACAAATCGCCAATTGATTGGCATGCAAATATTAACAATAATGTCTATCACTAGTTCACTACATAGTAGGTATAAAACAAAGTCGCTTTCTCTGTCCCTATGTCCCTTTGTATCTTTAAAACTACGCAACGGATTTTGATGCGGTTTTTTTAATAGATAGAGTGATTCAAGAGGAAGGTTTTAGTATATAATATTATTAGGGGTTAGACAAAGCGGGCGAAGCCGCGGTCGGTAAGCTACTCATGTCTATAAATTAATAAATATCATTTTTACAATGAAATTTCAATTAATACCCTTTTTACAATTATATGTCAATTAACACATTTATACAATTTAATTACATAATGTTTATTAGAATTATGACAAGTTTGTAATTTGTAAACGTCCTATTGGGAAAACATTTTGATATATTTTTATTTTTTGTGAAATGAAATGAAATGAAAATTGTTTTAATCTACTTCTGTGTTTTCATCTGCATTTACAAATAAATATTACCAATGTAACTATTCATATTTCAAGTAGGTACTTGTGCAAAAGAAAATTGCCATCGATTAATTATTATCCTTGGCTCAATAAATTGTACCTAAAAATTAAAATGCAATATAAATAGCTTCAATCGAAATAAAATTTGTCGTTGAAGAGTTAATTGTTCTAATTACCATTAAAATATACTCGTGAATAATACAGCGATTGTCGATTGTTATTTAATCAAGTGTACTTATCTACGCGATAACGACAACGTGTTAATTCTAAAATGTTTCTTATTACCTTAATTATAAAGACTACTTTGCTATAATATGTAATATTATACAGGGTTAGTTTTCAATGACCGGCTAAATTTTCAGAAAAAGTTCAAAAGTTCAGAATCGATAACATTTTAGATGTAATGAAAAAAAAAACATTTTTTTTTTAAATTAGATTTCATTCTTGTCCGCCACTAAAAAGCGAACGTGTGGACATTACAAAAGCACAATTCAGTTCAACAACCTAGATAGGTAGAAGTTAGCACACACATAAATTTGGCGATGCGCGCACGCACATAAGTGCATTGATTCTGGCGGTGTTTACGATTTAGGAAATTTTTAAGACATTTTCAAATGAATGCTATTATTTTTATTTTATTTTATTCGACAATAATGTTTCAAATGTACCTTTGATTTAATATCTAGATCTTAATTTAAATTTTGGCTGGTCATTGAAAACTAACCCTGTATAATATGAAAGAGCCGGTGACTATTTACATGTCGTATTTTATGGTAATCTTTGGGTGTATGTAATATTAATTACCTACTGGGTATTACTATTATGCTTTGGAGTAGAAATGTTTTTATCAGTGTGATAGCTGACTGAAGAAAACGGGATGAAAATTGAGTTTTGATGTCAATGTATCGTGTAAAATATTGAGTAAATTTAATAAAGCTAAAAGAATTTTTATAAGGCTTTCCTTTTATGTTTACTTCCAAGCATCCAAAAAAAAAAAAACAATGAAAAAATGTGTGTGTGCCGAGCACACAGAAGTGTAAATTCTTTGGCAAGATTCAAAGATACCAAAATCGTTGCCTTACTCCATGATGTGACGGTATGGTCATGACGCGGCCTAATCATTTTAGTCTCAACGGGCTTATAGAAGTTTCACTTCAAAAAATTAGCTATATTATGCTACATGAAATTAAATTGCTTATGAGTTACATTTTTCATTAATTTTAAATTTCTCGCCGCAACATAAGATAACAGATTCCTACATATTATAACAAGCAGAGATAAACATAAAAAAATATATTTGTATTGCTAAACCAGTTGCTACTCGTTTAACTCATAAATAAATATTAGCTGAACACTTGTCGGCTAATAATATGATGTTTGCGATGTGGTTTGTGCGGTTTCCTCGGTTCTGATAAGAAATGGGAGCATTTGATATGGTGGAGCGTCTTTGTTAGGGGTTTTTTCAACTACCCTCAACAAAATGTATGGAATTATTAAAATGGTATTGAAGGAAATATACTGTGGTTTATTGGTTAGATATATGTTTAAGTTATGTATTTACGATTTAAGCATATTTTAGGACATATTTAAGTACATTGTCCTCCAGTGAACTAACAAATAATTTAAATTGAGCGCTATACTAGTTTTGATAATTCCTTTTAAATTTTGTTGAAATATTTTAGTGCATATTATGTAATAAATTGCATTTTTTTGTGCGCCGTAACTATGTGTATGCGTATGCGCTGAATAGTGAGACGAATTGATTTAGTTTATTAAGCTTAAAAAATGTATAAATATTTCAAGTGCCTTTTTATCCTTTTCTGACAGTAATGTAACTAACTACCAGGTTTTATCTTTACTACTCAATTTTGTACATAAAAGGCATAATTATAAAAATATTGGGAAGAATAGCTTTTCTGATAACTGTAAAATATATTCACGCAGATTTTCAGTTCCAAAGCAAATAGATTACCCAGTTTATTCTAACAATGCGCATTGAATGCCATCTAGATCATTTTAGCATGACAATAGAATATTTTGCGCCACCAGTACCCGCACGATGTCTTATAGCAGTACGTATTATTTCCAGTGTGGACAAATCATAGTGCTAAATAGGGTTGTTGAGGATTCCTTTTCCGCTTCCGCATAATGCGGAAGTTCCGCAATATTTTGGGTTCCTCAACCGTTACTGCATCCTCAAAAATAAAAATAAAAAATTCCTCTTCCGCTATCGCTTTCTCAAAATTTTGTGGAAATTCATGAGGATGCCTTATCTATGGCAATTGGCAACGCACTCGCTACGCGCAGCGCTATTCCAGGCCAATTCGATCGGGTGGCCGGGCCGAGTCGGACTCTAATAGATGAGCTTTTGTTTATGCATATAACTCGACAAAACCTAATCTAAATAAAAAAGTGACTCGACTTGATTATAATTTCCTATCATCCTCATCCTCATCCGCTTCCTCTTCCGCTTCCTCATCCTCATGCTCTTCCTCAAAAAAATATCCTCATCCTCATCCGCATCCCACAAATTTGCGTGTGAAAATTCCTCTTCCTCATAATCACTTCCTCAACAACCCAAGTGCTAAATATGTCGTCTAGCGCCATCACTTTCCCACACTGGATATAAAACTGCTGTAAGACATCATGGTAACCACTCAGACCTTGTTAAGTATCGATTGTGCCCGCGATACAAATTTCGATGACCTTGGACCTATAATTTTATCTACAATAGGTCGGGAAGTTATAAATAGCATTGCTGTTTGCTAAATCGTTTTTTGCTTTGTGAAGGATTCCGCCTGGAAATTTAAATTAATCAGAATAGCGTTAGACTCTTCTTTAATACATTTTGGAAAAACGATATATGTAGTAGCAAGTGTGTGTTGCTTTTGATTTTTTGCAAAAGTATGTTTGTTAATTGGCCTTTCATTGATTTTGAGGGTATGATTTTTGTGTCTGGAGAGGTAGAGAGTTATACAGGCTTTTTTACCGCGTTGAAGTCTCAATCGTATTGTAATTTTTTTTACCCACGTGGGCGTACAATTAGTACCTAATTAATTGCATTATTCAGATATGTGTCATCATGCATTTTAAAAATTTACATATTGCAGTAAGCATTATCGGATTTATCTTATCTACTTCATTGATCATCATTAACAAATTTAAATTAGTAGGGAATGAATGAATAGACAAAATTTCTGTTCTTTTGGTCACTTTAATTTTTCTGAATTACTAGTATATGGCATAAATACACTTCACGTCATTTATCAAGATTTGTATAGGGTCCATGTTATCTGTCTTTCTCACACAAACTCGCCTCTAAAATATTTTTCCAATGAAACAAATGCCTGGAAGGATACTATAAGCCTCTATATCTGCTCCTACCCCACAATACTAAACATTAAAAGGTCTTCCATAATCAGCCCATTATGTTCCCAATGCGTCACGGGCCTTTCAAAACGTCTTGATATTGTCTAAATATCATACACTGTATATACGTTTCCCGATTCAACGCATTATTTGGTGCGTTTGTTGCAAAACATGTTCATCCATTGCTCGCATTGTTGATAATAGCGCATCCTGGTTTATCTTCCGCCCAGCGATGTAATACTAACATGGCTTACTATTGTTGATACTACACTACCGTATTTAGTATTTACAAGCTGATGTACTACTGCAATGTTCACAGGCAATGTTTAACTTTGCACCTGTTTCATTCATTGTCTTTTTATTGACGTAAACAGTTGTTCGACTTTTTCTTATATCATCATAGTTTTTTCTCTCTCTACGTTATAAAAATTAAAAAGTAGATACTAAGTTAAGATAAATTTTAAGTGTACAGTAAAAGCATCCTTACATTGGGAGTAATCCCGTTCCAGCCTTTTAGGACGTCCACTGCAGGACATAGGCCTCCCCCAAAGATTTCCATAACGACCGATCACCAGCGGCCTGACTCCAGCGGCTCCCCGCCACTTTGATCAGGTCGTCTGTCCACCTCGTTGAAGGCCGTCCCACACTGCGACGTCCTGTACGTGGCCGCCATTCGAGAACCTTTTTGCCCCAACGGCCATCGGTTCTGCGGGCTATATGCCCAGCCCAACGCCACTTCAACTTACTAATACGGTGGGCTATGTCGGTGACTTTAGTTCTTTTGCGGATCTCCTCATTTCTGATTCGATCACGCAAAGAAACCCCAAGCATAGCCCGTTCCATAGCTCGTTGAGCGACGCGAAGCTTGTTGGGAGTAATAAGTAATAACTATCTAAATATTTTTATACCATTTGCCCTAGTTTCAAAATGGTGGTGCCATCAACGTAAAACTAATACATATTTGATTCTAGCAATACTATTTAATTCACAATAAATTAATTTGTTTTACGTCATCATTGTGCCGATAACAGTCGCTATTGTGTATTGATATTAGTGAATACATTGTTTTTTAATTCATATGTGTTATAGTTCAAGGTTCAATTTACTTTACTCGATACTCGATAGAACTGTCTTGGACAAATCGAATATTAATAACTTCTATTTTAGGAACATATTTGATTACTTTACAGTGGGACTGTATTGTATAATATTAACTGTTTATAACGCTAATGGTTCATTAATGGGTGACCAGTATATTTGTAAATATTTATATTATTAATTAATTAGTACCGTAGACACAATAACGATTAAAGTATTTTAACTGATTTGCCGGCGGTCTTACTTGCTGGTTACCTACCCGTACCCAGCGAGTATAGCAGGCTTGCTAATCCAGATTCCAGAGTATCTATATGTGTATGATACAGATCAGCTGATTTTGCGTTTAAAAAATCCAAACATTGTTACAAAGCTTCTCGATTATAATAATTATGTATTTGTATAGTTTGTTTTTTTTCAGGATTCGAAATTATTGAAGTTAAACTTCTTTATCGGGGTTGGAAAAAAATTTAGTGTAACATTTTTTCGTTACGCGTGACATTTTTCCGTTACGCGCCATCTTTTTTTTATCCCTACCACGCGTGATTCGACGTATTTCTGTAAAGTTGCATATAGTAAATTATTTTTTGAAAAATAAGGTCATAAAGAAGTTTCACTTCTTACGTGTGTACACTAGTACACGCACACATTTTTTTCTTATTATTCCAGATTCCTAACATTTGACCGTGCTTTATATCTAAGCTCAGTCTATTCCCTCAATTATTATACTATTCTTTCCCGTGTATTCCCTTCACGGATTACATAATATCTTGTATTCGCAGGCCCGTCCGCGGCATGTCGGCGGTGGTGGTCGGCGCCGGGCCGGCGCACGCCTGCTTCTTCGCGACGTATGAGCAGAGCAAGCACACGCTGTCACAGTTGACGAGGCATCGGCACGACCATATCACACACGGTAATTGTAATTTGTTTATTAGTAGGTGGTTTTGGTTTTGGTCCTTCGAGGCCCTTTGACTCGCTTAAAGGTGGGTCCCCACGGCCTGATTTCTTCACAGATCCGACCGTGCCAGACCAGACCACAGGCCGTGGGTATCGACAGGCATTATCGGATGCGCCGATACCCACGGCCTGTGGTCTGGTCTGGCGCGGTCGGATCTGTGAAGAAATCAGGCTATGGGAACCCACCTTAACTGAGGATGTTTATTTTGCCTTGAGACTTGATATCGGTATGAGTATCTGTTACTTCTGGAGTTGTATTTAAAATATCTACATGTGATTTAAAGCATCGCTTAGCCTTTGTGTTCAGTTTGCCATTTGACTTCAAGTTCAGAAAATGTTGATCTATTATTTTTCTCATATTTCCGATCTTACTCTTAAATAGCGTGGCAAATTCATAATCAATGCTTTATTTCGACGTACTCTATTAAAAAGTATACACAGAGAGATTCTATTTCCAAAGCATTGTTTACCCGTACCCTAAGTATCAAGTTTCTATTAGCTCCCGTTTGCGCAAAAGCGTTCATAGAATTGCTATTTTTAACATTATTTTCCCTTTTAAAGGTCTATCTGGATGTTTGGCGTCACTCATTCACGATGCTGTATCAAATCCAACAGAAGGTAAGTCAATATATTTTCCTTTTATATCTTTACTTATTATATGAGACGTAAATGTAGCAGACAACTAACTGTAAACAAATATTACTACTTTAATTGATATGGTATGTAATTCTCGTAAAGTTCTTGCTATGGTTGAGTGAATTATACGTGGTTTTTGCTTCATATTGTATGTAACTATAAAATATTCAATATTCATTCAAGTCTTATTCATATTTACTCAAACAACCATCATAAATTGATAACAACATGCGGTTAGAATCAATGACTATGAAAACCAATATCTAGGAGAATATAAAAGATCCTACTTGTTGTACACGGCAATTCAAATCCTAGATTACTACTGCTGAACCTGTGATATAAGACATTCTGAAAATTTTAAAAAGTGGGTTAATAATAGGTGTCATAATATGAATTGCATAAAAGATATTCTGCTTCGACATGCGGTATTCTATTCCAAAATTCTTACAATTCATAGGTAATTAGAAACTAGGTTTCCGCCCGCGGCTTCGCCCGCGCAGTCAAAGAAAAACCCGCATAGTTCCCGTTCCCGTGGGATTTCCGGAATTGCGTCATTTTCCCGGGATAAAAAGTAGCCTATGTCTGGGGTATCAAAATATCTCCATACCAAATTTCATGACAATTGGTTCAGTAGTTTAGGCGTGATTGAGTAACAGACAGATAGACAGAGTCACTTTCGCATTTATAATATTAGTATAGATTTCGAGAATTTCCAAATAGGTAGATAATTGTATGTGGATTCTTTTATTTAGAATTGGACGTTGCTCCCGTTTTACATGATTGTCTTTATTAGTTTATGACGCGAACACAACTTTGTTAGCATTGTGTTGCAGCGCTCTTTGCAATGCTCTTAATTGATTATTGCTAAGGATACTTACACATGGGTGCTGGTTTTTTTGCGATGTTCATTGCGTCTGGAAAATAGTGTGGATGAGCTATATCAGGCCATAGATTCTTTCAAGTTTTACTTGTCTACCTATGTCTGTCTGTGTTTTACCTAGTCTGAAACGAAATAAATTATTATGACTTTGACTGTAATATTTTAAACTTATACATACTCAGGTCGGAACACAAACCTTCATTTACTGCTTAAATGCAATGATCAAGTTTGACAAGTCTATTTGCACTCATTTAGATCCGGAGGATCAAATAATATCAGAAAATGATGGCATTCCATTTCAACGTAGAACTTTTCAAAGCAAAAATGTGTTTAATATCGATATGTTTAAAGTTGAAAATTAAAATAATACCTGCATTGTACATAACGTATCATTAACAGCATTAATTACGTAGCTAGCATAAGCACGTGTTGTTATGCTCATTACCTAGGTATTGGTTGGTGACTGCTAGTGACAAGTTGTAACGCACTAGATATTTGGAATTAATTGTATTGTCTTTTGAGTATATGGTATGGACACTTCTGTGAAAAGTAGTCACTGTTAGGGTGCTTTTCCACCAGATATGTGCGAGGAGGCATAGTGATAATTATTTACTATTAGCGGTTCGCCCCGGCTTCGCCCGTGAAACGATTACGTTTTCTCTCGATAAGAACCGTCCTCGTGCTTCAAGGAATATTATAAAAAAAGAAAAAATGAAATCGGTTCAGCCGTTCTTGTTTTACGCTTACCAACACATTTAGCGATTCATTTTTATTATATAGATTAACGTTTTAATAAAGTACATCTCGAAGGATGAGTATTTATATAAATCACACAACCGTTAGCCGTATTCAGATAACATTATTTTTTTTACTGAATTAATACCAAGGGATATATGAATCACCAAAGTTGGTATACTTTATATTCTGCACGAAGCAATCTCGTATGGCTAGAAGAATTATGTTTCTTTCAATTGAACTCAATTTTATTTAAGTAACCAATACGTGTTTTGAATGACTTCATAATTTCTTGTAAATAGCTGGAAAAAACACGTGGCGAATGCATTTTCCTCATATGCTATATCTTATATCTTATACTTATAAAGGTGAAGAGTTTGTTTGTTTGTTTGAACGCGCCAATCTCAGGAAATACTGGTCCGATTTGAATTTTTTTTTCGGTTTTAGATAGCCCATTTAACGAAGAAGGCTATAGGCTAAATATCATCACGCTAAGACCAACGGAAGCAGAGCAATGCGGGTAAAACCGCGGGGCACAGCAAGAATAACATATATGATTTTATTATAAATTATAATGCATATCTCTTGTAAATAATGTTATCTCGGTGCAAACAATGTGCGTTGTATTTTTTCTAATAATAACATGGAATTGTGAGCTAATTACTATGATATGATGTGATGTTGATTGTTGAGTATCTACCGAGAAATGTGAATAATATACGAGCTTCAGTTTGACTTTTAAGTTTTTGTAAGCTCTTCTGGGAACTTCTTGGAAAGTAGAAATATATTATACTAGCTTTCCACACGCGGAATCGCCCGCGCAGTCAAAGAAAAACCCGCATAGTTCCCGTTCCCATGGGATTTCCGGAAAAAAACCTATCCTATGTCTCGGAGTAAAAAATAGCCTATGTCCTTTCTCGGATATCAAAACATCTCTATACCAAATTTCATGCAAATTGGTTCAGTAGTACAGGCGTGATTGAGTAACAGACAGTTACTTTCGCATTTATAATATTAGTACCTATGGATCTAGGTACAGTTGTGTATGTGTTACCTACAGATTATTTCAAATGTCTTATTTTGGGTTTTCAACTTTCTACATACCAAATTTCCACAACGAGTAACAAACATCCATCCTCACAAACTTTCGTATTTATAGTAGGTATTAGTAGGATGAATGCATTCGATCATATTCCTCCCCATAACGAAGGCTAGATTCACATTTATATCTATTTAATAACATGAAACGAGTTATCAAAACGTTGAATTAAAATTAATTATTTTATTCACAGTTGTTTACTTTTCATATCATACATTCGAAAATGTTTAAGTAACAGATATGAGCAAAGAAGTAAATAGATCTTAGTGCGCCGTTTTTAATGCACACATTGTGTAATTATTATCACTCGTTACATACGTACTTATGTAAAAAACAAAGTCGCTTTCTTTCTCCCTATATCCCTATGCTGAAATCTTTAAAACTACACAACGGATTTTGATGCGGTTCTTTTTAGTACATAGAGTGGTTCAAGAGGAAAGTTTAATTATTTTTTAGACAACGTGGGCAAAGCCACGTGCAGAAAGCTCATATAAAATAATTAAAAGCAATAGTGAATCTCCATTTCATTCTGCATCATTGTAGCAAGAATACAATAATGCTAATTAAATATTATTGTATTCTTGTTACAATATCGTCAATGGGTACTTCCCCACCGCAAGGCTACTTATTTATGCCGCAGCATGCTATAAGTATAAACCTTATATTTTTCTATGCTTGGCCGTAGATAGGATACCATTAACTTATCATATAGTATTGTGACAAAGTATTAACACCTGAAAAAGAAAATTTTCAAGATGGCTTTTGTAAACTTTTTCATAGTCACATTTCTTATTTATTTATTTATTATCTGTGTATGTATTTGTATACTTACTCTTATATTTATCTATACTATAAGAGATAGCAGAAGAGTTTGCTTGCTTGTTTGTTTGGACACGCTAATCTCAGGAACTGGAGGACCGATTGCAATAATTCTTTCATCGTTGTTTATAGTTTATGTAGGTACGTGATCCCTGATATATAGGCTATATTGTATAATTTATATATAATGTGCCACGGGCAAAGACGTAGCGGACTACCAATTATTGGTATCGACTAACGCATAATTTAATCAACAAATAGTTTTCACGTACGATTTATCATAGTATCGTGACTATACAATATTGAGTATAACATCGTAGGTAGGTATAACGCGTCGCGGAAGAATTCCAACCAATACCCGCGGCCCCATCATTAAAGCGGCTCGACGGAACACAGTGGGGTTTTAGTCGGTAGGAATCCGACATAACCCACGGCTCCTTCCCCGGGGGCAGTGGGTATCTTTGGAAGATTTCCCCACTAAAAAAAAAAAAAAAAAAAAATAAAATAAAAAAAAAGTAGGTATAACGCAAGAAGCTTATATCTAATACACTGGAGATTGCACTATGACCATTGACTTGTCACAAGAAAATATAACCTTGAATGACGTCAGTGTTGTTTTTTGTCTCTTTCTGTGGGTGACCACACTGGTTTGTATATTCAGGATTTTTCGAAATAGAAAAAACTAAAAATCATGGTCTATAAATAATAACGACATATATTTTTAACAGTATTAATTATATTATAATATTACTGGCCATACTTTATAGGTACATACAATTTTAATTGGAATGATAGTTTTAAATAACTCTTGGCTACAAAGCCTGGATATGAACCGATATATAGCATTAACATCCTTTGTAAATAGAGGAAAGTTGTGTTTTGCATCAGATGCTGTTTACCAAATTGTAAGCTACTCAGATCTTCTTTTTAAACGCGTTGCTTCGACGGGTCAATTTCAAGCCAAAATCATCAAAGAAAAACTGTTTATAATAAACGCCTTGCACAAATTTCAGCTAACTTTACAAAGTTTATTTTTCAAAAGGTATTTTTTTCTGGGTCGTAATCCTCAGTAATTTTACCCTTGATGGGCACATATATTTCTTTTTATTTTACTTTTTGGAAAGCTGAAATACCTAAAACAAAAAATATGAGGTAAGTTAAAAAAGTATAAATTTCAATGTAAAAACGAACAATCTTATAACTACATGTGAGTGCAATACCGATGTCGAGTGTTGTTTCATTACTAGTAAAAATCTTGAAAATGGTGTTTTAAATTTCATCATAATATTGTTATTACAATATATTCTCTTCACTATCCATAAAAACTCGTCATCATGGTTACCTTACTTGTTAATTTTGTTTATTGAAAACTTGTTGAAAAATGATAAAGTATTAGGAAAATAACAAATTTAACATGACTGCTTTCTAAAATGATGCAAAATTTTACAATTTTTGCCATTGAAATGATTCTAAACAGGTAAATGCAGGAGTATTGAGGAATATTGTAAATAACGTAAATATACACTTGCCTGTGAAATTCTTTGCCAGAATTTGGTGTCCAAACACTTCTGCAATTTTTCACAATGCAATACATTATTTATATTCGGAAAATATTTATTAAATACGCAACAATATTAACTTAAATATTCGAAACGACGCAATTTTTTTGACACTTATGCCATATTGTCAAAGTGAGAGTTGCTACAATTTTATTATGGTAACTACCCATAATCAGGGAGTTTCGCTTTTTAATAATTGGTCCAGATACTTATTTTATTTAGCATAAATAATAATTGTCTCATCCAACAATGCTTCTGAATGACGTTGTTGGCAATTTATCAACAAACTCATGTACAAAAACTAACCTTTTGCACAGAATATTACGGCATACATAGTAGCCTTGGGAAAACTTCGTATTAACAGTGGCAATACCAAGTTAGGTGTGAAAGTGATAAAACACAACAATTTTCTTGTTACACGTCAAATGTTCATACCGAAATCTCCAGTGTATAAGATATAAGCTTCTTGGTATAACGCCGCGCTGTGTGGGACGTCAATTGGTAGATAGGCGTAACTAGATCCGGTGATGATTGTCAAGTAGTTAGAGCTCAGTCACGGTACGTACTCATTTGTATGCAAAAAATTCGCCACTATTAATGAGTATAAGTGTTATTTGCTTATGGACAGGTTGTGCAATATAGGAACGATTATATAAAATGAATTGTGCATTTTTTTTTTTGTAAGAAGAATTGTGTCTGTCATTCTTGGTAGGGTTGTTTGTTTGGTTTATAAATTTGACTAGCTGTCCCGGCAAACGTTTTGCCGTACTATTATCACTTAGGGGTATGAAAAAAAGATGTTGGCCGATTCTCAGATCTATCCAATAGACATTCAAAATTGAATGAGCCTTTTCGGAATAGTATGGTAACTTACATTGTGACACAAGGGTTTATAATTATATAGAGACTTGCTTACCGCCCGCGGCTTCGCCCGCTTTCTCTAAAAGATTTGAGATTTAAACTATCTAGAACTGCATGCACGTGTGTGAATTTTATTATAATCGGTTAAGTGGTTTAGGAGTCCATTGAGGACAAACATTGTGACACGAGAATTATATATATATTAAGATAGAACTGTGTAAGATGTGTTTGAGGTATATGTATTTTGTTGCAGTTTTTTTACCCGAATGCGCCTCTGATATCAAAATTTATTTATTCTTCATTTATTACATTGCAATGGCTCGCGCTACACATTGTAAACCGGTTAATTCGCATAGGTAGATAACTAAGGCATAATGAATTTTTTATATCGCACAATACTCGCCAATTCAAATGTAACAGACATTTGAATTTCCAAGGATAAAATAGAAACGAGCATATTATGTGCTGATATTATGTGACCAATGCGTTAGTGCTGATTTACACAGGGTCAGTAACTGACTACAAATTCGAGGCAAATCAGTGCTGACCCGAAAAAAAACCCTGTGTAAACAGATTTGAAGTCAGTACAGAGGCTTGAAGTCTATGTAAACAGTTAAAGTCTGCCGAAATTCGGCGCCGCGACTGACTTGTCTACTGACCCTGTGTAAATCAGCACTTAGAAGAAATAAAACTTAAGTTTTTAATAAGTATCTACAATTTATTATTTAATATAATAGTCTCTAATTAGTGCAATTTTATATTAATGCACACGTGGTTTGGTATTTGTTTCAAACTATGTATCTGTTTTCAAGCTCACTATCTTTAAGAAGCCCATTTGAATCGAAATTATTTACCACCGGTCCGAAAGTCTACAGAGAATAGCCGACGTTTCATTTCTTAGAAACAATTCAGCTCTAATCATTTCCTCTAAATATAAGTAAATATTCCGCGTTATACTTCTTGCATTTGGTACCAAAAATTCAATAAGGCAAAAACGATGGATCACGGTATCAAATGCAATGACCTTGACATCATGTTCTCGAACGATCTATGGCATAATGACACATATGGGCAGGACGCTCATAAACATTGCAATGTTGTGCTGATTCAGTTTTTATATAGATTAATTAATCGTAGTTCCAATACAATAGAAGTTGTATAAAGTAATGTTTAATATGTATCCATTTTCCTTAATGCATGTGCATTGAGGAAATTTAACTTTTTAAATTAATTTAAAAATGGGAACTATATTTTCTATCACCAAAATTTATATTTGATAAATAGATCTATCACCACGAAATATTTTCGTTCTCAGATAAACAAAAATTGTTCCCAGGTATGAATTATCAAATTAATGTTATTATATGTGTAAAATAAGAGATCGATAACCAATAAAATTACATTGCATTACATGAATATAAACTTCGTTCTTATAATAACAGTTTTGTTACTTAAATAATAGCTCTGTGCTCAGAATGGTAGATCTGTCACCAAATAAATCCAAACCAGCGCTGATTATTCAGTGATTATTGTTTTGTAACAATAAATATTGATTATTTTAACTTTAATTAAGTGTTTTATCTACAATTATGCTAACCATAAGCCAGCTATTAAACCAGAGCTGATTATTCAGTGGTTATTATTTTTAAGAATAAATATTGATTATTTTAACTTTTAGTAACATAATATGATTTATTGGTGATCTCTTTAAATTAGTTTGCTTAAATACTTATTAGGACACACCTATTATAATACATACAAAAACATTTATTTGGTACTAGACCTTATATCTCAGGATTTTAGGTGATTTATTGTGGAACTGATTTTGCATTGTTTGGTGACTACATTTTGGTGACAGATCTACTATTTTGAGGACAAACCCTATTATTTAAGAAACACAAAACTAATTAAATTGGTGATAGCTTAAATGATACCCTTTAAAAATTTAAATTAATAAAATTTTAAATTAATTTAAAGTTAAATTTCCTGAACGGTCTCTTCGATTTAATATGTTTGTCATAAAAATGTATTGAATAAAAATAAATATGCAATGGGGCTGCCATGAACATTCGTTCAAAAGCCCAGAAATAAATGATTGAAAAAAAAAATTAGACCTGAGGCATTATAGATATTAGGTACCTATTCACCTATTCATAGATAAAAGAAATACTCATGAATAGGTATATATCGTCTATGTAAAGTTACAGACAGAACACTGTCAAGAGCCCGCGTGGCCTCACTCGTATGCGACCAGCTGTTCTTACGTGAAGGAGTAACATACATCCATTCTCGCAAACTTTCACGTTCATAATATTAGCAGTTTCTTCCCGGTTCTTCTCCATAGATACTGCTTTCCGAATCGGTGGTAAATTTTAAAAATATGTGATGCAAAAGTGCTTCTAGAAGTCTAATTGAATAAATAAATGTTTGAGTTTGATAAAATAGGATTGTAATTATTTTGCAGTTATCAAAGTCCACTTAATGTAAATATTCAAATACTTTCCGTCCTTAACATTAACACATTTAGCGTCATTGTTTTCTATTTAAAATTCAATTCAATTCAACGATCGTGTAATATAAGGTAATTGTACTGTTTTGATGAGATTCGATTATGTAATTAAATGATAGATGTCTTGATTGTTAACGTTATAAGTATAACTATAGTATTGAAGGCCAAAAATATTGTTTTAATATCGCAAATATGTATAGTTGAGGCTTCGACAAAGCTTATTCGACAATGTTTTAGAATTTAGATTATAAAGTTATGGACATATTAAGAGTGGGCATAAAGTCAGAGAATTTCTAAAGTTATGGGCCCCGCCCTAGCGCGCCATGCCGCGCGCAATCATTCTTCCATCATACACGGCTCACCGTACTTACGTAAAGTTCATCGGACGCTAAATTAAACACAATATTCTTCGCGCGTTCAACGCGTATTTTCGGTAGTTAGTATACAGTGAAGTTGAAATCATGGCAAATTATGTAATATGATAATTTATTATTATTTTTTAATTTTTATTTATAACTATTGATGATAATCTATACGTATATAATAAAACAGTAAAAAAAGTGTATACGTATGTAATATATTCAAAAAAACGATATTAGGGAAACAGTATAGAGCACGAATCCGTAAAAAATTCTGTCTGTTTGTTTATGTCTGTTTGTTTGTATGATTTGAATGAATGTTAAATTGTTGTGTTTATACTTTATATTATATTTATTATATACTAGCTTTCCGCCCGCGGCATCGCCCGCGCAGTCAAAGAAAAACCCGCATAATTCCCGTTCCCGTGGGATTTCCGGGATAAAACCTATCCTATGTCCTTTCTCGGGTATCAAAATATCTCTATACCAAATTTTATGCAAATTGGTTCAGTAGGCGTGATTGAGAGTTACTTTCACATTTACAATATTAGTACAATATTAGTATAATATTAGTACAAGGTAAATTAGCTTGGAGAAATTTTTGCATATCTAGTGGTGTGTATATTACTCAGATCTTAGAGCGCGTTTCCACTATAACGTTCAGGCCTATACAAAAATGTTTCGATATCCTTACATTACTATTTAATTTTATACTTATTCCTAGCAACACTCTGATTTTTGTTTTCAATAAAAACAAGTTTTTATTTGAAAGAAAATGGTTTTGACTTTATAAAAAAAAAATAATTATCATTCAATTTCACGTTCTTGAGCAAACGACAAAACGACTACCGTGAAACAATAAAATATCGTATCCATAATAATTTGTTTCGTTATTAATATTTGACCGTAATAATTACGAAACAAAACAAATAAATAAATCGTCACTTGATAGTTGAAAGTGGAAACACGCACAAAACCAGAATAAACCAGTTTACGCTGTCCGCAGGTACCACGTGCAGTCCGTGAGTCGCTTGGTACCGTTAGAACATAAAGCACACATTTCATTCAAAAGTTATAATTATTACGTAATTGTTAAATTTTGTATTTGTTGATTGTTGTTATTATTTGTTATTATTGTTATAATATTTGTTGAAGTGTTTAATTTGTGTGTAAGTGTTGTAACTTTATATTGTTAATTGTTAATGTAAAAGTTATACGTATGTTAAATGTGCAAATATTAAAATAAAGTTTCATCTTTTTCAGAGGAGAAACACATATAGTTTAATTTAAAATCCCATATACAGGGTTATTTGTAAAATACCGGCAACCTCGCAGGATAGCTAACATCATAAGTAACATTTGTTCTACGACTTTTGGCTGTTGGCATAACGAAATAAATTATTTTTAAATGATTTTTTAAGCTTTTATTGTACTCTCCTAACGTTTGTAAGTCTATGTTCTACTCATCATCGAAAGGACAACCGCGACGCGACGCCCCCTTTCCCCTCCCGTTCGCTTCTTGTTTACGTAATTTTTGAGCTGCGCGTAGAGTTTATAATATTCAAACGGAAAATGAAATGAACATTTATTTTTTTATGAAAATAAAATCTAACATAATATCAAAAGTCGTAGAACAATTATTAATGTTGTTACTTATGATGTAAGGTATCTTGTCCTGCGAGGTTGCTAGTGTTTTACAAGTAACCCTGTATATATAATAAAAACTAAAAATAAAATGTTGTTTTTTTTATTTGCTGACCATACACTACTACAAACGCAAAAATTTAGCAAAATTAGAAAATCCCCGAATTTGCATTCGCGAGTGTATTCATACTTAGGGTTGCCAAACAGTATTCTACTGTTTTTCACTAAATTATACTTTTTACTGTTTAACAAATAAAAAGTATTTATACAAAAGACTGTTTTCAGCATAAAAGTGCAAACACATAATATAGACAGTATAATGTGTTACATTTAGACGCTCACAATTTTTTTTTATTTAGTCAGAGGGCACACACTACAATAAATACTGTTTGTTTTGCTAAAATACTGTTTAATATTTTTTTTTACACGGTCGTAAGAGACGCCATGGACAGAGACCGGTGGAGGCAAATCATCCGCTCCAGATGCAACCCTGATGCTGACCACGATCCTCAGACATGAGGGACCGACAAGAGAGAGAGAGAGACCTGAATAATGAATATACGTACTTTATTTCTTGTAAAAAAAGTTGGCAACCCTATTCATAGTGTTTGTTTATAATATAGGAGTGGCAAGGTCGCCGTCGCGTCGCGCGCAATTGCTGCTATCACCGTCGCTTGAAACCGGCGCTCCAAAAATGCGCGCGTGCGTGCTCCAACGCGCAGGACTGTCGCGAAATTTCTCTTATTGGATTTCGTATGTAGGCATTGTACTGAATGTTGTTTCATATGAGCGCAATCGAGAGCGCTCCGTTTCGCGTGTTACTTATGAATGATATATGTATTTTATTTGTAACGTAGTCTCATGTAGAGAAAACGTACATATTTACGTTTTCTCTACATGAGAACCATCCTTCATCCTTCAAGGGATACAATAAAAAAAGAATTATCGAAATCGGTTCAGCCGTTCACACGTGATACCGTGACAACGCGAAACGGGTTTCATTTTTATATATACAAATATTTAGACGAGTAAAGTTACTTATTTTATTTAATTTTACGATAGATTTCAAATAATGAGCAGGTATAACTTTATAATTTACTAGAGGTCCGCCCCGGCTTCGCCCGTGGTACATATGTATTTCGCAATAAAAAGTAGCCTATGTCCTTTCTCGGGTATCAAAATATCTCCATACCAAATTTCATGCAAATTGGTTCAGTAGTTTAGGCGTGATTGAGTAACAGACAGACAGACAGAGTTACTTTCGCATTTATAATATTATAGTATGGATTATAATTATTTATGGGAGTTCACTGCACCAGTGATTATTATAATACAGATTGTGAATATATTATATTATATATATCTACTATTCACAACCTATTTACGTTATTTACTGGAACAACCATAGGAATCTACAAATAGGTAGTAGGTAATCATAGTAGTAATGGTAATAAGTAATAAATAAAAAAATATACTAGGTACATATAAATCTTTCTTGATTTTATTTATGTAACACTATGAATGAAATATTTGTATACATATAATATATACCTATATATATGTTTGTATACCTAAGATCGTCGCGTCAATACTCAGCCCACGGAAACGAATTTATGCATTTGCATAAATTCGTGTGAGTGTGATAAGATATTACATATTTATGTAATATCTAAACTCACCTGCATAAAGTTTCTGAAATGAATCGAAAGTCGTATTTTTTATTAATACATATTAATAAATAATAATTATTATTATTTATTATAAATAATAATTAGGTATTTAATAATATGATTACAATACTATACTTATCTTCGAAAATTAGTTAGATATCATTTAAATATGAATCTCTTTTAGTTCTCGTTTCTGAAGTTTCAATTGTCTTTTGTTGTTTACCATTTTCAAAAAAACAATATTGAAACAATATTATTAAAAAAATCGGCGCGCGGCACAGCAATTTAAGCATGGTCTACTCGTCTCAACGGAGCGATAGCGTCTGATGTATGAAATAGAATTATGTTTGAAGCTCCTAGAACGTGCGATGCAAGATGATTTCTTGCGTAATTAAAAATATAGTAAGCGCCAAAAGTGTTTTATCGTGATTAAATCATAACAAAAAGTAATTAGACAAAAGTGGTATAACAAAGTTCTCACAAATGTTTCAATATAATTGTTTATGAAAAAAATAACATAATAGGCATAACCATGTCAAGTAAAAAACGTCAAAGTGTGAAATTTAGAGGTAACTTCGTGAATTATTTCTATCGAGTCAATTTCAATATTTTATGTTTTTGATCAAACAGGATAATCGAAAATATCATCAAGTTTTACATATATTTTATTTTTTATATTTGGTCTTGAATATTACACGTATCAACTAAATGTTGATTGGTGATTTGACTTTAGTCGCGTTCTTAAGTCATGCTCAAATTGAAAAATATATTTGAAAAAGTGTTCATTTACAGAAAATGTGAAATGTATAAATAAATAAACAATCCATCTTTATATACAAACCGGTAGTCGTTTTTCACACAAAGCGTTTCTTATATTATAAAATATAAATTATATATAAATTAAAATAGACAAACATACATTTTACAAATCTTTATTAATAAAACCACACAAAAAAAGGCATTCATGTTATTGTATTGCTTTTTATAACCAAGGATTTTCTCAATACAAATAAATTTTATAGCAGTCAATTCTTATTTCGTTTCTCCCTATTACAAAAAAAAAATGTGTACCTACGTGTACTAGTGTACGCACGTAAGAAGTGAAACTTCTTTATGACCTTATTTTTCAAAAAATAATTTACCATATGCAACTTTACAGAAATACGTCGAATCACGCGTGGTAAGGATAAGAAAAAGATGGCGCGTAACGGAAAAATGTCACGCGTAACGAAAAAATTATACACTAAATTTTTTTCCAACCCCGATAAAGAAGTTTCACTTCAAAAAAGCTGATTATTATTAATCTTATTGCTGTTAAATTGTTACCATTTCTTTTAACTACCATTGGTTCGCTTCTCGATTCTATCTAGTAAAAACTTAAAACAAAGTTCGCTGCAACTCGACCGCAATTCCCCTGTATTCATCAATGAAAGAGATTTATATGGGTTAGTACAGTGCGAGTCAACGACTCGACGCGATATGGGTTTATAGTTGAAGGACGCGGTTCGCGGGTGATAACAGTATCGGCAGACACGCACGTGGACTGTGATAAACGGATGATGTTTATAGGTATAGTGAGATATCGGCGAGTGTGAGTTTTGTTACCGTGATAGGGGTAGTTTTAGCCAATAGGAAGACGGAAGTAAAGTTGGTAGTAATAGATAGGCGATTTCAATAATGTCAAAAAGTATGAGTCATGTTTTCTCTTCTGTAGTATGGAAGAAACTTTTGATATAGAAGTAGGAGTTTAGACTTTCGTGCAATGTCAAAAATTCAAAATAAGACCTTTTTAGTGGTCTTTACTGGACGTAGAACTCAACAGCTCAATAATGTCACGCTTGACGCGATAACCACTGTGCCGAAAAGGCGTTCAGATAGAACAAATTAATCTACACTAATATTATAAAGAGGAAAACTTTGTTTGTTTGTTTGTTTGTTTGATTGTAATGAATAGGCTCATAAACTACTGGACCGATTTTGATGAAATTTGGCCAGACAATCTTTAGACCCTGAGAAAGAACATAGGCTACTTTTTATTGCGAAATATGTACCACGGGCGAAGCCGGGGCGGACCGCTAGTAGATAATAATTTGTTAACAACTTAACAGTGTAGTATTTTCAAATTTATCTTCCGCATTTAGGTGAAAGATTCTTATACGTTTCTCCAAATTTATTGTTTTGTTTTTTAATATCTAGTATAAATATAAAACATCTTAAAAACAACAGATAGCGACCGGTGTAATAAATAGCACAGTAACACAGTATGCAGTACATACCTATTTGTTAAAGGTCGTGGCCTCACGATAAACATAATCAACGGGCTTTGGATAACAGTGTTTTAATATAGTGATAGGATAAAGCTCTTGGTATCTTTACTTTTTTTAGTATTTAAATTTCATGCAAATTGGTTCAGGTAACAGACAGACAGACAGAGTTACTTTTGCATTTATAATATTAGTATCTTTTTAACTTAGCTTTTTAATACGTTATTTTAAATTTGAATATTCAAATCATATTATGAGTTAATTATTCTGCTATTCATTAAAAGCAACTATGAATTAATAATTTTGACGATTTTTATATTTAGTAAACTTGAATTAAAATCCGCGCACATGATATGAAACCCAAATTGTCTTTAAAATAAACATTTTTTATTCGATACAGTGGAATACCATCTACTCTGATTTTTAACTGATGTTCCCGAAAACATAATTCCTAATTTTTTTAAGATCGTGTAGTTTATCTACACGAGCGAAGCCGCGGGTTGCTACTACATTATAAATATTTGATTATGTGAATGCAAATGATTTTATATTATATCAGAATGTAATAGTTTTTGCTTGTTACCTAGACAAAAACGGCTGAATAGATTTGCATGAATTTTAATTTGGCACTAGGTAATAAATTAAAAACTGGTTGAAAATTCGAGATATAAAATTGTCATTTCTATTCTTTGAGTTGACTTTTGAATTTATTTTATCTATGAATAAAATATTTTTTATTACTGTCTAGTCACTAGACAGTAATAAAAAAATATACATATTTTTATCACTGTATTAATAATTCAAATGGTGTTGAAAACATGCTTTGTAAAATTCTTCTAAATAGATAACCTATACACTCACTTGTCGCTATTTTTCGAATGCTATCAATGTATGAGGAATTAAAAAAATAACCAGCCAAGTGCGAGTCTGACTCGCGCATGAAGGGTTCCGTACTTTCATCTATAATAGAAAATAATTTATTAAAAGGGGTTCCTTAATATATATCCTTTTTATTTTTAGTATTTGTTGTTATAGCGGCAACGGAAAAACATCATTTGTCAAAATTTCAACTTTCTAGCTATCACGGTTTATGAGATACAGACATACAGACAGCGGAGGCTTAGGCCGTTTTACTCTTTGAGTACGGAACCCTAAAAACTGACAATGATATTATACCTACAAATAATTATAAGTTGTGTGTCATAGGTCTGTATAAGATAAGCATAATAATATGTGTTTGGGATGCGATAGCAGAACTTCATAAATAACTTCATTACCTTCGATGCTCTTTCTTCCGGGCGAAACTAAACACACAAAATTATAAAAATGTTTAATTACCTTCCCGCTGATACCTAGAACAAAAAATAGTGCGTGCGTACAAAGTACACATGTCAGAAGTGAAACTAGCTATGCTACGTTCGTCCTTTCTCACTCTCTCTCTCTCCCTCTTCTCCGAAAAAAGCTGTGCACATTATTATTATTGCGTTCCATCCGTGAAAAAGTTACACTCATGCGCCTGTAGAAGTGTCACTTTACAAAACAAAATATAAACAAAACATGAAAACAATTTCGTAACCCATATACGAAAACGACCCTCCCGGGTCATCGCTTCACCAGTGTCCTATAGTAGCCCTGTACTTGATAAGTGTTGCCATAATAAATATACTATACGGTTCCTTATCAGAGGTCGGAGGTCGTTCACTCGCTCCTATAAAATCGTATTATGGGAGTTAGTCACGTGCAAAATGCAGTTTTTATTCGTCTCTTTTATATCAACGAAGTGGTCGATTAAATGTTTACATTGTAATTCATTTTTGGTCGCGTTTATAGGGCCATGACCGGCGCGATAGTATCGTAAATAGATGTTTTTGTTTGGAACACGTAGTTAGTGATAAAACAATACTGTTTTATTCTAAAGGAGGAAGTCGCAATATATCGACCTAAAAACTTTCAATGAATTAATTCTGACAATTAATGTGATAGGAAAAAGAGAAATTTATTATTATTGTATTTTGATATCATTTGTTTTGCCATAAATAATGATTACAAAAAAAGCGTGTGTGCCTATTACACGTATCAGAAATGAAACTTCTTTGGCAAGATTCAAAGATACCAAAATCGTCGCCTTAGTCCCTTACGTTTTTTTTTTTTATGCTGCAATAGGGAAGCGTTTGGCCACGATCTCGCCTGATGGTAAGCTGAGATGTGGCCTAAGATGGAGCGTGCTTCCCTAGAATGTACCTGTTCACTCTCCTCTTGAAGACCCCCATATTGTACTCATCGGGGTACACAGATTCAGGAAGCGTGTTCCAGTCCCTAGCGGTTCGAATAAAGAATGTCGATCCAAACCGCTTAGTCCGGGTACATGGAACAAAACTCTATTGTCATGACGCGACCTTTAAATTTTACTCTCAACTCGCCTAAATAAGTTTCACTTGCTGTGAATATCAAACTAATGTCCTATAAAATGCTAACATTGAAACCTGTAATTTTCAGTGGTCAAACAACGGTTGCAAATGCTTAACTCGCCGTACCGCGGCGTATGGGAGTGCGCGCGGCACGTCTATCGCGCTGAGGGGCTGCGAGCGTTCTACCGCTCGTACGGCACGCAAGTCACGATGAATGTACCGTTTCAGGTAACTACCCTAGTTTTTTTGAAATATTTTTTTTTTTAAATTTTGGAATTTGTTGTGAACTATTATCATTCGGTTCAGAGTAGAAACTGTGATATATGTACATAACATTAATCCAAATAATAAAAATATTATTTTAGTAGCTTCAGTAGATATATTTTGATCTAATGTGCAGCTTCAATTATATCTACTTACTCTCAGTTGCATAATCGTATTATTTAACGCCTGATTTAACAAAATTGCGATAGAAATCACAATTTAGTTTTTGGAAACGCCAACACGGAATGTGTTCAACACTTCATATTGGAAAGGATGCTTATAAGCGGCGTGGGTCGCTTAACCACCAGGCCATGCGTCTGCATGTTTTAAAACGCAAAAAAAAAACGACTAAATACATGAATTTTCCGAAATGACAATAGGCGGATCTACATAGTGCAGTTTCGCGTGGTAAATGTTTCGCAAGACTGCCGCTATGAATCAGCCTATTAACAAATAATATAACCTATACTAAAGTTCCAACAACCCATTCCAGGCGGTACACTTCGTAACATACGAATGGTGCCAATCGCGCCTAAACCCGACCCGCGGGTACGAGCCCCGCGCGCACCTCACGGCGGGCGCGTGTGCGGGCGCACTAGCCGCAGCGGCCACAACACCGCTAGACGTGTGCAAAACGCTCCTAAACACACAGGAACGGGGGGCTGAGGGCCTAGTTAGCGCAGCGGGACTTGTACTACGAACGTCCGGACCAAGGGGGTTCTTTAAAGGCGTGGCCGCGAGGGTGCTGTATCAAATGCCCGCAGCGGCGATTTGTTGGTTGACGTACGAAACGCTCAAGCACGCATTGAATACGGTACGTATTTTTAGTATTGAATGCTAGTTCTGAATTGTTAGTTATGAATTGACCAAACCAAAGTCATTAAAATCTGCTTCCAGTCGGATATAAATGAAGAAATTAAACATCAACAAAATCTGTTCATCCCTTCTTAAGTTATAATTAGTTAACAAGACTTTATTCAGTTGTATTAAATATATTTTTTAATTATTATTTAACTATTTTTTATTGTTTAGTCTGATCTGAGAAACTGCTCTTAAAGTGCATAATAAGGATATGCATAATTTAAATTAATTTGGTTCTTTAATATTTTCAATCCAATTCATAAAAAGGTTCTTGACAATGAATGAATAAAATAATGATTTATCCAAGATTGAAATATGCACAATAAATATTATCTGTGTCCCTTAATAATAACAACTTAATATCATGATATTCAATTAAATTTATATCACTTAAGAATCAGCTGTTAGAGACAGTTACACAGCTTCCTAATATTTTCTGTTAAGCTTATCTGTCAATTAAACTACAATGAAAATGTATATCAAAATTTTATTAGGGATATTATATGCATGCTGTGAAACAAGCCCTAAATCTTGATTATCTTATTGCATACTTAATTTTTTTACCTTACTTAGCACTTTCCATTTTATATCTCTTCCTACCCCCAAAGTTGTTAAACAAATAACGGTGTCCAACAGTGAATATGTTCAGGTGGAGCTCGAGGAGGCGCCCGCGCTGCGTCTCGCGCCCGAACCGGCCGCTACATAGACCCCCAACACCCCCCGACACCCCCTAACACCCCCACACACATAAACACCCCCAGAGACAAACACCCCCAGGCATATAAACACCTCCACACACACATAACCACAAGACTTGTGACACTGTACACACTAGACTTACTCTGCGAACGATTGAAGAAAGATTTGGAACTGCAATACAATGGCTGACAACTACTCCTATAAATTATAATGGATTGAAAAGAAGAAAATGGCTGTAAATTTTTTGCACCAAAAATGATATTAACTGACAAAAAACACATTTTTGAAATAGCTCTTCTACTAGTGCTAAAGTTATGTTCTAAAATATTATGTGATTTATGTCAAGTGGTAGTAAGAATAATAATGTAAATTGTTGATTTAAATTTGTTTTGTAAAACTAATACATAGTACTCCTCTTTTAATCCAATACCAAATTAATTTGTGACATTCAAGTTTGTTTATGAACGGATCAAAATTGTATATATTTTTAAGTAAAGTAACAATTAAAAAACACGAATTGTTATTCAAAATTGTAATTGTAATTTATATTACCGTATGAACAAAGTTCATTCTAATCATCATTCGAATTCGTAGACTAGTAATCGATTTTATGTACATTGGAAACACTATAAAAATGTACCATTTATATTGACATACAAAAAACGCTACAAGGCCAACTCATAAAATGGTCCATTTAAAAGCCTTCTGTCCATTGTACGTAATGTGTAAGAGCAGGACAGAACGATCTTTTTAAATCGGTCGGATAATAGGCCTATTTTGAACGTTTTTGGTATGTCAATAAACATCTATTTAGATTTCAGTCGAACCGATACGAATACGAAAATATACCAGTGATTTACAAAAATCATACGAAAATATAAAAATGGGGTGGGGGAAGGCACCTGTTGTTGTTGTTATGCGTTTTGTTGTTTATTAACAGAGTATAATATTATCGAGAAAAAAAAATATTTTTTGTGTATCTGTGCGCGGGCCCGCCGTTCTGCGTTTTGTTTTTTATTTTATTATCTGTGATTACGTTCGCTACGTCACTTGTACATAAGCGGGCCTGTTTGTTACTCTGTGCGAGATTATTTTTTTAAACCATTCGATGAATCACCGAACGCGAAATTGACGTGAAATTTAAAACAGACGCCATTTTGAATTCATTGCTCACGAATCATTTTGCTTATCGATCAATAAAAAATACTATCAATATAATATCTATCATACGAAATTATTACTACAAATGATCGCTTATTTCTGAAGAGATCGCTTCAATAGTATTATTGCATCGAATTTTCGCTAACGTAATTTTAGTAAATCGTAAAGTAATGTGTACATAGTTCAAGCTCAAATCGTGTCGTCTCGTTCTTTATCATTGGAATTACAATAGAATGGAGCGAGAGGCAATAACTATATTGTTATTTATTTTTTAAAATAACCCACACTAAGATAACTCGCGCAGAGTAAGTGTGTGCTTGAGCTGAGCGTGTATGTGTGTGAGTATGTGCGTATGTATGCGTTAGAATATAGCTGTGATGTTATAAATAAAATTAACTGTAAGTCATTATAAATAGCGTCGATATTTAAGTATTAATTGTCCCTTACCTTTGATTTTTTTATCGCATACGAGTTAATAAATTTTCTGTTGCTGTTTTATATTTTACATATTATGCGTATATTGATTTATTGTTTGACGTTATATCTATACTATGTATGTGTGCGTGCGTGTGTGTATCCACACGCGCGTGTGTAGTGTGAGTGAAGTCAGTGGTCGGTGCCACTATAAAAGTATGACTATTTTTTGTTATAAACATCAACCTTATTTGTATGTAGTTAGAGTTCAATTTGGAAAGTATTTTTGAAGATAAAACTAGAAATGTCAAAATGCAAGTGCAGTTTTCAACGCTATGTAACTTTGAAAATGGATGCGTATATTTGAAGCCTGTAAAGGCCTATGAATAAACGTTTATTGGTTCAATTAATAATTATAAAAAAGTTTAAATATATGAGTGTTAATATTTTTGCTTCGTTCGGTAACATGTTAGTAACTTAGCATGTTAAGAGGCCTATATTTAGAATTAAATATGCGGTTTTAATAAGACATACAATATCTAATTGATATTGAAACAATTCGTAAATTCACGATCACGTTTTTATATACCGATGATATTTTTAAATTGCTTCGTCAATAATGATCTAAATTTTATTCGAGGCATAAAATTGTATGGCTCATATTTGATTTTATTGTATAAATATTTTTAATTGTTTAATGTTTTGGTTACCGATTGTTTTTATAAGTATATTTTTTCACGTCGCCCGTAATATTTTAAAATGCGTATTAGATTCAGGAGTAGGGTAATATGTTATTGAAATTAGATGTTTTGGACAAAAATTGGTGGTTTTATATGACCTAAGTTGGACGAAGATAATACGTGACCTAACCATTGATGTACTATAAACAACTACTCATAATCGCCTATTATAAGTCTAAAATGTCCGAGTAGGGTTGTATAAAACATGCATTGAAATTAGCACCTTATTTCGTGACAGTAAGGTTCAAAGTCTATTGTATCGAAAACCCTGCCTATGCCTTTTTGAGCGTTATTGTGAGTGTAATTGTTTATTGTGCGTCAATGGAATTAAATTTAAATGAACTAGTCTAGTTAAAATTCACCAGTCTCACTCAAACAGTATGTTTGTAAAAATGTACAAAAAATGTCAAAAAATCTACGCACGTGCGTACTAAAGTGTTAGCAATAGGGACGAACTACATCTATCCGTCCTTATAACGGAAAGGCCAATTCGTATAGATGTAGTGAGACCCCAGTACATTCAGCTTATATTATAAGTAGGCTGTGATTTCAAACTCTTTGAAAACTTGCACGATTTATATTTTTTGGTTTGTACATAGAGTTATTTAAGGGTTTTGGGAATTATGTTATATCCGTATACATAACGGCGTATGGAACTAAAAATTTATCCAGTTAATCGCGACTCTTTTGTCGTGAACATAAGGTTGCTTTTCGATTATGATTATTGAGCGTCTAATATGCAATAGTAATGTAGGTGTGTGTGATGTAAAACTAACTCGTGCCGCGCACATGTTTTAAATAAAAAAGCCGCTTACAAGATATACAAATAACATTAAAATTACTCAAAATAACGGCTTGAATTATATTTTGACCACTGTTTTTAAATTGACATGATTATACATTATAATAATGAAATACCATATTTTTTTTTTGTTTTGGTGTTTTTTGGAATTTTAGAATAAATGAAAGAAAATGCAAAACTGTATCATAATTGTATTGTAATCACTATTCCAATGTTGGTTAGTCTCATAAGAGAATAGCCACCAAAATAACAAATTTGTTAAGTGTTTTAATATCTTGATAAGCGGCTCATGCAAACCTACAAGCCTACGTTTTGTATATAAATATATATATTATGTATATTGTAATAATAAAATATCACGATATTGTTTTCGTCTGTAAGATCAGTGTGTCTTCGTACAAACGTTGGAGTTTTATTTTAAACAGGGTGTGAGAAATTATTATTTTTTTGAAAGATTGCAAGGGACTTTTTACATCTGCCAATGACATATGTCAATCGGATGTGAGAAGTCCCAGCGTAAGTAACGTCGGCTCGAGTTGGGAATAAGGGTTGTTGTCCACTTGATAATGGAACAAATTACAAGTTTTGGTGGACGACGGCCCTTACATCGGTTAGAGTAAGTGATCCTAAAGGATGGAAAACTATGAGGTGCTATGTACGGCAGGCAATTGTCGCTCATTTGAAATTCGAGTTTTTTTTTTCGTTTCGTATATTTAAGTATTGTTTGTGTATAAATTATTTTCTGTCATCAGACTGATTCGTATTAATAATTGATAACATCAAAACCAAGAAAACCTCGGCTTTCGTTACGGTTTCGGAAGTAATTAAATTTAAAAATATTTTACATAATAATTATCCTACTAATATTATAAATGCGAAAGTTTGTGAGGATGTGTGTGTGTTTGTTACTCTTTCACGCAAATACTACTGAACCGATTACAATGAAATTAAGCACACATATAGTAACTTGGATTAACACATAGGGTAGGTTTTATCCCGGAAATCCCACGGGAACGGGAACTATGCGGGTTTTTCTTTGAAAACGCGGGCGGAAAGCTAGATAATAATAACTACATAATAATAAGAACGAACTAAATGTCGATATTAAATTGCAACTAATGCTTACTGACCAAGACAAACAATAAATGAGTGTAAAATAAATACATTTTTATTTCCTGTATATAATAAAGATTTAATTAAAATTATTTCAAATAGCGACATTTGTCTAGGACAAAATTGTTGGTACATTAACGTGCGTTAAGTGTATTAGGAGAGTCAAATTGTTAGTATTAGGAAACGGGACAGAGCCGCCATGATGGTATGTGAAACAAGGAAAATAAACAGTTGGACAATATTATCGTTTTTTATTTTATCTTTAAATAAACTCGTTGTTATTTTATGTATGAATTCTGGCTTATAAAAACCTATTTCAAGAACAAAATCAGGCCTGATGCAGTAATGTTGAATGAAGTCAGAGTCGTTGACAGACGATCGTGCATAATACACGTCCTTATACAACTATAAATATTTCTATCTACCCGCTAACGCAATGTCTAAGTGCGATATTTGTAAAAAAACGGTTACCAAATCAATTCCTGGTTGCGAGTGTAACAAGTGTGAAAGAATTGTTCATCTTAAGAGGGCTTATTCAATTTAACGCAAGTCAAAATCTCCGCGATCTATTACGATAGATCGCGGCTTGCGCTATCCTTTTACTATGAACAGCATAAGTCCACAGGAGAGCGCCGAGCAACATGTCCTCTCTCTGGAAAGGCTCGCTGCCGACTGATTTTAATCGGGTCGCGCGCAGTGTTTTATAGTACTTTAAAAAAAATTGTAGAAAAATAATAGAGGTACCTTAGTTGATTTTTTAAATTTTATCTTATAAGTAAGACGTTCTTTTATTGCAATATGTAAAAATTATATTAAACTAAGTCAAATATCTTGGTGAAAATAATCATTTTGTCGACTATAATTTCTAAAAATTCACATTGTTCGGATTTTAATTTCGTAAGTTAGGAGTCCAAAATAAAAAAATCTTTTAACTAACTATTTTAATAAGGATTTTTGCAGTTAGTAAAAAAAAATTGTGTGTTAGATCTGTCAGCGATTTCAGATATTTTTAGCTTCGAAATTGACACTAAAAGCGAAATCAAGTAATCATCGGCTCAGTTATCTTGATGGTATTCACAAATACTGTATTAATTGAAAAAAACTCTTAACTAACTATATAGACAATAAAATTTCCTAAAATTATTAGTAATTCATATGTTTGTAAGATAAGTGGTTGATGGACAATCTGGTTTGAAAAATCACATATTTGAGCCAAACAGCGCACGGACCGCGTACACGGCCTTAACACCCGATGCAGTGGTCTAACTAATAAGCAGATTGCCGCGCTTAAGGCTGCCCCTAGTTTAGAATGGACCTGCTTGGAATGTCAGCGCGAGTCACCCAGACGTAACTCATCTATTATTATTCCCGAAGACGACGATGAAGACGACACCCATGTACAGATAAACGCGAAAAAGTTGCTGAGTAACATAACGAGGGAAGTCGAAAAAGCAATAAAAAGTGAAATGCGCGAATTAAATGAAGCATTACAATTTCATAGCGCTAAATTAGATGAAGTCGTAGAAAGCATGGATACATTCAAACAAACTTTTAAAACACTAGAGCGGAAGAACATCGAACTAACAAACCGAAATAATAATCTAGAAACTCGTGTCGGTGCATTAGAGCAACGCCTACAAGAAATTGAACAAGCAAAACTCTCAAAATACGTGGAAATCGCAAACATTCCGCATGAAGCTACAGAGGTTGTCAACAAGTTAGTAGAAAAGGTGGCACTAAAACTTAACCAGCCGGTCGAAAGTATCAGGAGTTCACGCCGACTACAAAGCAAAAACCAACCAGCTAATATAATGGTGGAATTAAGAAACGAAAAAGCACAAGAAGATTGGCTAACGGCTGCCAGATCCTACAATACTAAGGTATCAGATGTCTGCCCATCCCATCTAAATAACAACAACACCGTTTTTATTAGAGAAGCCATGACAAAAATGAATAAAAATTTGCTATGGGAAACTAAGCAAGAACTAAAAATCAATCTAAATTTCAAGTATGTATGGTTTAAGAAAGGATTCGTTAAAGCTCGTAAAGATGATAGTTCAAAAATTTATATTATTAGAAGCTCGGCGGACATACACGCTATAGCAAAAAGTAAATCCTAAACTTTGTTTTGTATTTAAATAGGTAGTTAACGCTTGCAACAGATCATAAAATTGTATAATATAATATGGATAGTTTACAAGATAATGTCTATGAAGTCTTCGATTGTATAAATATAAACAATTTTTTAAACAACATCCCCAATATGCCTATAAATCTATTGTGTATCCACATTAATATAAGATCCGTCATTAAAAACTTTGTTACATTACAACAGTGTATATCATCCGCACAAAAGCGCATTGATGTTATTATACTTACTGAGGTTAACATTACGGATAATATTAGTAGTTTATATCACTTAAACGGCTATCAAATGTATACGTCTCTAAGAAAATGTAAAAGGGGTGGGGGGTATTATTGTATATGTAAGTAATAAACATACATGTTACGTACACAATGTAAACACAAATTATTTCGAAAACGTATTATTCACAATAACCACTCACACAAACTATAATACAAACATTTGTGCAATATATCGTCCCCCTAACACTAATAAACACTTATTTATCGATGAACTTAACAGACTAATAATGAATAAGTGCCCTATAAAAACTGATCTTCATATACTGGGTGATATTAACATAGATCTGCAATCAGACACTCCTATAAAACATAAATATAATAATACAATGCATGGTCTAGGCCTTTTGTGTGGGATCACAGCTTACACTAGAATCGAAACATATAATAATAAAATAAGTAAATCATGCATAGATCACATCTACACTCGATCACACGCAAAAGATCTATTCACAGCAGCGATCGGTACGACACTAGCGGATCACCGGGCCGTAATATGGCCGTAATGCTCGCTTGCGTCGGGGATTGTACACAGGATGATACAAAATATAAAACTATGATAGATAATAAAAAATTAAATACATTACTAGAACAAATAGATTGGACATGTACGGACAATATGACATGTCCAATTAATATATATAACTATATACACGATCAATTTAAAAACAGCTATGAAAAATGTGAATTTACTATTAAAATTAAGACTAATAATAAAGAACGAAATAACAACGAGTGGATTAATAAGAAGGTTATACAAGCTTGTGAAACTAGAGACAAACTATTTATACAGTGGACTAAAAACACAAATAATTATATTATTAAACAAAAATATAATAAATATAGAAATTATGTAAATTCATTAATTAATAAAACAAAAAATAAATACACAAAATATAATATCATTTCAAACAAGAATAATTCAAAAAAGCTGTGGGAGATACTTAACAAACTCACTGGTAGAATAAAATCTTCTATTGATTCAATACTGCGTAATGCATTTATTAAGAAAGGAACAACAAGTAACGATATTGCAAATAATTTTGCCTCAACTTTTCACAACAGTGTCAAACAAATAATCCCGAAATGTGTAGAACCATTGCTTGATAAAACATGCTATGAACACTCGGCAAATGTAAGCATGCGATTTAAGAGAGCCGACGCCAATTCAGTGGCCAAAATAATTAGAGCATTAAATAGCAACAAAGCTCCTGGGTTGGATAGAATAAGAGCAATTGACGTCAAATTACTTTGTGAGAAAATAAAAAATACCTTGGCAAATTTAATAAACACCAGCATCATAAGTGGTAAATATCCGACAGAACTTAAAAAAGGCATTGTTCGTCCAATTCATAAAAATGGTAACAGAAACGATTATGACAAATATAGACCAATAACCATATTACCTACTATTGACAAAATAATAGAAAAGTATATTAGTAGCCAAATTTACAGTTTTTATGAACGCAACAACATATTAACAAAAAATCAATACGGATTTCAACCGCATAAAAATACAACACAGCTGCTTTCCACCTTTACAGATAGTCTTTATAAACACCTTGACAGTAAAAAGCATGTCCTAATCGTATTTATTGACTATAGTAAGGCGTTTGACACCTTAAGGCACAGCACACTGATAAAAAATCTAAATGATAGCGGTATTAGAGGAAGTCTCTTGACATGGTGTGAGAATTATCTCCAAGATAGATCATATCAAGTTCGAGTCCTCAATGCTGACAGCTACCCAGTACACGTTACGGAAGGCACGGCACAGGGCTCGGTCCTCGGACCGCTGCACTATCTAACATATGTAAACAGCCTCTCCAATGCACTAAAACAGTGCGAGATCTATCAGTTTGCTGATGATACGTGCCTAGTTTCAACTGGTAATAGTGTAGATGAGGCTCTAACAAAACTTCAAAGTGATTTTGATACTCTCATTAGGTGGTCCCACGACGCAGGATTAGTACTCAATGCTTGCAAAACAAAATTAATGTACGTTAGTTCAAGTCATAACCGCAGTGCAATTTCACCAAAATTAATAGCTCATAATCATAGTTGCCTACATTCCAAAAAATGCGACGCTATACATGTTTGCTCATGTGACGCTATAGGTCTCGTTAGCAATCACACATATCTTGGCTTAATCATTGACGATCGATTAAATTGGAAAGCTCACATAAACCACGTTTGTGATAAGCTAAGAGCCATATTAGCTAAATTCTCTCTAATCAAATACAAAGTGCCATACAAAACGCTACTGTTACTTTATAAAGCTCTGGTGGAGTCTATAATACTATACGGACTATCAAGCTATGGGAGAACATACAAAACACATCTCGACAGTATTTTTTCACTACAGCTACGTATCCTAAAAGTAATTGTGCCAAGTAATCTAAAAACAACTTACAATGACGACTATAGTAAATTATTCTCTTTTCTAAAAATATTACCTATTCACGAACAAGTTGAATTAGTGTTATTAAAAGAACACTTTTTTACAGATAATATCATCAAAATAAAACACTCTTATTATTCAGTTCGTAGGGCGGACCTCTCAGTTCTACAGTTACCAAGCTATAATAACCTTTATGGAAAGAGAACTTTGAACTACGTAATTCCTAACTTAATAAATAGACTACCTAAAACACTCAAAGATACACTAACAAATAAAAATATTAAAATAAAACTAAAAAACTACTATGAAAAATTAATTATTGATAAATATTCATAATTACGAACATGTTTAAAAATTATGTATAATATAGACTAACGCCATAATGTGTGTGTGTATATGTGTATATATACATAAATACACACATACATTATCTACTGACGTATTATAATTGTGTAGAAAATTTCATTCAATTTATAAACTAATTAACTGTAAACGAAAATCAACACCCTGTGGGTGCGGAGTGCAGACCGCAGTTGCGATAAGACGTACTTAGATCATTCTTTTTTGTTTCTACCCACGAGTGTTGTTTTCTGCGATCATTGGATAAAGGATGTACTTGGATGTTGCGAAATATTTTTGTTGGTTCTGTAAATGAATGTATGTAATAATGTTGTATTATTGTTTGTCAATATTATCGTATCTTTATTTTGTATGTCGACGGCGCTGGCGCGCGGTAAATCTCTAAAGAGATTATGTTTGCGCCAGTTTAATTTAAGTTATAATGAATTGTATTATTGTATTGTATAAATAAAATAAATAACTAAACTAAAAAAAAAAAAAAAAAAAAAAAAAAAAAAGTGTTTTTTCCAATCATATCACATATCCTGTCCAGGATTTTTCAACAAACCCATTTTTAATACATTTTAACAGACTAAATTCATTATAAAATAGGTCTCAATATATTATCACCCTGCGCCGGTGAAGGTCGATTTAGTTTCGGATCTTAGACTTATTAAATGCCAAAATATGTTGCACTTTTTTGCAAATTTTACAGGGTACTTCGTACATAGATAATATCTATAGGCTGGAAAAAAAAAGTTTTTTTGTATAGTTAGGTATAATTTTTAATTAGGAGTACATTGCCTTGTGTACTTTATGAAAACATGTATCTACTTAGAATTATATTGTAAGATCACAACATTATCTGATTTACCACAAAAACTTTAGACAGGATTTAACTTTAAGCGCGGGTTCTCTTTTATCTGGTTTTGTCATATTTCACATAGACAACTATTAAAGTGACAGATCCCTGGTTTAAAGTTAGACTGTGTTTAAATTGTTTTGTGAGTAATACCATATTACCATATAATATGTTTAGCAAATAAAATATTGTTCCACGTTAGGTAGGTAGGTCAATACAAACTTGCCGTTTTTATTAGACGAATTTATTTTATGGAAAATTTTATGCACTTAAGGAATTATTAGATATTTGTATATCTAATAATTCCTTAAGTGAATAAAATAATATTAATAAAATAAGCTTAAAATAATGTAGTTAATATTCAGTGATACACTGTAGTTGTGCTGCTGCATGCTGCAAGCGGTAACTTATTCTAACATTGGTAAGTTATGACCACGCTTATTAACGTCACCTGTATGTATGTAATTGACACCTTAAGACTCTATTTTGACTCCCTTTTAACTTACTTACTTAACCAGCTCGGCAACCCAAACAGATTATTTGCTTCCGACACGAGTTTTCGCCACTTTCCTCGATCGCATGCTGTTTCTTGCCAAGTTGCGTAAATCGGCTACTGTTGCATCGCTCCATCGATATCTTGGACGGCCCACGGGGCGTCCGCGTCGGCCAGTTGGAATGCATTTAACGGTCAGATTTAATAAACTTTGTACACTTGACAAGGCTTGATGACAATAAAAAAAATTAAATCTACGTAATAAAACGTGTTTGTTTTCTTCTTATAGGTAAAAACTACATTATACTTTTACGTATAGTATTATATTTTCTGTGCTTTTACCAGTACATACCTACTACTTATACATAATATATTATAACTTAATTAATAACAAAATTTATTTGCACACAAGTACGCAGTCGTCTTATCTCACGTATTTCAGCTTTGTCTCCACGTGTCGCGAACGTAAATCAATTATTTTTCGTATAATCACGCTAATTTGTTTTGTAACAATGCGTGCAAAATAATCTAGTTAGATAACGGTTAGAATACTACTGGGGCCGTCAATCCCGTACAATTTTGCGATTTCTAACTTCGTTATCGTTTTGTAATTGTTACTTTGTCTAAGGCCCGGCAATCGCAAAATTGTATGGGATTGACATACGCCGCGTTAGATCACGTGGTCTATCTAATGTCAATCCCATACATTTTTGCGATTTCTAACTTCGTTATCGTTTTGTAATTGTTACTTTGTCTAAGGCCCCAGACAGTTGAATCTATGTCAGGGCTAGCAATGTGGTTCAGCCAGCCTTTGACCACGTAAAATACTAAACTGTTAAATATTATCTAATGAATTACGTAAAAATCCGTTAAAAGTTTTATTTCTAAATACAGTTTGTCATCTTATTAGAACATGTTGCTATTATGAGAATGTGGTTCTAAATATACAACAGAATCATTTATTTAGATTCACCTTGTTACTTGTATTATGTATAATTAATGCATAATCCGCAGGCATTATGGAAATAGTCTCTATTTATAACTGGGTTCTAAATAAAGTAATAAATAATTTCGGTCTTCATTTTTAATCTGCGCAAACGTTTATTTTTTAATACTTTGTACGGTTATTTCAAAAATGTATTTTGTGCAAGTAAATAACTACATAAATTCAACTAAAATTACGATCAAGGAAAATGTAAAATTAATGTAATGTAACTAAGAATACCTGTGCATATTTTTTAAAAACGCTTCCAGTTAATATAGTTCACTATAATAAAAACAATGGTAAAAAATATAAAAGAAGAATAAATTCAAAAATATTTGTAGGTACATAGTAGTAGGTACATATAGTTCATATTCATATTCACCCAACAAAAACTATAGATAATTTTCCATGTTATTATTTACCAATTTAGTCAGACAATATTTGGTGATTGAATAAGCAAATATCTTGATTTATATTCGGCTGTATTTTTAACTATGAATTGGTAACTAAGTACCTAATCAAAATTATTTTTAAGAAAACTTTACAGTATCAAGCCTATATAAAAAAATACTCATTAAAAAATTATTTAGTTTAAAAATTATTATATTATTTATAGTTTTAGTTGTCTAATATTCATTCAAATATTGATACCTATTCATTAATATGGTACATATTATATATTAATTACCTAATTATATATTACGTATTAAATTGATATCGATATAAACTTTTAATGAATCAACATTATTCTGCTCTTTCGTTTTTCTCCATCATAAATAGGTACAGAATTATATTTTAAAGTTCTTAAAAAACTTCAATCTACTTAGAGGCAAGAATCAAGAGTATCTTTTTATGTCTTAAGATTTATTCAAAAATGTATTCTTCAATAATTAATTTGAATTTATGAGATAAATTCCAAAGA
Organism: Colias croceus; assembly: GCF_905220415.1. Taxonomy (NCBI): domain Eukaryota; kingdom Metazoa; phylum Arthropoda; class Insecta; order Lepidoptera; family Pieridae; genus Colias; species Colias croceus. The sequence goes on from NC_059560.1 coordinate 5,768,827, forward strand.
ATATTTATATAAGTTATCTAATATAGTCATATATTATATTCATCTATAGTCTAAGATCCCACAGCAGGATTAGTGCACAATTAGTGCGTTCATAGTAAATTTTATTTGCTAAAACCAAAATTTTATAATTAGGAGAAAATATGTATATCGACGTATATCGAGTGAACGAAATGTTTTCCGATAAATTGATTAAAAAAAAAAATAATAAAAAATGTACTAGGTAGTTCTATTTCTTCAACTAAAATAAGACTGCAAGGTTAATTAACCATACATTAAAAATTTATTCGATACATGTGTCATTAATTCGGAGATTAATTCTAATGACTAGATTTAATAAGGAATATGTCTAGAAAAAAATAATTATGTATAGATAAGACGACTAGGTATAATCTCCAATGCAAAAAAGTCAATCGATTTATCTCTAGAAATAAAATCTCCAATGCAAAATATTCAATCGATTCATGTTAAAAATCCGTAGAATTAATTAAATTATAATAAATATATTATTCATTCAACTATGAACTAGACTTCCTTTATAAAACGCCCAAATATAATTCGACACGTCAAAAAAATTTACCACATCGTAAAGCGGCTTTCTACATTGAAGAATCGCAGCCAGTAAGAAAATCTGTCGTTGCTTTAAAAGGTCCTATGAATTTCAAAACATTTTCAATTTAACATATAATACGTGTGTAGGTTCATTCACTGGTAATTCTAATTCTGTATTCTGTAATATTGTTATTTAAGTAGGCTGTAGGGTAATAATTTTAAATATTCCAAAAAGTACATTAATCATCAACCAAATTTTTTTGTTATGTTTTAATGCGTACAGCGTATTATTTCACGCTCAACGAAGTGGGTTCGAGTCGATTATTTTTTAATATATCTAATGTTGTGCGTATAGAAAGATTGGTTAGTCGTTAATAATAAAATGTGAGCCTATAGTTTGATTGCGTATAGGCCGCGATAATACGTAATAAGTATGACGCATTGCTGTGCTATTTACCTACCTACATGTTTTTTTTAGAATCCTTATCTATTTAGTCCTAGTATATTTAGTAGTAGTCCTTATATATTTTAAGACATACGATCTTCTAATAATCCAAATATGTACACGTAAATTTCATTCAATTTTTACCACGTCTGTTTCAAATCCAAGTTCTATTGTTTTTATTCAAGTTTTCAGCCAAAAATCATTTGAGTTACAGAATTGCGACACGGTTTGCGATTATCAAAACATAAAAACGCCTTAAAAAAAACCAAAGAATTGACTTACAATGCTAATAACAATCTTGCTCTAATCCAGAGGCGTTTCCAGAAAGCGCAACCGTCTGTGAAATCTATGCTCATTTGTTAACATTTTTTTTATTAATTAACAAGCGTCCATATTCAAACTCCTATATAAAATTTTATTCACATATTTCTTAAAATACGCTAATAATGTGCTGGTGTGCTATATATACGTGTGTGCTGTACGTACCTATATAAACATATCGTTGATCATAATTAGTTAGTTTCACGATAGACCGCGCGGTTAAATTATCTTTAGTTAAATAATAATATTAATCTTAGTTAGATAATATTGTCAATTACAGACATAAAATGGAGGACTTAAAACCTTTCGAAGGACATAAACCAGAAGACCTCGAGAGAAAGAATAAAGAAGATTTTTACGATAGTCTTTTACCAAAAGAATCTGAGTTTTGGGCGCCGATTCGAAGATGGGAGAAAAGAATGGGGTATCTCACACCGATTATCTGGTTAAATGTAGTATCTATTTTCACACTACATGCTGTATTGATCGCATTTGTATATTACTTCTTCGCTAATGGAAATCGCATAAAGTTACAGACATGGCTGATTGGTGAGTACCTTTGCTTAATAGTTAGGCCATTTTATTAGATAATTAGTTCTTTTATTTTCTAGCAGAATTTGTAATACAAATTTTAAAAACAAAATATAATTTGAGATTTTTAGTTTTGCCATGATAGTAGGTATATTGCAAAATTAAAAAAAAAACAATCTCTTATTTATATCTTCTCTATGGCTCCTGTTGTATCATGGGTTTTCTATCATTTGTTTTATAGGTAAATTTTAAATATTTAAAATTATTATTATATTTATTTAAGTTGTAATTTCTTAACCTATTCGTAATATAAAAATGAATCGCAAAATGTGTTGGTAAGCGCATAACTCGAGAACGGCTGAACCGATTTCTATAATTTTTTTTTTTATTATATTTCTTGAAGTACGAGGATGGATCTTATATAGAGAAAACGTAAACATGTACCACGGGCGAAGCCGGGGTGGACCGCTAGTTCGTAATAAATATTAATTTGCATTTGAATTACTTGTGTATTGTGTGAATGAATACAATGAATTATGCATTTAAACTAAAGCGCGTATGTTAAGATTCTCTTATATAAAATATTACAGTATCTTAAGGTATCCGGTATCAGCGTTCTGACCATCATTTTTCTTTTTGTCATTGCGTACTCAGACCCCTGTAGAACCGCCATCCTGTTACAAATGACCCGAAACACTGACACAAAATTTCGGGTCATTTGTAACAGGATGGTGGTTCTACATTCTATAATACTGCGACGTTTTTCGGGATCCGTAGCAAGAACCGTAGCAAGTGCTACGAAGCGTAGCCTGCGAAATGTGCGAGTGTGTAACATTTATATATAATTATAGTTGTACACGTGGTACATGTTTATTGGCGAGTCTTTCCAATCTCATATACCTAATAAATGTAATTGAAACTAAACTAAACGTAATTGTGTAATTCCGGACATATATAAATTGTACATTATTTTTGTTATTTTTGTAATCTAATTATTGTCAAATTTAATTGTATGAGATAATATTATGTAATTTAAATATAACATTATGATTGTATTGCAATACCTGTATAAGGTTACTAATATGTAAATTGGTTAGTAAGCAATAAATTATTTGAATTTAAATTTGAATTTGAATTATATATTATTTAAGGTGTACTGGGTAATTCTGAAAGACGTTCGTTTCGTAAAGGGTTAAATACAATAATGTGAGATAAATACGTAACTAGTTATTGATTGAAAAAATATAAGTATCGAACCTGTGTATTTTCTTACACTACCTTAACGTTACGTAAAATAAAACGATATTTTAAAGTATTATTTACAATTTTCCGAAACTACGCCCATCTAAAATTCTCTGGTTATTTTGCAAAAATAAATCTAGAAAGAGTACAATAATAAACAGCAACTATTAAAAATATATTAGTTATTTTGTTATAGTTATAACGTATAACAATTTTTTATATGATCTTAGATTAATTATAATTATAATTTCAAAAATATGTAATTATAAAGTGTTAGAAATATTTGATCTAATAATGTATCTAATAATTTCTGTCGCTTATGCCGCTTGTAGCAACAGTAATAAATATTTAAGGGGGCTCCCATACAACTAACTCGAAACGAAAAACTTTTTTTGCTGGATATTAACAGCAACACGTAGGACGCTTGAAACATTGACAGAACCTAAGCATTCTTGTTCACAAAAGAATAATAATAATTGAATGAGAGTAAAACGAGTATTTAAGATTTATGAAACGTGATTTTATACAAATTTTTGCTTGATGTACAGTACTCCAAAAGTGATAATGCGCATAGAAATCTTCGTCACAGTTCGGTAACTGACATATTCCCGGAGCGTCCGAAGACGATATGTATATAGAGTGGTTAAATACATTTTCTTCATGCATAATTTAGTAAAATTTGTTTAGTAAAATAAATACATTTTGGAAATACGACAATTAGCGAAGATTTGCATGCGCATTATTAATTTTGGAGTACTGTACAGACATATAGACATATTTTCAAACTAGCTTCCGCCCGCGACTCCGTCCGCGCGGAAAAATTAAGATTTTTTTTCTACTATTTAGAACCGTTAGTTTTCACGTGATGCCTGAACATACAGACAGACAAAAATTATTTTAATTACGTATTTGGGCTTGGTATCGATCCAGTAACTCCCCCTGCTATTTATTTTTTCAATATTTTCAATGTACAGAATTGACCCTTCTACAGATTTATTATAATTTATTTTCAATTTGATATAAAAACACAATATAATAGGGCAACGCTATCACAAGAATAAAATAAGATGCATTTTAAAATATTATAATTAATAATAACATTTTGCGTGTAAGGGGTAATTTAAATTTGTCGCTCGTCCGACTCACACTTAACCGATTTTTTACCCGACTGCCAAAGAAGGAGGGTAATGTTTTTCGAGTGTATGTAAGTATGTATGTATGTCTTTTCCTTTGTGACCACCTGTAGCCTAAACGGCTTGATGGATTTTGATGTATGAGGTATCGTTAGATTTGTCTTGATTACGGGAGTGTCATAGGATACATTTTATCCTAAAAGTCCCACGGGATAAAGACATAATAATATTTTTTCTAAATTTCCCTTTAAAAAAATATGTATGCGGTATCATTAGATTCATTTCAATCACGGGAGTAATTAATATAGGATTTTTATTAATTAAAATGCAAATAAAAATATTTTTGCAAAACGTAGATATTGTATTTAAAAATTTACTACACACGTAATTCCATTAATGAATATGAATAAAATGTACCTATTTCATTTAATTCAGTCAATTAGTTTGAATATAAATCAGTCGAACATAATTATTTACGTGTATTTTTGCGTTGTATAGTTTTGGTCAAATTTGAAAAAACTTTTTTTTGTTTTCAATAGACATATGTTTAACCGACTTCAAAACAGAAGAAGAAGAAGAAGAATTCCAGTTTATATATGTTTCATATAAATATATTTTGTCTAGTTTTGACATTTCGATGGTGGTCAGTTTTTTTATGATAATTAAGTTCTGTTTAAACCGCAATATGGAAGAATTATAGCGCAATACGGAAGAAGCGTGTACAATTATTTACAACAATAAATATTTTATAGAAAAGAGGTTATCGACGTTCCTTGAGGTTCCAGATTCTAAAATAACTATAAAATTTTATATCAAATACAAAATCAAGGATTAAGTCAATCGGTTGAATGGCCACGAATTTATAACAAAAAAATAGTCAAATCAAAAACTCAGTTTTTGGGAACTTCGGAAAGACAATGTTGTCTAATGTAAATTTCAATAAAGACTTCAATATTGTAAACAAAAAACAATGTTTTAATTGTTTCATTGTTCATAGACCACTTTAGGTAAATAATAGCAATTAATACTCACATGTCAAACTATATATGTTGAGGTTAAAACCATTAAACTTTGAAATAAAATTAAAACGCAAAATATGTACCTATTTAAAATACATAATGCTAAGAAGAAATTCTCATAAAGATTGGATAGGCACATAATATGTATAAATAAAACGATTCCGGGACATAGGAAGCTCTTTTGCTAGCTTACCTTTTACCGTGGTTGCCTGGAAGAGATCAACAGCTCTAAGTGATAAGGCCGCCAAATAAGTTGTACTCTGTCTTTTTCTGTGATTAGCTCTAAGGTCTCCTGTCTGTACAACTTTATTGAAGTGTTAAATAAATCACTACATAGTATAAAACAAAGTCGCTTTCTCTGTCCCTATGTCCCTTTGTATGCTTAAATCTTTAAAACTACGCAACGGATTTTGATTTGGTTTTTTTTAATAGATAGAGTGATTAAAGAAGAAGGTTTTAGTATATAATTTATTAGATTTTAGATAAAGCGGGCGAAGCCGCGGGCGGTAAGCTAGTAAATAATAAGAGGTAAAAGAAAAGTTAATACGGTCAATAGAAACATAACTCTACTGGAGAAGCATCTTCACGGATATAGTAAGTAGAGATTAAAAGCTAATCGGTGATAAAAGGCCTCGTAGAAAATATTTAATGTGCAACTTCATGAAAACTTTGTTTTAATATTGACGCTCTTAGCGAAAACATTTCAAAATGCGTTATCAACGAGGGCCCATTATAGAATAGGCTCTCTTCATAATGGGCAGCGTTGGCCCAACAAAGGATCATCGATGTTTGTCGCCAATACGGCGACTATGAATAAAAATCTACGATGACGGGTGATCATAAACATTTAGGCCCTAGAGAGTCAAATTTCTATGATCGGCCGTCGTGATAATCACTATCGTGACTGCCTACTCGCCCGACGCTGCCCATTGTGCAGAAGGTCCATATTTTCACGCGATGCTGTCAACATGTTGACAACAAGTCCTCAACATGTGGACTAGGTAGGCCATGAATGGGCTTGAAGATGACGCTCGATGTCATAGGTCGGTTATACCTAAGTTACGCATAACCACGTATAGCTCAAATATGATGTGGCCTTGTGTAATGACGATCACAAATCAGTCACACAACAAGGATCACGTTTTTCTCAAGAACAAACAAGAGAAACGTGATGACAGATTACAATGCGTACTTTTGTCTTGATTAATAAATAAACACGTAGGTAAATCGATTTAATATATTCCAATTCGGAATATGTTCATTACCTGTCGCTAAGTTATTTTTATTTTTTTAAATAATATTTGTACTATCAACAATTAAGATATAGGTACGAAGTTTTGTGTCTGTGTGTACTACTTGTACTTTTGCACGCCTCATAAGCGAAGCGTTGAGGTGGGTACTACTGTCACTTCGCGCAAATCATCTGATTTTTCAAACTTAAAATGTCTTTATGTATCATACATTGCACTTGTAAGATAATACATACACACACATATTAAGAAAAAACACTATTTTTAACATTCATGATATTTTTGATGTCATTTTTGTTATTTAAACTAGTTAAAAAACAGTTTAAAAAAGTTCTGTCTTGGACGTCCGTGTGTCTGTATGTGCGGAGGATTTTCTTGTTAACACGATAGCGACCGAAATACTTTACTAATCGAGTCTTTTTTTTCTCTTACGCTTGAGTATGCTCAGGAATAGAACCCTTTCATTTTTCAGGGTCTGATTCGATGTGGTTTAATTGTTATTAAATAAACAAAAAAAATATCGACTGTTCTCCATAATTTTAGTATATCTATATAATATTCTTTATTTACACCATATACATAAATATCTACATACATACTTATATTATATACACCTTTATAAATAATCAATTTTATTTGTTATCTACGGGTGGCCGACTACGGTACAGTAAAAGACGCGGGTTCGAATCCCGCATTGTGATCGATTTTATGTACTTACTTATTGTTTAAGAATTTAAAATTTAAATTGTTGATTATAGAAATAATTTACACTTCTGAGTTTTAAGGTACCTACTGGGCTTATTGAAAAATATACATATATCATACAGAATGCAAGTAATCTCGAGGATACTTGGTAGCTATATAATGATTTAGCTAATTAACAATTAAATATGAATAACAATCAATCAAATTACCTACTACAAAAAGTTTTTTCTTCCGAAAATTAAATTACCTATGCAAAGACAACTTGGACTTACATCTTTTATCACCTAAAAAAATATTCATGAAGGAAATGTAAATCAAATTAGCATTGGGTCAAATATTTAAATCATTTATATTTATTTATGTAAACAAATGCATAGAACCAATTGACGTCTATGTAATTTCAATAAGTAGAATTTTTTTATCTAGACACGCGGCAGCGTGTCAAGCCGAGTTCAAGCGAAGAGAACTGGCGAGCAGCAGCCGTGTGTATATTTACACGAACCATTTCGAGCCACTTTTCACCCCCTTATAACTCGAAAATTATTTAAGTTATATAAACCAAATTACTCTTTTAATTTGAATAATATAATTACTTTTTTAATTTGAATAATATAATTATTTTCACAAAGCAAACAACTAATGACCTATTGAACCCCATAATTTGATGAGGCTAGTTTTACATACTGTTTATATTTTGTGAGGTTCTAAAAACTAGCCTCATCAAATTATGGGGTTCAATAGGTCATTAGTTATTTGCTTTGTGAAAATAATTATATTATTAAAATTAAAAAAGTTATATTTTGGAATAAACATTGTTCTCTAAGGGAAAATAAAACAATTGAGTTTTCAGTCAACCTAAGAACTTAATACATCTTTGTAAATAAATTTCTGGACTGTCTGCAGAACTTGGCACACATTTAGATCTCATTTCTTTTTTTGGCAAATTAAGTCAACGATTGAACTCGGCTCCAATTTTTACATTTATGTTTTTGGTGGGATCTAAATAATACTAAAGTAGTCACATGTGAGTTGCGTTACGTTGTGTCATGAATGTTTATAATTTAGATACACGATAGAAATGATTGAAATGCAAACTACGTGCTAACTTACCTAACTTTTTATTATATATTTTTCTATTGTCTATACAGTAGTCAGTGTTACATAATTATTGAAATATATTTGTATATTTTATAAATAAGTGGTGCATTAGAATATTTTCTCCAAAATTTAATACATACCTACATCCACAAATGAAATAACTTTAATTAAAATAACTTTAACATAGGATAACTTTAGTTTTATTTTGATCCAGGTTTTGCATACTACATATTATCAGGGTTTGGCCTGACTGCGGGGATACATCGGTATTGGTCTCATCGGGCTTTCAAAGCGAAACTGCCTGTGAAGATTCTTATGTTAATAGGATATGCTGCTTGCGGTCAGGTAATAATATAATTTCTATAAATTTCCCTCAAATAGGACTTAATATTTATGGTAGATAGAGATATAAAAAAACTTGACTGAAAAATTGTAGAGTAACTAGGTACCTATTCAATTTTTGGTATCTAAGTACGACTCTCTTATTGATAACTAGCTTTCCGCCCGCGTTTTCAAAGAAAAACCCGCATAGTTCCCGTTCCCGTGGGATTTCCGGGATGAAACCTATCCTATGTGTTAATCCAAGTTACCCTCTATATGTGTGCTAAATTTCATTCAAATTCATTCAGTAGTTTTTACGTGAAAGAGTAACAAACATCCATATATCCATACAAACTTAGATGTTAGATAGATGTTAGATCTGCCTAGGGCAGAGCAAGTCAGGCCTCTTCCTAAATGTTCCAAGTATAGGTGTTAAGAAGTAATAATGATGTTGACCACTATCAGAAAAATTGACTTAATTAGTCATTGTAACCCAAAAATCTCAGTACATCAATATATTCCACAGGTCCCAATTTACGATTGGGTCCGGGACCACAGAGTGCATCATAAGAAGACAGAAACCTCGTCCGATCCTCACGACGCTACCCGTGGGTTCTTCTTCACCCACGTGGGCTGGCTGATGATGAAGAAACATCCCGATGTCTTAGCGGAGGGCGCGAAACTCGACATGAGCGATATCACCGGTGACCCCTGGCTGGTGTACTTTGACAAGTAAGCTAGTTTATTGTCTTTTTTTTAGATGTGAAAAATCTTGCTACAAATTATGCAAAATTGGTAATATTCGTATGACCAATTCATAACCAAGTCATATACTTATATTTATATTTACTTAGTGAAGGATTCGCAAATATCTTTACTTCTCAAAATTCCTTCTTGATTTGAATGTAAAGGGCTACTCAATTTCTCTGTAACTAAGTAGGTATAATTATCGTTTTATTGTAAAATGTTATGGATGGATGGATGTTTATATAGCATATGTATATATATATTTATATTTTTATGTTTTTATACTCTTTCACGCAAATACTACCTACTCAACCGATTACAATGAAATTTCGTATGTTAGTAGAAGACCCAGAATAAGACACAGGCTACTTTTTATTCCGGAAATCCCACAGGAACGGAAACTATACTGGATTTTCTTTGAAAACGCGGACGATTAATAAAACTATGTATGTTCCAGGCATTTCACGATAATGAAAACAGTATGGTGTTTTGTAGTACCGACACTTCTACCAATGTGGCTGGCCGGAGAAACTTTATCTGCCGCGTTCATTGTAACAATGTTCCGTTTTATGTTGATTCTTCACGGAACATGGTCTGTAAATAGCTTTGCCCATTTCTTCGGTGATCGACCATACAACAAGTAAGTTTATTTAGGTAGTTAAGTATTTATATAATGTTTTGTGCTTCAATTGGTTTTTTAAGGAATTTTGATGCTTACATAATTCAAAGGTTCGCAGGGTTCGAATCCCGCCTCGTAATCGAATTTTGTCTATTCTTAAAAAATTCCATTTAAATAGGTCTCATGAAGCTATAAAAATTAAAAACTAAATATCCAATAAAAAAGATTGCCTAGAATTTATACCTACTTCAAAGAAGCATGAAAAGAAATATAATATACTTTATTAATTTCTGTAAAAATAACCAATAAAATAAATAATCGTTTATTTTCAGACACATCAAAGCAACGAACAACCATGGCGTCTCAATGATAACCTTGGGCGAAGGGTCACATAACTTTCACCACACTTTCCCCTGGGACTATAAGTCCACTGAAAATGCTCTTTTTAGCTTAACCACATTGCTATTGGATTTATTCGTGTGGCTAGGACTAGTGTATGAAACTAAGGAGGCATCTGCCTCTCTCATTAAGGACACGTGTGATAGACTCGGCGAAAGATCGAGTCGAAAACTGCTCACGTCTTAGTGTTTATTTATTATTTATGTATACCTAATTATTTATATATTTTGAAAGTACAAATATCGCATTATCACATAGAACTCGGTGGAAACGTAGCATATATATTTTGGGGATTTGTGCTGCTGCGCTTTATATTTTCATTTGAGATTATTTTAGAAGTAATCAAAGAAAAAAAGCAATAATTTTTACTTTTTTTATGTTTCATTTATTTTTAAATAGAATATTGAGATGCGTATTAGGTATATCTTAGTCAATGACTGCTTAGTGTTTGTAGATAATTTATCATTTTGATAAGTCTTTAGATGAAATCATTCGAATGTGTAAAATGGTTTTGATAAGGTATTATTTATATTGTTTGCATTAAACATTATTTTAAATATATTTAGTTTGATTTAATTATTTAAGACCTTTAATAATGAGCTAAGGTAATTGTAATGATGAGGCATAAAATAGAGTTACTCCAAGATTCACTATTTTTAATATATGTATCTTCTTTTAGACACATTTTTATGTGTTGCTAATTTCTTTTGAGTTTGGTATGATGATAAATAATATACAAGAAAGACATTAAGTTAAATAATCTAAGGTTCTTATTTTTTAAGGAAAAAGAGAAGCGAAATTTCCAATAAAAAATACTAGGTACATAGTTTACCCTAATGGAGGAAAACAAATAAAACAACAAAAGCTTGGAAATGCAATATAATTACTTTAAAAGCATAGTCTTTACACCAAAGTCACTGATATTACTCATCTACACAGAATAGCAGACACCGATGCGTTCATTTTACAATTTCTTCTTAAAGTCTCAATTAATGTTTTGTCTCCTTCACTCTCAAACTATTGGTCAAAAGGCAGAAAGAGACAGAACACATTACATTTAATCATATAATTTCACGGAAAGCTCGCTATTCATACAAACTAGACAAGCTGTAATTAATTTAGAAAAAGTTATACAATATTAACGATAAAATGTTATACAATCTCTAAGCTCTAACATTTAAATTTAAATTGGATTCCATTGAGATTGTCTATTGAAACTATTGATTAATTCTTTCTCAAAAATGGAATTTCCAATCGGAAATAATTATTTAAAACTTTTTTCTCGAACATTTCCGATTTCATAGAACGCAAAACTATTACCAGCAACGTGACGACGATGCAAGTCGGTTAAATGGTAACGAATTAGGCATTTCAAATTGTATGTAATCTATCTATACTTACACTATATCACTTAATCTATAGAATATAACGCACAAGCCGTATGAAAAAATACTAAAATTTCCCTTTACACACATATTATTATGTATATTGCAACCAAAATAATATCTGGCTATAATAAAATTAAAAACAACGACGTAATTACACGCACACACACATACACGCACGCACACACGCGCGATAGGAACGAGTACACATTGCCCTTAACGCACACATACGCAAATAACCAAACATATATTGAATAATATTAAAATAACTAATAAATACAAACAAATGACGTGGTTAATAAAGTTGTTGGTATTCAAATATGCAAACGAGAGATTATTTTACGTGACAATAACATTGACTTTGTTTTGTGGAAAACATTTTTTAATTAGGCTTATTGTCGTTTATTCACTTTACATTGTTAATTAAACCAATTAGAAACAATGACATGAACGAATAATTATTGTTACACACACGTCGATTATTTCCTCAATTATTCACTTCATTTGTTTTATTTCAGTTTATATTATTAGTTCTTTTTATGTAGCAAAATGTGAGCGTTAAGGGCCATCTCACACAACCCACAAATCGTTAGTTAAACGACGTTCAACATAAACCTCAGCTGCCAGTTACGCCTACATATATACGCAATGTTCCCGCACCGCTACATAGCTACCTAACGCAAAAATACGATAATCTTACATATACATAATATAATATATTATCTATATATTTGGTTCTCACTACAGTAAACGCGTCGCTCGCACTGTATACTTTGCTATACATTCATACAAGGCATCGATGTATATTATATATTATTATGTTACTTCGTAACTAGAATCGACATCTCGGCTTGCCGTTTGACTTTAGGCGGAAATAAATTAGTTATGCATCTTTAAAATCCCGTAAAATAAAAATAAAATATATAAAAAATGTTACTAATTATTTAAAATTGTAAAATTATTGTAATTCTGGAGTAGATAACGAAGGAAATATAAATCTAAAATGAAAACAAACTTGGTAAGATGTTTTATAATTGTCCCAAAAGATCTAAAATTGAGGAAACCGAGTTAAAACGTGGCAAGCCGATCCGTCGAGAACGTTCTATGAACCGTTACACCAAGTCAATCACACATCACGCATTATTATGTGAAATTTATTATAATATCATCAATATATTACTATGATTAAAACTATTATAAATTAAATAGAACCACGCTACGTCTTAAAAGTCATAGGATAAAATTACGCGTAACAAATTGCCAACATAAAATAGTAAATTAAATAAAAATAAAATCATCACAACTTGTGTTTGTGACGGGAGACGTGAAGTAACAATTATAAAGAACTTTTCATATAAATTGCTATATATTTGTATAATCCCGAGATGATTCGAGGGCAGTATTTGTAGATTGAACTTTGCCCCGCTTAAACGCCAGTTAAATATTATTATTTTGTTAAACTATTCCTTTTTCTCAAGGACAGTATAACTCAGACATAACTTCTATGTGACGTCATAATCCTACGTTCCGTAAGAAAAAGGAATAGAATTAATTTCTAGGGACTGGACATACATTTCTAATCACTCATGTAATTGCACTATCGAAACGAGTATACTTGCAAGTTTTTTTTTTACATTTTTAATTTTAAAAACGTTACAAAACTCTGCAATTACTACAATGTAATTTAAACACTCCTTAAGAAACACAACTTAAGAAAATTTATCTTTGATATGCACCGCAAAGGGCCGTCTTAAAACAAAAAGTATTTTGTTGATAATAAAAAAATACATCCGAAATTAAAAATCAATAGACCTTAATTCACCTACTATTTCTCTTTTCTTCTATCTCCAACAACAACAACAAATTATCTGATACTAAATCCAATTAAAACGCTGCTGGATCAAACTGTATTTAAACTTTATTAAGATGACATTAAACATTTCAGATAAATATTTTATTTTCCATATCCAAATTTCCCATATACGAACCAATTTATTACTCTAAACGAAACTGCAATTACATTAGTGTCACATTTTACACGTACGTGTCACACGGAGCTATATATTATACATGTACGTGTCACACGAAGCTACATATTACACGTGTACGAGCCCACTATTATACGTGTACATGCCACGTATTATACGTGTACGTGCCACAAGTCACACGTGTACGTGCCACATGTTACACGTGTACGTGCCACAAGTCACACGCGTACGTGCCACATGTTACACGTGTACGTGCCACATGTCATACGTGTACGAGACATGTATCTAGAACAGTCTAGCGCGTCGCTTGAGCTCGTTACGACGCCACTGCGGCAGGCGGTAGAACTCCGCGCGGGAGAACTGCAGGATCGCTTCGAACTCCGCGTCCGATAGATGGCGCTGAAATTAATTAAACAATTTGTATCAAATATTGTGTAAAAATATGATTTTTAAGGAGTGTAAATGTGAGAATTTATAGAGAAGATAAAAAAAAATTGACACAAAATAGATTTATTTGATAGTTACTACTTACTACTTAAGTATTTAAACATAAGTTGTTGGTTATCGATAGTTTTAATTTCTAATCTATATTTATGTCCGTCTTTAATAATGCGTGTGCGTAACTGTATTTATCAGTGTGCAGGTCTATGCGTCTTCTAGTTTAATAATGTATGTTTACGTGTCTCTGTATTTATGTGCGCGTATTTCTGTGTGAATGTTAATACGTGTGAACATGTATTCGTGTTTGTGTCTGTACGTACATGTGTCCTTTGTACGTGTGAACATCTATTTGTGGCTGTGTGTAAATGTTTGTGTGTTTGTGTATCTACACTCACCTCCAGGTTGAGTCGGTCCACATCGGGCGGCAGGCGGTAATTGGTGATGAGCAGCAAGTGGTACGGATAGAGTTTGGCTGGTTCGTGCACTAAATGTGAAGTGGCCATGTTGGGCAGAGAGCGACGGACTGCGCCCGCGCGGGACCCGGCCGTGCTACCGCCGGCTGCACCGCGTACTAACACGCCGCCTTCTGTTGTCTGTGGAATGAGGAAAGAGTATTATAGAAACCGTCGTCTGTTGTCTGTGGACGAATGACGCGATTGGTAATGAGGAATAGACATTAGGGAGTCAGCGCCCTCTGTTGTCTATGGGCGAAATAATGACGCAAATGGTAATTCGTCTGTTGTCTGTGGGCGAATGAAGGACGTAATTGGTAATGGGTTATAGAAATTAGGAGGTCACCTTCCTCTGTCGTCTGAGTTTTAGAGGGACATCGCCCTCCGGTGTCTGTAAGCGAAGGAGTGGCGTAATGTAACAGATATTAAAGCCATTTTCTCAAAACGGCGGTGGGCATGGAAAAGATACTAGGTGGAAAAGTGGAAATTAGAAAAGAGCGCATCAAAATCTATCATTTTCAAAACCCCCTGAATTTTTTTTTGGCAAAACTAACATTAAATGAGTAGTTTAAAAAGAGTTCTATAACTTTTTAGGGAGAACACGTTTAAAAATGTAAGGTGCACTGAAAACAAATACATTTATTCCTATAGTTTAATAGATAAAGACAAAAAATAAGTGTTATTTCAATAAAACAACTTACCACAGCACTCCTATCAACGTCTGTTATGGAGCCGGCAGATACTGCAAAAAGAAGAAGTTTAAATTATTAACAAAATCAAAATTAGTTCATGCATGCAATACATTTCTATAAAGTAAAAAAATACTTTGTTGACCAAAACGACACAAAAATATTAATAACCAAGACAAGAAAATTTAGCCTTTTACAAGTTTTCAGTAAAACTTATAAGGTTATATTATGTTATATGTATAAACACTGATTTTAAGGCCTTTTTTAAATTATTTTGAATTGTCTTGATCAACATATAGAAAAAAATATATCAAAAAACCTTAGAGCTAAGCATGATGTGAGTAAGCCTGCGCCGCACTTATTTTTTTAATCGAATGATGAAAATACAGGGGGGAGAGCGTGTAAAGCCTCAACTATTTAATGGAAGTATATTACGAATTTATAGATATTTTGGCATCTTGTCGGTAAAGTTAAAAAAATACGTTATATTTTTCTAGAGGACCTGATTCAATTCTTCTCTTTCATTTAATATTTTAATTTTATTCATTTCTTAGAATATTCAGAGGGTAGGTAGGTATTTGAACAATAAGTTGGAAATATTCAAATTCACTGTAAGTTATTAAATTAATTGTTAGTTTTCAAACTGTTCGAAATTATTATTAAAACAATATTTATTATATCCATCAAATCTAATATCTAAGAGGTTATACAAGAAATACGATCGAAAACTTAACTAACTAGCACATACTTATTGAACTTCACCAACAAGACACCATTAAAATCTCATCTGTCAGAATCAAAAAATTACAAAAACTGGTAAAAAAGCATGATAATTGAGCTGAGGACTGAAGCCATGTATCATGTGCACGCTTACGCTTGCAAATGAATGTATTCCTTATTTAAAGGGGGATAAGGTTCAAAATGTATTGAATACGAAAGCGAGGCGCACGCGTTACTTACTGCACAGATCCGTCCGCACTGCGCATGTAACACACGTAATTTATCATCAAAAACTATGTACAGTCAGCAAAAAAGGTGACCGTGACTTGTAATGACAATAAGTTTATTATTGCATTATTATAAGTATTCATTAAAATTATACATAATATACTATGAAAAATATATTATTATAAATTCACATTTTACTATACCTATACTTATCCTATAGTATCAATATACATTAGTTATAGACACGTGGAGTGATTTGTATTCAAATTTGTTGCTCACCTTACACTATGATAAAAACTATTTCTATACATATTACAGACTATATTATCAAATTTTTAAATAATCTAACTTATCTAGAGGAATCAGCTTTTTATGCATACCATACCAAAATATAATTTTTCCTTTTAGATGAGTTTAATTATATTTAAAAGACAACTTACTGTCTGACTTGCCGCTACTGAAGTCAGTGCTGTGTGTCTTGTCGCCTAGGCCACTGAAAGTGAAGTCACCCTGAAAATATAAAATTAATTTTTATTAGAATTTTTATAAGTAAAAACATCGAGGGTAAAACCTAAAAACATAAAAAAATAACAAAAAATGTTTTTTCTGATTGCAAATTTCTCTAGTAGGTAGCAAATTTTACAAGTTTTGTGTTCTTTGCATATCTTCACTTGATAAAATAGGCTTTAGTACAAAATTACATACCAAAATCAGCCGAGTGTCTGGATTAGTTGATATGTTAAACTGACCTAACGCTTCTCATCTACTTTACCATAATACCGGGATACAATGAATCTTCTTAAAATTCAAGTAATATTTCTAACAAGAATATTCATTCATCATTTATCAAACAGCCATTATATTATTTGTATTTACACACTTTGACAGTTCAATAGGTTTTGAGGCTTTTTACTTTTAAAACCTATAAAATTTTTCAAAAATACACACACATAATACATAATTAACCCCTTTAGAATAACCACCAAAAACTCTATATCGTTGTACAGTTCACAACCCAAGTGTTACGCGTACTCACAGCGGTGCTGGACGAGAAGGTGTGCGACCTGGCGGAGAGGCCGTACCCGGGCCGCGGCGCCGACCGGAGCGACGACACCACTGCAACACTAGCCGCTGTACTCATACTCACTCTAAACTGTCTATACCCACTGCGTTTATGTGACGTCAGCGATTTTTATGTATTGTCAGCGTTTTATGTCTTGTCAGTAATGTCATTAGTCATATTAAGTCATTTTATTTAGTCAGAAATGTCTAAAATCATGCAATGTAAGTCAACTTCGTCTTTACTGCTATAGTTATGTTTGATCAGCGTTGTAAGCCATGTCAAACTCAAACTCAAAGATTTATTTATTCAATTAGATTCTCCTAGAAGGAAATTTCATGACACTTGTCTCAGTTTTGTCAGCGTTTTATATCTCGTCAGCAATGTCACTCCGTATTGTCTCCGTGAAGTCTACATGCATACGTCCAGTCATTCCCTACACACATTGAAGCAGCATCTACCTCCCTTCCCTTTCCCTCCTACCGCTATCGAAGTACCTGCTCCTTATTTCCCCCCCTTTCCCCCCTTACTCACATTGCACGGCGACATCCCGGCGGGCAGCGTGCTGGCGCGGGTGCCCGTGCCGGACCCGCCTCGCGCGAACATTACTACACAACACACACACATGCTACTCGCTTGTCACATACACAATACCGTGGCGGAGGTTGCTTTCTATATTTTGTATGTTTGTTCGTTCAATTGGGACCTTGCATTTTTATAGAACATATTGGTCTAGCCAATTAATTGAATAAATCATTCAGGGATATGTAAATAATCGATTTATGAATAAGGTATTGATACTTTTCGAATTAAAATGATTAAGCATCACAATCCTTATAAATTTATTGAAGGAAAAATACGTGAATGACCGATTTTAGTGCAAGGATACGTAATTAAAATGATTAACCAAATATTGTAAATCAAACAAGTCGAAATGGATTTTATTCTTGGCTTGACCTACTCATTATGAATTGCAAATTATACAAACACTTATATCCAACACTTTTTTATTTCGGAAAGATTTTGTGCAAATTAGTTGGAATTAACCATTATAATTATAATATTGAAAGAAATCTTCGCCACGATATAATAATAATCTTATTTCTAATTACTTCTACTAAAATATCTTTGAAATCATACAGGGATCAAGTGATCTTAATACTTAAAATATAAATTATTCATTCATTTCATAAATAATGTGTCAAAATTCATGACGCTTAACAAAGGCGTGAATAGTAACCCTGATGATTGATCCCTGCATGTCTTTTTTATATTATTTTTTTTAAACTCTCAACTAAAAATGTCCACCAAATAAGACAAAAATGATCAAAAATAGTTCTAAGGTCCTTCGAGTCAATATTTTCCGTACTTTTAAATTTTTAATTATTAAAACCCATTGGTGAACATTTTTATAATACACATTAAAATCACATTATTTTTTAAACCAGCACATTAAATAGGGTCTTAAAAAGCGCACATAATATAATAAAATTAAACAATGACAAATTTAATTAAAAATAATTTATAGAATAAGCAAAACCGACCCTTCTTCTAATAATTCTTAAAAGTATGTTTAAAACTACCTACATTTTCTTATATTTATTTTAGAAGCCGAGGAAAAAAAATGTGATTTTCGAGTGTTTCCTTAAATCAGCAAATAATAAGCAAAACATATTTAACGTTCAAATAGCAAATAATATGATTGAATAAATTCCAACTTAAATAATAGCATAATATATTGATGTATGTAAATAAAATTTAATGAAAGCTATTAAATTATGTATTTTTTGAAATGTTTGTCTTTATGTATGAGAAGTATATGTATATTTATATAATTTACAGCAAAAGCAATATAATAGAGACTAAGCTGAATAACATTTTTTTAGTATATGCGTTAGAGAAGCGGAATTCCATGCTACATTAAGAACACAGTGCCAATTCATAGGAAATAAAAATGATAATAAGGAATAAAAATTATAAAGGGTTGTTTCAAAGTTTTATTTGTAAATTGGGAAAAGTTTATCTATTATTTTGGTTGAACGCGCTAATTTCATAGGTTATACGGGTTCGAATTTAATTTTTTTTTATGTGAAGGCTGAATAACAGCATGACGTCACGCCACAACCAATAGGAGCGAAAAAATTAAATAGCAGCTAACTGTCATACATTTAAGGATCAAAATCAAGTGGTAGTTATTATACTTTTGTTAGTGAGAGAGTAACATTGGATATTCCTCACCCTTAGTAACAAACAATTTTCGACTGCCCAAAGAAAAAAGATGGGGATTATTAATCACATACTTACATAATATGCTACATTCTAGCATATTCTAGCAAGAAGACTAAGGTTTAATTTAATTTTATAACTAAACTAGCTTACCGCCCGCGGCTTCGCCCGCTTTCTCTAAAACGATTTGAGATTTAAACTATCCTATCTCTCAAGTTGGATTGAACTGCACATGGTGTGCGAATTTTATTATAATCGGTTAAGTGGTTTAGGAGTCCATTGAGGACAAACATTGTGACACGAGATTTATATACATATTAAGAAAGATAAGGAAGAGGAAAATAGGAAAAATCTTTAAATAGGAAAGTCCACGCGGAAAAAGGCATGGGTAATAAATAATATAGTCTAAATATTTCACACAAACACCAAAACCAAAAATACTTTTCATATAGGATAGCACAAGACAAAAGCATACTACTGAAGCACCCTGGTTTACCTGCACGTGCCCGCCGGTCGATTGTCGCTGTTAATACAAAACTACTCCACCCGTTTTGATGGGATTGCATTTTTATACTGATTTTATCTTGGATAAGCGTTTAAGCCCGGATATATAATTGTGTTGATAGTAGAATAATAATACCAAAAAATAACGAAATATCAACTGAAATGAATAAGCTGAACATTTAAAATTTAAATCACACTTTCGTCAAAATGTTGCTCGTTAAAATAAATTTTATACTAATCGCAACATTATAGATATAATTTATTTTTGGTAATATTATATGTATTATTTATATGATAAATAAACTGATAGAGTAGTTTCGTAGGTACACATAGGGGAACCCAAAAATTAATACCATGTTAATAGTGAAATGCGATGAAAGACAAATCATAGACATGAGTTCGTAATAAATCATAAAATCAAGTGTAAGAAGCGGCAGTTTGTTTTATAATACTAAAGTAATACGATAGATATAACGCTTTTTACAATATGGTGTGATGAAATGAACACTGAATGTATTTGTAAGTACCATTCTGTTCATATTTTAAAATAGCTCAATATCATGATACAAATCTTAAATAGAACTGAAACTAATAATTTTTCGTTAGTAAAATAGACAAAACTGAATTATGCAATACTAGTTTACCGCCCGCGGCTTCACCCGCTTTGTCTCAAACCTATTAAATTATACACTCAAACCTTCCTATTGAATCACTTTATGTATAAAAAAAAACGACGTGTGTCACTCGGGGACTGGGGCAGTTGCGCTATTGCATGCTATGCCTTCAAGCCACACCTCCGCCCCAAGGAGTGGGGGGCGTCAGGTTCTTTCGTTACGGAATTTCTCGATTCGATCCCCTCGCTCAAAGCCCGCGATAGAAGCTATGCAATAGCTTAAAAAAACCGCATCAAAATCCGTTCCGTAGCTTTAAAGATTTAAGCATACAAAGGAACATAGGGACAGAAAAAGAGACTTTGTTTTATACTATGTAGTGATTAGCCTATTGGTAAATTTCTAAGTATACAAACACATATTATAGGTACTTCATTTAAAATACGTTCCGAATCTACTTTTAAAATAATTGTTACGTATAAAAACTCTGATTACCATATTGTATTAACGAAATATCCACCGTATTTCCACATGACATGGTCCAATTTCATATGAATCAAATACTGCACTATACCAAACACTTTTTCAAGTAATAATAAAAAAAATCGGACCATCTCATTGAAATGAATTTTTTTTTAACAAAACTCACCATCACTAGTATGATATGTTTGTACTGAAATATAATAAATATTTATTTTATTTCAGTCTACATTGTGTCTTTCAATTCGCTTTACATATTAATAAAATCAACTGCCAAATAATAATTCTTTTAATTAAAAAAAAAATTAAATACTCATAACAAATTTTCACGAATTTACTTTTTTAAATAAGTGTTTTTTTCGTTAAATTATTATTTGACCAATCGATTCACTTTTAGATAAAGGGTACACATATTAAATCAATATTAGGGTTGTCATGGAGGGAATTCAATACTTTAAAGAACTTATAAGTTAGGACTTTCAAAGTATTACACATACATATATTTTGTATTGAGATCTATGGAATTGTTTGGTTAATAAAAAGGTATTCAAAAGGGAAAAAAATCCATTCTGTTAGGCCAAGTAAATTGATTTTAAATAATTCATGTTTGTGTGAGTGTTTTGAACTTTTGAGCGGTTGTAATTTTGTGAGCGTTTATATGTGTGTGATAATGTGTACATGTTTATGTGTATACAATGCATATGTGTTCGTCTTCTGTATGCGTATGTCAGATGGACTATTATGTTTGTATATGTGTGTCCGCTTGTGACGCGTGTTCTGTCTCTAAATACCTACGCGATACACAGTGTGTGCGTGTATAGGTATAAGTGCGCCTGTTTTACATGAAGTGTTTAAGTTATACGCATCATGTTCGTGTGTGATTGAATACTTGGTATACTATATGAATATATATGCGTGTTTGTTCGTGTATACGTATTTGCGTACACACCATACCATGTTGTAACATGGTGCCGTGATCTGAGAACGTGTTTTGTATTTATGTACATATTATATCATTCTGTTTGTATGTGTGTGTGTTAATCTCTATATCTACATAATACGCACCATTATAAGACGGCACGTGGTGGTATTCAGACAGCGAGAGACAGCCGTGGTACTAGTGTGTGCATGTGTCTTTGTTATATTATGTTAAATGTATTATTATGTTTATTTATATATGTGTGCGTGTGTCTATGTTTATGTATACAGGATGTCCCACTGTTGGTATACTAAGCTCAAAGGATGTTATAGTTTTGTATACGCTAAGTACGTAAAAAATACTTATAAAATTCCAGACGCATTTTTTTTTAAAATAGATGAATTCTAAAAACTTATGTGTACACTGTACACCCATAACAAGCAACCCGTCCAACTTTGCCACCAGCACGTGATCTATCGTTTAAGATTGTGTTTTCATAGACAAAATGCTCTCAATTAGAGAAGCGGACTAAGCCGGTTGCGCGAAGCTAGAGAAGAAAACATGGATTTTCAGGAAAAATTTAGCAAAAAATTTTTGACGTAATTTTGTTGTTTAATTATTTTTTACGTGATCAGTGTATGCAGAACTACAAGTCCCTTCGCGATTAGTATACCAGTAGTGGGACACCCTGTATACATGTATATGTGTGTATCTCTATATCTACACAATACTTACCATTATAAGACGGCACGTGGTGGTGGTCGGACAGCGAGTGACAGTCGTGATGTCTCGGGCGGTCGAGCGTGCGGGAGGGCGAAGCCCCGACCGGGGACGAGTAGCGGAGACGGGAGACTGCCTCGCGAGCTGCTGACGGGGTTCTGTGGGAAATTAGTGTTAAATTATAAAAACATAAATATTATTGTAGTCAGTCGAATGAAAATTGTCTTACGATATCGTCTAATTATTGTGTATTTTATTATTGTAAGTCATACAATAATTTATTATTGTATATCATCCATAATTACCAAAAAAATAAATTAAAGATCCTTAAGATCAGTTATAAAATGAAATTTTATTTAAAAAACGCAGAGTTGATAAAAACACAATATTGGGGGGGGGGCAAGTATCTCGCATCGCGGCGGTATTGTGAACAACTCCGGCTGAGAGGCCAGACGGCCGGAGCCTAGGGCGACAATATTATCATTATGTACAAAAACTTCACATAAAGAATAAAAACGACCAATTGTAATGATACTTAACACAATTATATCATATTTGATTTTTCCTTATTAAACAAGAATAACCTAAAAACAAACCTGCTAGCATTTCTAGGATCTAAGTTTTGTTTCTTCCACTGTTGCATTTTCTCACGTTCCTTGACTTCTTTCAAAAATACCTGCAACGTTAAATTATAATTATTAATTACATTTACAGACGACAGCAAAATCAATAAAGTTTGTTCAGTCGAACAAATCTATCAGACATATTATAGACTACATAATTTTAAATATTCAAGCTACAATAATCAGTTATCACATTTAAATTTTCACATTCATAATCCCAAGAACATGTTGGCCACTTCAACGTACACGGACACGCTCACGTATACGCACACTTATACGCACACGCACACACAAACACACTTGTACATATCCGTACAGACCGACAAAGTTCTAACAAGTTCTAAGATTTCTCCCTTTTTCCCTCTATATTTGCCTTTATATTAGCATGTCATTATAAATATACACTAAAATTATAAAGAGGAAAACTTTGTTTGTTTGATTGTAATGAATAGGCTCATAAACTACTGGACCGATTTTGATGAAATTTGGCACAGACAATCTTTAGACCCTGAGAAAGACCATAGGCTACCTTTTATTGTGAAATGTTATGTATATGTATATGTTGTTTATGTACCACAGGCGATGCCGGGGCGGACCGCTAGTAATTAATAAATAAAAATAAGAACTGTTCTACAAGTTTAAGAACTGCTACAAGTTTCACATTTATACAAATAAAGATTATTTTATGTTATTCGTTTATTCGCCCTCACCTGCGCGATCCCCGAGTCTATCTTGGCCAACTCCTGCTCCTCCTTGCGCAGCTTGTGGTCCGGGAGACCGTTGCCGTTCACCTTCCCGTTGGTGGTGCCGTCGGCTTCGTCGTCGCTTTCCGGTACACCTTTGTATGTGTCCGACCAGCGACGGCGACGTTCTGTAATTAAAATGGGATTAAAGTAACGAAAAAATAATATAAAAATGTTGTGTGGTTTTATGAAACCACGATAAAAGTGAAACTTTTTTTCACACTATAGACATTTAACTAAAAATTATCGTATTTGTACGATAATTGTCGTACGTATCGTGCGTCACGCGACATGCGCTACACAGACCAAAAAGTTTGAGACGATGTAATAATAGTTTCACTTTAAAATTTATTATAGAATAGGTACAATATTGGAGAAACTGATACTTAATTAAAAAAAAGTTTCTTAATGTCCTATTTTTCAAAGTTATATCTTTTTATTCCAACAATAAATAATGCGTTTCACATTTGTGCAATCATTTATTAACCCTTAAATTGTCACCCCTAGATAACTTGAGTTTATAATGTCCAAATTTGGAGGACGTATTGGAATTAGGATAGAAAAGAGGAAAATGAAAAAAAAATTAAAAATTTTAATTTTTTCTATTGTTTTCACTATGTCACATAAAACGGACATTGCCAATTATATGTACATGTTCGAACCGTCACATATAACGGACATTGTACATTATTCCTGCAACCGTGGTACATGACTACAATGCACATTTTCAACTCTGTAATTCAAAATTATTATCAAATTATAATTATGGAGGATCTAGAATAAGCTTTTCAAACGTCTGTCTTAAAATGTTGGTTAAAACTTTAACGATATCGTTAAAAATAATGGATTTTAAAAAACGACAGTACTAAAAATCACAGCCTAAGAATATGCTAAGAATTGGAATAGAAATAGTATTACATAGCCTGAGAACTTATCTAATACACCAAGAAAGTCCTCTTCCCATTCACTAAATTGTACAGTTTGAAATGTGTTTGCTTCATCGTATGCAAAGAAGTCGTATACCATGCCTGAAGTACCAAAACGAACAGGAAATTTAAATCGCTTTTTTTGGATTCTTTGGCATATATTATATCCATTGTCTGCCTGTTTTTTAATTTGTAAGGTATTATATTATTTAAATTTTCAAACATTGGGTGGTATTTCTGGTAAGTAACATGATGCTATGGCTGAAGAACTACTGAGAAGTAGGGAAGATTCATCTCACACCTCATGTAATGGCTGTAATTCTGCAGCAATAATATTTTGTTGATGGTAAAAATTCTGACTTTTTGAATCTTCATGGTGTCTCAAATCAATATGTCGTATAATTCCCAAGGTATGGTGCTGGGGGTAAATGATTGACACTGTTATCATAGTGAAATCACTCCTGTAGGTCTACATTTCCTTCGAAATCGACATCTCAACTCAACGCCAGACTCTTCAGCTTCCGCCAGAGGTAGTGAGGTAATTTTTTATTGATTGCCAAGTCATGCTCCTGTAAAATATAATAAAAATAGAGAAAAATATATCAAAATTATTCCGTTGAAAATGGAGGGCCTTATTGGCAACGTCCGTTACATAGGACAAGTGAAGAATACCCTAGTATATACTCCAAGTTGTCAACGTCCGTTTTATGGGACATCGTATATAAACGAATATTTGTATACCAAATATTGTAAAATATGTCAAAATTATGTCAAAATACTATACTTACAATCGTATTCTAACTAATAATATAACATTATAAGCAAAATAGCCAAAATACTTACAGATATTATCAATTTTATCAAAAGAGTCAAGAGATCCGTTTTTTGCAATTTTCAAATGGTCACCATTCGCGACTGTACATGGCTTTGGTAAAAAAACATGCATGTACGCGAAGGACATAGCTAGTCTCTTCCCAATATACCGATTAGCGAAGCTTAGGTCTGCCATAACAGCGCCAGCATGTGTGTAAATACTATGTCCTTTAAAACGGACGAAATCAATTTAAGGGTTAAACGAATAGAACGATTATAATACAAATTCTGTTAAATTGCTGTTCGCATAAGTAGTATTCTCTTGACATAAAAACAAATATAATTTAACATTTTAACAAATAGGTACTTATTAATAAAAGAATAAGAACTTTTTTTACCTGGATCTGTGTACGGGTACGGTGGTGCGGGGAAGTCGTCTCTCTCTATCTTGGGTTTGGTTCCCGGCGGAGGCTTGTACGCGGATGGGTAGTGTGATAGTTCTATCGGCTCCTAGAATGATACATATTATTGATGTTTAAATAACAAGTTTGTTGTCTAGATCAATAAGTTAACTAATATTATAATTATATAGAAATCCTGTCAAATTGTATACTATAAACAAATAAGCTCGAAATTCTCTTTTGAATGTCTTATAAAACATTCATTGAAATTAGCACCTTATTTCTGGGCCGTAATGTTCAAAGTATATTGTATCTTAAAACTCTGCCTTATACACGTGAAGGCAGAGTTTTGCTTCGGACAATTTTTTTTCCTAATTATAAGTCTAGTTTTTTATTATACTTTCAAGATTCCTATACAAATTAAAATTACCTCATTATTCATATGCGGTGATTTCGGTCGTGGTGTTTCAGCCCGCATGGAGTCGACGAGCACGCGCATACCGGGCCGGGACGACGCCTTGCTGCCCGGCCGGGAACTCGTGCGTGTGCTTAGGCTCGCTGCACATACATGGATATTGAATGTATTAATATTTTGGTCACTTATTTAGATTTTTTTTTGTGGGAGGGTTTTGATGTGCTGGTAGATGTTTATTTTTTGAATTGGTCTATAAAATGAGGATTTAAACTAATTACAAGTTCAATTAATTAATTATTTTAGTGTTGCGAAAGTTTCATGTTGACTGACGACGTTTCACTTGGTAGTTTAATTTTGTTATTTGATATATATTTTTTTTTTATAAAATACGACACTGACAGGGCGGGCGGTGGAAGTGCGGCGAGGCGGGGGGCCGGTCGGCCGGCGTGACGGGCCCGCGGGCACACAGTACTCACACGGCGGGCGGTGGAAGTGCGGCGAGGCGGGGGGCCGGTCGGCCGGCGTGACGGGCCCGCGGGCACACAGTACTCACACGGCGGGCGGTGGAAGTGCGGCGAGGCGGGGGGCCGGTCGGCCGGCGTGACGGGCCCGCGGGCACACAGTACTCACACGGCGGGCGGTGGAAGTGCGGCGAGGCGGGGGGCCGGTCGGCCGGCGTGACGGGCCCGCGGGCACACAGTACTCACACGGCGGGCGGTGGAAGTGCGGCGAGGCGGGGGGCCGGTCGGCCGGCGTGACGGGCCCGCGGGCACACAGTACTCACACGGCGGGCGGTGGAAGTGCGGCGAGGCGGGGGGCCGGTCGGCCGGCGTGACGGGCCCGCGCAGGCGCGCCGGCTCGCTGGTGAGGTACGAGAAGGCGGTGATGCGGTGCGGCGACGCGTCCCCCGAGCAGCGGCAGCGGTACTCGCGCAGCACCAGCCCGGGCGACGCGCCGCGGTAGCCGCTGCCGTACTGCGCACACCCACAAACAGACACATTACGCTTCTATCCAACATAAAGGTCATTGACCTTTAACCAAAGATCATTTACTTTTATGTGACAAATATCATTGGAAAAAACTTCAATTTTTTTTTTACAAACTACCCTTACAATAAAAAATATGTAATTTGCTATTACACACATAATAAGTGCTTATATCATTCATTATGTACTTACAACCACAAAATTTTCAATCTAGTACAAAAAATACACAAATCATTATCACATCCACATGCGTGCGTGATACAGGAAAGGAAAAAAAAAATATTCAAAATGATACTAAAAATGAGAAACGTATGTAAATATATCAACTTAAAACTTAAAATAATAATAATAGCCTCTTGACAACTCACAATTTGAAATTCAGTCATTTTTTTTTTCTAACAAAATAAACTATACTCACTGAAATTAAGACATTACAAGCATATAAAATGACTTTTCAAAACAAAAATT
This sequence comes from Colias croceus, assembly GCF_905220415.1. Classification (NCBI taxonomy): domain Eukaryota; kingdom Metazoa; phylum Arthropoda; class Insecta; order Lepidoptera; family Pieridae; genus Colias; species Colias croceus. The sequence goes on from NC_059560.1 coordinate 5,797,004, forward strand.
ATTGTCAAAAGGCTAAAAAAAAACAAAAAAAACCGAACCTTCCTATTGAGACTACTGTACGGGCTGCAGTACGACCCGTTGACGCTCGGCGTGCGCGACCGCATCGAGAACTGAACACAAGCATGGTGCTGTCTCACTCGCTCTCGTGTGTTGTTACGTTACACCGTCCCACTCGCACGTGCGTGCGTTACGGTGGCGTGACCACTCGTAGAGCTTATTTCAATCGAACTTATTAAATTTTACGTATGAAAATGTTTTTTATACCTACTAAATGGAAAAAATGCAAGTTCGATTGAAACATAAAGCAAGACAAGCTTAAAAAATAAAGCAAATCATAAGTAGAATTTATATTTTTTGGTTTTTATGGCATTCAAATGCTTTATAAATATAAATTTATAATGAATAGAAAAAATTCGATCACGAGGCGGGACTCGTCGTTTTGTTGAATTTGATTCACAAAAGGTCGTGTTCCATCGTTACAATAAATTCACTGAAAAGTGCTTCATATTGGTTGAGATGGTTGTTAAATCATCTCAATAGATGGCGCGCGGTGTGTCCCTTAAGACACATAAAACTGAAAGAATAGATTAAATTCGATTGCTCAGGCGGGTCACGAGTGGCTGAGTTGGTTAGGCATCCGCCCCGGAATGGCGCGAAGGATGCGGGTTCGAGTCCCGCCTCGTGATCGAATTTTTTCTATTCTTTATAAATTTATAAATCATAAGTAATTAAAAATAATCTATGGCCAATATCTAAGTGATTTTAAATTAAATAAAATTTCGTTGTCACTCACTCATTTTGCTTTATTTGCAAAAATGAAGTCAACAAATGAAAATTGGGTAAAAACAATGTGTCGAATTGAATAAATATAACACTGAAAATGACTTAAGTAGCCGGAAAAACTAAAAATACAACATATACAACAGTGAATGATTTGAGAAAACTATGTGAGTTGCTATGTGATAACATAACATGTATGCACATTGCACATGCAAAAACAAATCGTAGGTACTTGACATTTTTCTAAAAAAATGCAACTCATAATATAAAAACATTTAAAACTATAAATTAATGATTTGTATTATAATGTAAATCGTTGTGTACGTCTCTGTATTTGTAATTAATAATTGTTGTGTATTTTCTTGCATATTATATTTGTGCATGATGATTTATTGCATTGGTATTTGCAACGTGAGCCCGTTAAAATGGTCTTTTTTGTACGTAAACGGTAAAATGTTACTATTATTTCGCTTTGTGTGTGTGAATAATATGTGCTCCTCATTTGTGTCACGTGCGTTTCAGGCATTTATACTTCTATCTATGAATATTGTTCGTCTCTATAATAGTCTGTGCAAGTATTATTATTTATTATGTGCGGGATTATGCACATAGGTGTGCTTGCATATGTGTATAATGTATGTGTGTGTGTGTGTGTGTGTTTCTGACCAAGTATCTCTGCGTGCATATATACGCCTGCATGCGGGCATATAATGGAGCTGGACCACACCTTGTATTTGTGCTTGAATACTATGCGTGCGTGTGTGTATCGTCTATTTAGACATGTGTGTATTTTAGTGCGTGGTATATATAGGCACACACTACATATATATCTAGACGTGTAAGTTTGTGTATCTTTGTGTGCGTGTGTTTCAATGCGCGCATTGTATGCGCATGTTATGTGCGTGTCGTGTATACCTACACGTGTAGATGCCTATATACAGGGTGACTGGTAAGACGTCAGACGCACTTTGACAGGAGCTTCTTCTCATGAAACTGAACAACTTTTGTTCTACAACTTTGCTGAATTCGTAGAAAAAAATTTGGACTTTGTATGGAAATCGGTCAGCTGATTATTTATTTATTTATTTATTAAAAAGGTTCATCACCAGTTGTTACATATGTATCATTCTCGTTAAATAGTAACAATAGGATTTACACATTATTATGCACAACTATTACAGATGAACACTACATTCACAAAAATTAATAATAAATTAGGCGATATCTACATACAATACAAATTAAACAAAAATGAAATGTGTGTGCTCTTAACATTAAAGAATTCTGATTAACTACGGCAGGCAATATTAAAAAAAAGTTATTACATTTAACCTATAAATTACGGACGTACTGATAATAATTATAATATGTGAATTTGAAAAAGAATTAAGTCATAATGTTAAGCATTGCTTTCCGAAACTTATAGAGGGAGTCCGAGAAAATATCCACTGAGTTGCTATATTTATTGTGTAAGGTGCATAGTCTAGGAATGGGGGAGTTGCGACCCAGAACAGTTCTGTTTTGACGTGCAAATAGCAAGTTCGTAATTTGTTTCCTTGGATAATGCTTAGGGATATTGAATTTAAATTGATTAAGTAGCTTCTCACAGTCAATAGCATTTTGAAAGACTTTGTACAGAAAAACCATATCCAACAGATCTCTGCGTTGTTCCAACGATATCATATTAAACTTTTTCAGTCGGCTTTCATACGATTTCAGCTTTTTTGATTCGCCTGCGCAGAACACTAAATGGTTTGTAAACCTGCGTTGAATACGCTCTAATCTGAGGATATGTGTTGCGTAGTGTGGGCGCCAGACAACAGAACCGTATTCTACTATACTTCTTACTATAGAGTTGTATAAGATAATTTTTGTTTGGGTATTTTTAAACATTTTTGTATTACGAGTAACAAAGCCTAAAGTTTTTGAAGCTCTTTTTACTACGTCATCTATCTGCGGTAAAAAAGTTAACTTTTTGTCCACCAATATACCCAAATCTCTAATAGTGTCGACTTCATTAATAGCGGTGTTGTTAATAACATAATCGTGCGAGATAAGACCACTGACCCTACGACAAAAATTCATATGAAAACATTTTTTAGTGTTCAGTATCATGTTGTGACTTTTGCACCAGGTCACGATTCTATCCACGTCGTTTTGTAGGGTAACACAATCTGATGGTGATTCAATGACCTTCAGTAACTTCAGATCATCTGCATACATGAAGGGGGTCGAGCTATATATGCATTGGGTAATATCGTTAACAAATATGTTAAAGAGTATAGGGCCTAAATTTGAACCTTGGGGAACTCCAGAGGTAATAGTATATTTCATTGATTCAAATCCATTAAGAACTACGTAGAATGATCTTCCCTGTATGTATGATTTGAGCCATTGCAAAAGTGAACCTGCTAAACCATATTCCTCACATTTTGAAGCAAGTACGTGATGTGGTACCTTGTCAAAGGCTTTGCTAAGGTCTGTGTAAATAACATGTACTTGTTTTCCCATATCTAATGCCTGTGCAATGCTATCAAGATAGGTGACAAGATTTGTAGTGGTTGATCTCATTTTAATGAATCCGTGCTGGTGGCTGGAGATATAGTGTTTAAAATAATCCTGTAATTTACGACTAACGAATGATTCTAGTATTTTACCAAATGCACAAAGTACCGAAATAGGCCTGTAATTTTCTATATTGGAGTTATCGTCACTTTTATAAATAGGCACAACCTTAGCCACTTTCCAAGTCGCAGGGAATGTGCCTGTGCTCAATGAACGGTTATAGATGGTAAGTAAGGGCTCAACTAATGTCTTTGCACATTTCCTGATGAAAATATTCGGTACGCCATCGTAGCCAGATCCCTTGTCAATCCGTAGGTTAATTAGGTCGTGGAGTAATTCTTTCCGCGATATTTTAATACATGCAAATGAGTCAGATGTGCGAGTAAGATTTTTGGTGGATGAGGTACTTGGGTTTGTCGTTACACTACTATGAACAGATGAGAAATATGCCCCAAACATGTTACAAATTCTTGTACCGTTACTGGAACTCTCATTATTGTAGGTCATCGATGATGGAAAGTTCTGGTTATTGTTTTTGCGTGAGTGAATGTAAGCCCAAAATTTTTTGGGGTTCTGTCTCAATTGAGCCTCTGTTTTGATCATATACGCGTTATAGCATTGCATAAGTAATTTATCACAGCGTTTCTTTAGTAATTTGTATTCTAAGTTATCTAGTGGATTTTTATACTTTTTATAACGCTTTCTTAACTTCTCCTTTTCTCTCAGTCTTTTTATAAGATTATGTGAAAACCAAGGTGGATATTTTTTACTCCTAACAGGAAAGTAGGGGACGGTTATTCTAATAATATCATCAATATATGCATAAAATGCTTCGACCATCTCATTCACATCTTTACAATTATTCAAAACACTCTTCCAATCTGTATCATATAGAGTTTTATTAATTTCGACGTAATTTGCTTTAAAAAAATTATATTTCAACTTAGTGGGATTCGAGGCAAGGCAGTTTGTAATTTTAAATGATGTATCAATTTTAATCAATATTGGAGGATGTTGCAAATCTATTTTACTAAGAGCCGAGGATGTACTTTCTACCTTACAATTACCTATATCTGTAAGCACTAAATCTAAAACTTTGTTACCAATGTTTACATTAAAATTTAATTGTTTAAGATTGTTTAAGTAATGGAAATCTACTAAAGTTTGTGCTATACCTGGTAAAGTGTAGTTGGGATCGTCAACCAATTTCCAATCTATACATCCAATGTTAAAATCGCCTATTATAAGCTTCGGAAATGTGCAATGCTCAATAACTGTACTACAATTATCCAAGAAATTTTCAAGTGATACCCTGGTCACAGGAGGAGGTAGATAAACCACACATAAGGCACATTTGTAAGAACGGGTACCGCGTTTAACTTCAACTATGACCCATAAATCTTCAGTTAGAGGACTTTGCCATGTTTTTATTTGTTTAGAACTAAAACAGTTATTTACTGCTATTAGAACTCCTCCACCGTCTTTCTTTTGAGACGCTAGGCTATCATGTCTATCCCTCCTGTAAACAGAATATCTACCATCGAACAATTCCGAGTTGAATATTCCATCGTTCAACCAAGTTTCAGTCAAAATTATAATATCAAAATTGTTCTCACAAACATTTTTATAAAAATCTAATGTTTTAGTTCGAAGTCCGCGTACATTTTGATAGTACATATTTAAATAACTGAATTTTAACACGTCTATACAACATTGCATGCTCAAAGTACACAAAAAAAAAAATACTGATTACTTTATTTTATCTAAAGAATTCATGTCCTTAATGTAGAGAAAGTCAGTATTTTCTGCTTTTCGAACAAAAATCTTACCGCCTCTAACCCAGACAAATTTATAATTATGCTGTTTCGCTTTTTGTCGTGCGGCTGCGTGTAAAGCTTTATTGGTGGGCGATAAATGTTCCATCACAAAAATAGGCTTTTTCTCTCCTGCGAGACCAATGTCTCCCGTATTGAGTTTGTCACTCATTTCTTTTTGGGCCCTATTGTGTATTTTGGTTGCCGCAAGGAACTGGTCACGTAGTCTTGGTGTATTAAACTGAACTATTATGGCACGCGGTCGAGCGCTGGTAGGGTCGAGCTTAGCTGTACGTGTGCATTTAACGATGCTTTCTTCTTCTACATTGCATTTAACAACTTTGCCAATGGATGATACGATTGAGAGCAGATTTTCAGTTTTTTTCTCTGGTATACATTGAATCTCTACGTTGTTCGAACGTGAATTTTGTTCCAGTTGGTTAAGTCTTTCATTCAAGTGAGTAATAGTGGTACGCATATTTGTGTTTTCGTTTAATAATTGATCCAATGATTTCAATGCAGAATTGTGTTCTTTTTTAAAATCTTCGTATTGTTTGTTTATGAATTCCATAGAATTCTTTAGATCAACAATTTCGGTCTTAATTGTTTTCATTTCCGAACTAATGGAACTCTTTACCTGAGCCAGAATAGATTGCATCTCGGTCCTGATAGTTTCTCTGATAATGTCCACCACTTCCTCTTTGGTTACCACTTCACTTGTTCCACCAGGAGGCGAAGACAAAGCTTGTCGCTTATTTGAGCGTTTAGTAATGTTGTCCTCCCTAGAACAGATGGAGTATAGTGTGCCTTCTTTCCTTGATGTGCGAATAGGTGTGTGATCTTGAGTAGACCGTTTACCTGCACATTTAGGGCAATGCCATTCTTTGACGTCCGAGAAATTTGGGCTTAGGTTCAAACATTTAAAATGAAATGCTTCTTTACATTTTATGCATAACACAAAATTTTCGTTGTCATTTTTAACCGAACAGCAACCAAGAATGAGTGCGCTATCCATTTTTTACTTCTATGTCCTCGTTTATTCTTATACTTTTTAATTTATAAAAAAAAATGTGGGTAGATTATTATTAATAATATCGAGGCACAATAATATTATTCTTCCGCAGGGCAGAAAATATCCAATAAAAAAAATTAAATAAAAATAAAAAAATCTTGGTCTCGGTCCGGATACGAACTTGCACACTTCAATCATAAGTTGGTAATCCTGACTCCTGCCACAACCAACTATTCAAGCATACTGACGTTAATCAAAAATTCCGTATAGATCTTCTTTGGTTTAACAAAATATGTATAAGGTATTCTATACCAGGTCACAGATGGCGCTTGAATAGAATTAAGTTAATCTCGATACACTCAACAGATGGAGTTACATGTTTCCCGTGATCTATCAACAATGATTAAGCAGTTTTTGTTTCGTAATTATGTTTTAAAGAAATGTTCTGAATAATTTTTATAAATTAAGTTGGGTATGCACTTATTTTCCAAAAATAGCCCTGTAGTTGTTTAATAAGAGTTAATAAGGATCAGAATTATTGTTTATCACACGTAACAAACTTACACAGTTTTACGGAGATTTTTACACTCGCACTTTTTATATTTTACACTGTCACTGCTTGTGAACAAATCTTCAGTGCGTAAGACACAATTCATAATAGTTGTTATGTACACTTATTAGTTCAATATATTTTTAAACAATTTTTTATCACGGAGCACACAGAATTCACTGCTTACTTGTTTGCGCCCTCTAGCGGAACTCCTTAGCGAAGTTTCCTTATAAAGTCCAATTTTTTTTTACGAATTCAGCAGAGTTGTAGAACAAAAGTTGTTCAGTTTCATGAGTAGAAGCTCCTGTCTAAATTTGTCTAACGTCTTACCTTTCACCTGGTATACCTGCAGCTCGGACGACGCCCTGTCCAGAACGAGCGGGTCCAGCGGTGTGAGCGGAGCGTGTGGAGCTGGACCGTACCTTGTATTTGTGTTTGAATACTATGCGTGCGTGTATATGTCTATATACGTGCGTGTGTGTATCTTCTATTTAGACATGTGTGTATTTTTATGTGCGTGTACGTGTCTGCCTATATATACCTGCAGCTCAGACGAAGCCCTGTCCAGTGCGAGCGGGTCCAGCGGTGTGAGCGGAGCGTGTGGAGCTGGCCCACACCGCGGGTGCCAGATGGCGGCGCCCTGCAGGAACATCTCCTCGCCGTCACCGAACGGGTCCCCGCACTTACTGCAGCGCGCGCATGTTGGGTGGAAGTGGTGGTTCTCGCCCGCCTTGAGATAATATTTTATGTAAATAAGAAAAAAAGATTGTTTTCAAGACTGTAGACATGGAGTACCGAAAAAAATTATGTAAAAAGATTTGAAAAAATTAATAAATTTTGAATTTGAAATGTGAAAGTGTGTGAAAATAACAATAAACGAAGGGCATTGCTGTCATATGGTCCCATTTTAAAATTTCGAGTGCTATCAGGGAGATAGAATACGAAAAATACTTGAACGACGTAAATAAAAATAAATTACGGTATATTAATAAAAAATCTGTATTGAGCTCCTGGTTGCAACTCTACATTTTGTAGAGACAAATAAAGCTACCTTAATAATCTCTTAAAATGAATAAGCGATACTCGTAATGATACATCATAATATTGAAGATCAGCTAATTCCTTAAATATAATTTATTTTCATCAACAAGCCAATTTCTATTCTATCTCGTTCACAATACGGATTAAAATTAGCAAATCCAGATTAAAGTACTGTTGACACATCTCGTACATTTCAATACAATTGTTACTCATTGTTGTCGACATTAGCTGATTCATTCAATGCACAGCTAATGGATTTGTTCCCAAATTAATGGAGTGGAACGCTATTGTTTTGGGATAAAGGTACCGCTTAATTATTCTTCATCTACCGTGTCGTAGTGACCCTATAAACAATAATTTTGCTTTTTTTTAAGCTATTTCATAGCTTCTATCGCGGGCCTTGAGCGCGGGGACCGAATCCAGAAATTCCGTAACGAAAAAACATCACGCTCCCCACTCCGACGGGCACGGAGGTGTGGCTTGAAGGCATGCTATGCAATTGCTTTACCGCAGCAGTCCCCGAGTGCCACTCGTCTTTTTTTTAATAAAATAGTATTCTACAGCCGCTGGTAGTCCCGCTCGCAGTAGGGCACGGGGCGGTGACGTCACGCGACCCACCTGCAGCACCTTCCCCGATATGAACCGCTGGCAGTAGGCGCAGCGCACGCCGTACAGCCGCTGGTAGTCCCGCTCGCAGTAGGGCACGGGGCGGTGACGTCACGCGACCCACCTGCAGCACCTTCCCCGATATGAACCGCTGGCAGTAGGCGCAGCGCACGCCGTACAGCCGCTGGTAGTCCCGCTCGCAGTAGGGCACGGGGCGGTGACGTCACGCGACCCACCTGCAGCACCTTCCCCGATATGAACCGCTGGCAGTAGGCGCAGCGCACGCCGTACAGCCGCTGGTAGTCCCGCTCGCAGTAGGGCACGGGGCGGTGACGTCACGCGACCCACCTGCAGCACCTTCCCCGATATGAACCGCTGGCAGTAGGCGCAGCGCACGCCGTACAGCCGCTGGTAGTCCCGCTCGCAGTAGGGCACGCCGTTGCGGCCCATGTACTCGCCCTGCAGCACGGCGCCGCACTCCCCGCACGCGAAGCACCACGTGTGCCACTGCCGGTCCAGCGCCACTAGTGCCTGCCCCTCGGACAGCTCTTGTCCGCACCCCGCACACGCTGTAAGGTCATATGTACACAAAATAAGCATAACAGAAGCCTGATTCTATGACAGCACATACAGGGTAATGACATTTGACAGACTGAAAGAAAAGGCGTTTGAAAGTTTAACTGAAAGAATTACGTTCTTTTGATAAAGTGACACAAACGATACCGAAATGTTAACATAATAAACAAAATACATCAGAACAAGATCGGACAATTACCAAACTAAAATAATACACATCCATCGTTAGCATTAGCATATTACAACTCCTAATTCCTACGTCTATCCCATATGACCAATATCCACTCACCATTAGGATCCAGCTGCCTCTGGTCCACCTGGTCGCGCCCATCACGCGCGTGGTCAGACACGGGCGACGTGGGCGTCACGGGCGCGGGCGACGCGGGCGAGCGGGCCGCGCGCGCCGTGTGCTTCTGCGGCGCGGACGTGCAAGCCGCGCATATCACCTCCGTGCCCGTGTACGTTACCTTCTCCCCGGATGGGAACGCGCGTCTGGAAGATGATGGTTTAGGTATATCAGTTTAAAATAATATGTGCTAAAACAAGAGAACAAGGTGATAGATGATATTAGGTCTTTTATTCTCCATCACATCGTTATAATAACGAACATAAACATGATAATAATCTGATGGTATGTGACAAAATCCGGCTATAAATATCCGCATGACATTGCAAATGTAACTGAACTCAGTGAGTAACTATAAAAAGTAAAATAAAGTACAAGAATGTTGAAATACACTTTTTAAATTGCCTTCCTTCTGCGGCGCAAGAGAAAATATTTGAAATAGATGTACCGTCCTGTTTATTTCTACTTTATTTTAATATGTACCTAGATATCAGGTTAACAATACTCAAAGATATTCAGTTCTAATCATTTATCAGAACCTCCATTACTATTTATCTTACCTACAGGCTACATAATACATTATATGAAAATTTATAAAAACAACACTCACTTGCATCTCGCGCACGTGAAACATTTCTGATGGTAAGTGTTGCCGAGTGCGGAGACCACCTCACCCTCCACATATTGGTTGCAAGCTGCGCATCTCGTGCCGAAAGCACGTTGATAATCCTGAAACATTTCACACTCAAACTCAAACATTTGTTTACTCAATTAGACTTTCAACGATACGCACTTTCAACGGATAACAACCGGCAAAAAACTCCATAGTTCTTCTTTTTAAATTATGTCAATCTAGTTATCTATATAAATGTATTATCTACAGCTATATTTTTATTACATTTTCCGTACAAAAACAATATTTACCAAAAGAAGCGACTATAAGTATTCATAACCTAAAGGATTAGTACGTTTAATTAAAGACCCCCTACGGCCTACGCCAAAAAATTCTCATCAGATCTGGAGCAAAACTTTAATGAGAACACGTGAAAAGCAAAAATTTAAAACGAATCATTATACTTAGTTATTCATATAAAAATTAATGAGGAAACACAGGAATAGAAATGAATTGAAAAAATATATTTTTTAAGCCCGTTCAAATATAAACTGGTTCATTCACTAGCATTCCATGTGTCGTGGAGAAAAGTATTTTAACGGAGTCGTAAAGGTTACGATCCGCCTACGTCAATAATGTTTAATCGTCTGCGTGACGCAAGCTAGTACGTAAGGGTGTATTCAGAAAGAAAGCTTGAAACTTATAAGCGCTTATCGGTGCTTGTCAATGCTGGTTTTGACAAGCTTGTCAATGCTGGTTTTGACAAGCTGGTTTGAGCATTGACAAGCGCCGATAAGCGCTTATAAGTTTCAAGCTTTCTTTCTGAATACGCCCTAAGATCTGAATAAGACTGATCCTTGAACTATGGCCACGTTTCTGTAAACTTGTCTCAGTTGATAGTTGTCTTTGAATTTAATCCTGACATTAAGCAAACAACTTGTAAATTAAAAAGGGCAGGTTACATTGAAGGAATCTTTACAAAATTGAAAAAACTAGTCTTTTGAACTAGTCTTTTGAATTTCCAGTCGTGTAATCCAGCTTATCACAGATTAAGAAGCAGAAATTTTAAAGATATCACCATATTATTGACAATATTATAACACTACAATTCGAACATCTGCTTTATAAGGTTATTGCCACAGAACATGTGCCGACCACGATCGTTAGATCGTTGGATAGGAATCGAACATCACCGCGCCTAAACCTTCGCAGAACCAAAATCTCTATAAAGTTCAGGTCTAGAGAAGCAAATAACTAACAGTAAAAGACTGGCAAGTTCAACTCACTTGTGGGCAATAATAGTATCCGTCCTTACAGAAGAAGCCGCCTCGGGCCAGCGACGCGGAGCAGGTACGGCAGGTGAAGCAGGCCATGTGGAAGTACTTGTCGGAGACGCGGAGCACCTCCCCGCTGCACTTGCCGCCGCACGCGCCGCATGTTACCTTCCCTGGCGATACCAAAAAATGATGACATTAGACTAATGGTTTCTTATTGAAAATAACGGCTTGATATCAAATATTCATTTGCCCCCATAGGTAGCATGTAGTAACCTTTGCTTATGATAAAAATAATGGTAAATCCTGGTCAAAAGTAAGAAGTAAAAATTAAATGCCTGGTAAAAAGTAACGTTTCCTGAACTCTGACTTCTCTTTAAATATACATAATCCTGTAAAAGAGACATATTTCATAAAATATCTGCTATAGCCATAAGAGGCTAGTAGGAAATGTCAGAAATTATTCATAATGAAGTCGTCTAACGACATCAAAAATTTGCTAATTTGCTCAGGATCATTTTTATTCCATCATATAAAAGATGGCATAGAAGATTCTTATTCATTGAAAAATATAGAATAGCGTATTAAAAGCAATCTTATAATAATATGAAAAAAGATTATGAATAAGTGAAAAGTTCTAGTTTAGAAGTATTATTACGTTTTATGCATTCCATTCTTAACAAAAGAGGTATAATTATACGGCTTCCCACTTAGCACTAGCTCTTTTCTTACTCGAACAGAAAAATATAATGCTAAGAGTTTAAAAACGATGTCTTTTATATTATTCTTTATTTTGTGAAAAGATATCGAGATACTGATCATACAATTGCCTCTATTTATACATTTAAGCACCTAATCAAAGATTTATCACGTTCTATTGAACTAGAGTCAATATTGAACAGATTCGATTGAATTGTCTTATTTAATGGTCTAAATATACATTGAAAGAAAGAAAGAAAGAAAGAAAAGACATTTAATTCAACACACATGAAAGACTTAAAAATAAAAATAAAAAAAACAGAAAATTAAATAGAAAAACACAGTGAAATATAAAACATTAACATTAATTAGGTGTGATTCTGTGTGCTGAACAGGGACACCACTCAGGAATTCTGCAGCTTAAGAGCTGCAGCACTGATTTTCAGTGGTTCCCATGTTCCCAAATGACGCCTATAGTGGCAGAAAATGAAAAATATGATTAAATTAAAATAGATACACGTATATACACTACATAAATATCAAAATAAAACAAAATTCATAACTCAAAAGAAATAATAATAATATAATTTATTAATAAACAATTTAAATATATAAAAATAAAATAAATATTTATGAATAACAGAAAATAGCAGTCAGTATAAAATTAGAAAAATTATTAACCATACGCTAACGAACCAAGCAACTAATGTTGATTGATTTGCCGATGTAAAATGGATTTCTTAAACTCATTACGGAAGCTTAGTACACTGCATTTATTCCGCAATGGTGGAGGTAAATCATTCCAACATTTCGTTGCTCGGTATCGAAAAGCACCCCGGAAAGCCATGGTATGGTGTCGAGGCATAGCTAAGCTGGTCAGTGACGCCCTGGTTCTGTACACAGTGTTAGAATTCCCCAACCATGATAATTTTTCATAGAGGTAAGCGGGTTTGATTTAGTAGAACTGAACTAATAATAATTCGATTTATTAAATATATAAAACTTATTAATAAGTATTTAAAACTGTTAGAGATTAAAATTATTATATGGATTAATACACTTTACATATTGTGCCTATTTGTGAATATTGAATGTTTTCACATTTTTAAAACATTACTTACAAGAATATTTATTAGTTACCCAATATCTACAGCACATTCTGACTTAGTACCTACTTTGACGGTACTTTGACAAGTACCGTTGGCAACCAACATTCTTAATTCCTTTGTAATATTTGTATCGACCATTTAATTTCCATCACTCCAACATATACCTGAAAAGCGCACAAAAATTGTCCAACTACTAAAAGCAATAAAAAGTGACGAAATCACCAAGGAATGTGTACTCTTACGCATGATGTAACTCCCTTAATTCTATTAAGAGGCCGGCGGACGACAATTTTTCCATACAAACGTAATACCAAAATAATTTTCAGTTTGAGCATATTTCCACTTTATTGTGCTGTTATTCGGAATAAGACAGTATTTATCTAGGTTCCCATATTATTTTTATTGCAAAATACTTAAATACAACGAATTGTAAACGATTTGTATTTCTCACATTTTTAAAGTATAAATGATATGTTTTCTACTCATCCATTCTGTAATAAAAACGGCAATATTCTTAATGTAATGTAATTCGAAACATGGTTTACATTGTTAAGTTACACAATATGCAAAAAAAATTGGAAAAGCATTGAGTTTTCATTCATCGTTTTTTGTATTACGGCACACGTTCAAATTAATCACAAATTTTCATCGGTCGTCGTGCTGTCGCATCAAGCACAATATACAGATACATACAGTAAACTTCATAGTATAGAAAAAAGTTTGTATGTGTTGGTAATATTTTCGATGTGTGAAAACCACGTCACCACTTTGTCAAGCACAAGCCTGTCAAACTATTTTCTTTTTCATCCTAAAACAAAAAGGTGGAGGTTCTATGCTCGTATAATAATAATTTTAATTTATTTTTGCATATTTTGTGTTTTTTAGTTTAATTTAATTTATCGTTTTAAATATAATTAAGTAGGTATACCTAAATACAATTATTGTTAATTCTGGTTTAAAATAATTACTTTAATAATTATTTTAATTAAAATAATTTGCGCCTGTAATCACTACATATATTAGCAACATAATAAATTTTCTAGTGTATCAATTTTTTTTTCTACGAATTTATTTAGGTAGCTCAGTCAGCCGCGAAAATCCCAATATTTTAAATATTTTTTTAAAAATCGTGTTTTTAAAATAAAACTCTGGGTGTTCTACTCGTGTAAAGAGAAGCTCCTTAGATATTTCCGATAAAAAAGGGTCAAAGGATGTCACTTTTTTGCGCCTAAAAGTAAAAACATGCACTATGCATTGTGCGTGCGTATTTATAGTATTGTAATATTTCTGACTAGCTTCCACCCGCGTCTCCGTCCGCGCGGATGTCGGTCTTCGCGTGGATGGTTTATTTCTCCATTTTGAGTTACTCTGACAATGACATGTTATAAAAAAAAGAATCCACTGCGGGTAACGCAACGTGTGTTCGCGGTTCTACAGAACAACGTCTATGGATAAAACTGAAAAATTAAGATTATTTTTTTCCACGTATAACACGTGGAAAAAAATAATCTTAATCCAGGATAAAAAGTATCTAAAAGTATATATTGTATGCCCAGGATAATAAAGTATAATTATTATGCCAAGTTTCATCGAAATCGAACTGTTAGTTTTCACGTGATGTCAGCATACAGACAGACAGACAGACGGACAGACAAAAATTTTTTTAATCACATATTTGGGTTTGGTATCGATCCAGTAACACCCCCTGCTATTTACTTTTTCGATATTTTCAATGTACAGAATTGACCCTTCTACAGATTTTTTTATTATATATGTATAGAGTATAGATTATATTTGCGAAAAAAATGTACCCTGATTTTTACAGTTACATTTTTTTTCTACAAAGCCTAGATGTTGAGATATTATTGAAGACTAGATTTTCGCCCGCGGCTTCGCCCGTGTTTGCAAAGGAAAACCCGCATAGTTCCCGTTCCCGTGGGATTTTCGGGATAAAAATCCTATGTGTTAATCTAAGTTACCCTCTATAAGTATGTGTGCTAAATTTCATTGTAATCGGTTCAGTAGTATAATATATATTAGACTAGTAGGATATAAGTGTTGTAGAGAAATTTCCTTAAATCGCATTGCTATTCTGCACATACACTTACGATTTCCCAAAGTTTGCTGCAAAAATAAAGTAAATAAGAAACATTATATTCCTAAATAAAAAGAAATGCGTTTGTCAATATGAATATATGAATGAATGGTACACTCACACAACTACACACTATTCACACAAATTCACGCGCGGCTTCGGCGGGAATTGTGCAACAGAGACAACAATATTCGAGCGTATTTTGCCTTCACTTCGAATTGCAGTTGGCAGCGGCCTCCGCCGGACTAGGCGTAATATCGTACGCGTGCGCACGCGCTGAGCAACACTCGGTATCGATTAACTCCATCAGATTAGGTCGATAAAAGTGCTTTATTAAAAAGCATCCATCTGTGAATTGAACAGCTGTGAATCGGCCTAATAAATCTTGTTAGGATGTATGCTGTTAACATTCATGTCTCTTCCTTTTTAAGGCAAAGAAACCGTACTTCTGTGTAATATAATTAGTATTTGCACAACTAGAGATTTGTGAAGACTTGTAAACACCTGTTATAATATATGCCCATTGATTAAATTATAGCAGGAACACATAATTTCATCAATTTTACCATATCTTCTAAATTTTCGCAAAACTTACTTCTTCCGTGAGTGGCAGAAGTAAATTAATGGTTTTTTTTTATGCAATAGGAGGCAACAGAGCAGACGCGTCACCTGGTGGTAAGTGCTCCACGTCGCCCATATGTACCCACAGTGCCAGAGACATTGTGAGTATGTTGCCGGACTTTCAGGTAGGAATATCCTCTTTTCTTGAAGGTCCCCAGTTCATAGCCGTTTGGAAAAGCCGCATGAGGGAGTTTGTTCCAGATGTCTGTAGTGCGCGGGAAGAAAGACCTTTTAAAGCGCACAGTTGTAGATTGCCGTAAAAGTGCTCAAAACAAGTATGTTTTAAAAGACTATAATACTGCAAATATATTAAGTTTTTTAAACATTCATATATCAGTAATTATCTTCATAAACTATCAAAAACAGCTCGATCACTCATCTCAATGATACCTAACACTTTTCAAGCACATAACGTCTCAACTCTCACAGCAATCAATCGTAAATTAAAGGTCAATTTGAATAATTGGCGCTATATAATGGTAGGCGACAAAAAGCGATCAAATACTATGTACTTATCTGTCTATGTATCACGTCGAACTGGTTCTTATAATGATACGGTGCGAATATCACCTGTAGAGACAGACGATGATTTGTCGAGTACCGTTTACGCTACTTGCAATTAATATAAAATTATAAACTCAAAGCTTTTTATGTACTTAGTACAATTCTAAGAAACTATTTACTTTTAAGTTACTAACAGACTAACAATCAAGAACAAAAATATAAATTAAAACCGTTGTATGTACTAGTTGCAATTCTGCGAAACTACCTTCGGAATATTGAAACTGGGCTAATAATAGACGTATAATTTATTAGTTTAGAACGTACTTGTAAGTACTTTATAAATAATAATATATTTACGACATTCTGCTCTTCGGCAAGGATAGAAATCTTTATAGGACTTTTTGTATTAACTAGAGATTAGAAAACAAG
Organism: Colias croceus; assembly: GCF_905220415.1. Taxonomy (NCBI): domain Eukaryota; kingdom Metazoa; phylum Arthropoda; class Insecta; order Lepidoptera; family Pieridae; genus Colias; species Colias croceus. The sequence continues at coordinate 5,813,638 of NC_059560.1, forward strand.
TTGCTTGCTCTACAAGACAATTTCCTCCAATGTAATCCTAAATTATTGGATATAATCATTTGGAGTTTTTAAATATGTAATACCTATGTTCATTACATATTACATTTTTTAAAACTCCAAATGATTATGCCAAACTTTCCTTTGTATTTTCTGCCTTCTTTTCTTTATTAAGAACTGCATGCTTATTACAAAAATGTCCATAAATCCATACTAATATTATAAATGCGAAAGTAACTGTCTGTCTGTCTGTTCCTCAATCACGCCTAAACTACTGACCCAATTTGCATGAAATTTGGTATAGAGATATTTTGATACCCGAGAATTTAGGACATAGGCTACTTTTTATTGCGAAATATGTACCACGGGCGAAGCTGGGGCGGACCGCTAGTATACCATAAACAAAGACATCCGACAATCTCTTTCCTGTCTGCTCTCTTAACTAAGAACTGTACGCTAACAGCAAAAAGTATCAAAAACTACGGAACCTAAACAATAACATCCGACACTCGCTTGACCGTCTGCGCTATATGACTCACTGGATAGCCCACAAGTTTCTTGCTATTACTGATATATACAATTGTTATTTGATTGCTGTTACATCGATTTTAATTTCGATTAAGTTCTCAATACATATATACAACATCTCTACTGCTTTATAATTTAATTTTGATTGACTAGTTTCATTTTTTGTTGCTTTAATAAGTGATGCTTAACACAATATGATTGTTTTTTATGATACCGAATAGATTTTTGGGAAGGACAAACCTAAATATTATTTTTTATGCAGGTTTTTTGACTAAAAATTCATGTAACGCGAAAATCCGAACGTGTATACTCAAAAAGTAAAGATAAGAAAACGACACAATGACAAAGCATAAAACATACTTTGCGATGTGATACTAGTACAGAATATCTATAAAATCGTTTCTCAGTACAAGCCACAAACTGCACATTCCAAGTATTCCCTTATATTCAATTTTACGCGAATATTTAGCATTAAGAAATTCGTCACGACCTATGCTTGCGCGTGACCACGCTCTATATTATTCGTAACATCGGGTTAATAATAACATACCTAATGCGTGTGAAATGCGATGTAAAGTCACAACACATTCCAGAGGTTCATACACACTAGTGACTTGGCTATATTTAACTTAGAATTAAATTTATATTCATATATCCTATTTAATTTAATATTATAAATGGCGAAAGTTTGTATACTCGTTTGTTACTCCTTCACGGAAAAACTGCAGAACCGATTTTCATGAAATTTGCCACACATATAGAGTGTGACTTGGTTTAATCCCGGAAATCCCACAGAAATGGGAACTATGCGGGTTTTTCTTTGAAACCGCGGACAGAAAGCTATTATTTAATAAAGTTTGTTTGTTTGCATCTTTGCTTGAACGCGCTTATCTCAGGAACTACTGGTCCGTTTTGAAAATTATTTCAGTGTTAAATAGTCCATAAATCGACGAAAGTAGTGGTCTTAATATTATTATCACGCTACATCCAATGGGAGATGAGCAATGCGGGTACAATCGCGGGACACAGATAGCTATAAATATATTATTTAAAGAATCTGTAATATCACTTTGTTTTTCACGAGTGCATGCGAACGGTACGTACTCTGAACCCATTTTATTTTTATGTTGTCTATGTCTGGAACACTCAAACTAAAACTATAAAAAAAGTTAGATCCAAGTGAACAAGATTTTTACTCGCAAATGGTTCGTAAACCTAAGTTTATATCTACGCAGCAAATCATAATTCTATTAGTATACATACTTTTCAAAAAGTTATGAATAAGTAAATAAATAGCTAATTGAAGAAATTCAAGGTTCGCATTACCCATAGGTGAAATCGCGGACACCGTAATCTTTTTTTCATGGAATGTTGGGAGAATTATATGTTTATTTTTCTATCACGCAAAATCAGCTCATTGGATTTGTATGAAATTTGGCATACCTAGAGACAAAGAGACTTAATAAGTTATAGCACATAGCCTACAGTTTATAGGATTAACACACATAAACATTAGTAGCCAATTATGTAACTAATAACAAGATTGCCACTTCTTATATCCACCTCATCTTCTTTTAGATATTAGATATCTTTGCTTAAGCAATACTACCTTCCCTACTAGATTTTTAACCGACTTCAAAAAAAAAGGAGGAGGTTATCAATTCGGCCGGTATGTTTTTTTTTTATGTATGTACACCGATTACTCCGAGGTTTGTGAACCGATTTACGTGATTCTTTTTTTGTTCGATGCGGGATGGTGTCGAATTGGTCCCATAAAAATTTTATCCGGATAGGCCCAGTAGTTTTTATTTTATGAGCATTTTTGTCTGTATTTGTAAATGTTGCAAGTGCAAGTTTGAAGTCGGTTGTTTTTAACGCAGTTATCACTTGTAGCTTATTCTAAAGCACAGCCACGTTCCTCAACTAGTGCTTAACAAAAACTCGCGCACTTATGGTCAAACCCCGTGGAATGCGTCTCCAGGCAACTGGCGAGGTGCCAGAGTATATTTAGCTTTAAAACTAACTACGCGGACTAATGGATGACTTTTATCAGCTTTATGGGGACGTTAAAAGCTCTCCCGTTGTTAATACGGGCTGGTAATGAAGAATGATGATCCTAGCAATTGTATTGGTGTCTTTTTAGTTCATCCAACTTCAAAAAAAGAGTGGTTCTCAATTCGTCTATATTATTTCTGGGATTGTTGCCACAGAACTTTCGTTTGGGCGAACCGATTTTTATGATAAAGAATCGTCACATTTTATCTGAAAGCTGAAGCTTTCCGGTTAGTCTCATTAGAATTGTGTCTACTGAAAATGTTAAGGCGGTTTATAATAGATGCCTGGATGTTTTCTCTTCAAACAAAAACTACTGATCGTATACTAACAGACACAGATATATTATAGTCAGAATTCGCCTATATAGGATACTTTTTATTCGAACTACAGGCAAGTAACGCAGCGGGCTAAATGTAGTAGGTATGTAATTAAAGTTGTTGGTACAATATTTGCGCTTAAAATTATAAGATGCAAAGATAGCCTCGAGGTTGCATGATAATGTCGATTAAATGATGAGGCAACATAAAGACGTCTATATTTTTTGCAATTTTGTTCCAAACATCAAATATTAATTTTAAAGTAATTATACAACAGTTCTATTACATAAGTGATAACATCGATTCAACAAAGCTTTAGAGCAAGTCATTTACCTCTGATAAAAAAGTGTCTTAGCAAATTTCCTGTCTTCTTCAAAGATCCATGGCCGAGATTTGTTCAGTATATTTGTAAAAATCATTTCATATTTCGTATTAAACGACCTAATTACTGAAAAAACCGGATCCCACCATATAACTCTAATTAAAAATTAAACCTAACTCATAATAATTTCTCATAAAAATCACATTAGGTACCAACACATTACAATTCCAGAATCTAATACTCTATTTACGCTTTAAATTAATATTATTCCAGTCAAGCTTGAGCTATATTATTTCGATAGAGATCGTTACAAATAGCGGACTATGTCACACCTCCCTGAGGCATTGCAAATCGTTTGTTATCCCTTGGTGATAAATAGTGTGTCGACACTTGCATGGACAGTCTTTAGTATATAGCTTTTTATATTTATATTAAAGTATCTAGAATAGACATTGCAAAACTTAAGTTAATGACTATTTGGGGCGGTAAAACTGCTATAAGACTATTTTCCTCCAAGTAACTGGATAGTATTTTTGAGAGCACTAGCATCTCTGGAGGTCTGTCTCAAATCTATCGAATACTAGCGGTCCGCCCCGGCTTCGCCCGTGGTACATGTTTACGTTTTCTCTACATAAGAACCATCCTCGTACTTCAAGGAATATAATAAAAAAAGAATTATCGAAATCGGTTCAGCCGTTCTCGAGTTATGGAATTACAACGAAAAGTGGCATTGATTTTTATCTATCGAATATGGTTCTTATTTCTCAAACAATATCAAACCTAAGAAGCCAATAACAGTTATTTGTAAATATACAGTAAAATGAACTTATACAAGTTGATCATAGAAATACTATATGTATGTAATGTAACTATACTATAATAAGAACTTTAATTATACAGCGGAACGTAGCGTAAATTGTCGGTCACATATGCAAAGGTTTGATTGATTGATTGAGTTCATCGTTCCCAATATCCAACCTGCAGACAGCTGATTTCATATTATGTACGTAGTATCTATGTATTATGTAGCCTACTCTATATGCCACCTCTTTGCCAAAGTACAAAACTTTTGTATAGGTCAAGATATTCATAGTTAGGCAACTAATTTAATAGAAATAATATTACTTTTTAAGGTAGTAGTAGTATCTATTAGTTAATAGTTTGTATAAGTTTAGGGAAAAATTTGGCGAACAGAAGTTTTCCGATTGAATTTAAATTCTACCTTTACGATTGATAAAAAACGTTTCTAAAGTCTATAATAATCAATAATATCAATATTTAAATTATCTAGACGTAAAATTAGAAAAATAAACAACTTGCAACTTTCTAGGACAACCGCTCGTTATCTATTATACTCGCTCCTCCATTATCAATGTTCTTGATGAGAGCATCGATAATCGAATCGATTAAAACCTTCCATACATAGTATTGTACACAGTATAATCAACCGCAGATCACGTATCATTGCTTACTGTTTAATACAGTAGCTTGAATAATAAGAAACCACTTAATTAAATTGTTAAGCGCGACTACACGATATGACTAATACATTATTACTATCATGGAACAAAAATGGTTGCAACTTTAGTTCAGGTTTCTAGGGCGAATATTTGAGCCAGATAGACTAACAGTAATGAGGTAGCATTATGAATGTATGATTTAAATACACTTGATAATACTCACACTTCATTGTTAGACAGTATCGTAACTGTAATAACATTATGTAAAGGTGGCTTATTTATTTATAAGACATACTGATCCGTAGTAATCCCAAAGGTATCAGGCGACTCTTGGATTTATGTCAAACCCACGTAAAAATACCAAATAAGGATCGACATAAAATCACTTTGTTGGTTTTGTTTCATGTACAGGAGAAATTGAAATCCCACAAGACTTCATACATTTAGATAAGAGAACGCATATTACAATGTATATAATTCATAATATAAATTATATATAAACGAAAATGAATCAAATAGACTTTAATCAACCTCTCGAATAAAAACTAAAAACATTAATATCCGCACAAACAAATTCTTCAGCTCTTAATCTAGCTTTAAACTGAGACGAATCAACTATACAATAGCAATCAACTAATTGGACCAAGCATTAATTTCTCCTTAGCACAATGTTGCCCAACGTCATCTATATCATGCACTTATAACGATGCTTTTTACTCTATGTAACTCGAATCATACAGGAGTCAGGATTGCCTTTGAAGTCACACAAAGAACTGCACTATCATGGAAACAAGCTTGAAGCAAATGACTCCTGTTTAACCGGCACGTAGACAGGTACAATTATTTAGCTTCCAACTAGTTCCCTTTGATATAGATGCAAGACCGACGAGATTTATAGATAACACAGATATTTATATTGATGTAATGGCATTTTCTTGTGTTTATTTTACACTAGTGTAAGAAGTCAAGAAATGAAAGACTTGGTGTGCATTTAAATCGATTTATTGTGAATGTAATCTACCTCTAGTATCAAACATAATACGACATTATGTTTAATACTATTCTTATACATATAAAGCCCAATTGGTCAGTCAATCTTTATCTAATAACAATCAAATAATTTTACCAAACCATGTAAACAAAAGAGATACCTAAAGAAACGTATGCACTTTTCCTTTTCTATTCAGATGCAAGGAATCTTTCCACAATTATTTACGTTGTATTAAGCATTTACAACTAATATATTGCAGACATTTTACAATCCTCATAAGAAAAATGTCCTTATATCCAACAAAACTTCACCTACTTTACAGGACAACTTCCCCTTTCCTTTTCCCTTAACATCCAATCAAAACTACTCTCCAACTGGATATAGAATCAATACAATTCGATCGGATATCGTGAAGCATTCAGTCGTTCTTCTTATTCAATACAAATCATGTACCAGTAATTGTTACCGACTGCAATCCACTACGCAATTTGTTCACGACTCTTCCCAAGTACTTGCTAACGGTTTTAGAGTTGAACGAATTAAATTTATGGGTTAGTTTCAATCTAGTATCGAGAATAGGGTAAATAATTTTGCCAGTTAGTTAGGTAGCAACTATTTGCAGTGAGAATCTAGTTAAAGCCTTATAATAATAAAATAGCTTGTGTGCAGAGCCTACGTGTCAGAAGTGAAACTTCTTTGGCAAGATCAAAGATATCAAAATCGCGATAAAAAATTGAGTAAGCTCAATGACGTGACGGTACTGTCACGACGCAATCTTGAAATTTTAGTATTGACGCGTCTTCAAAAAGTAGGATAAGGTTTCTAAAGAAAAGTTGTTGGTTAATTTATTATCTGTCCATGTAATCCATTGATAAAAGAAACACAAATGAATAGGAGTTAATAAATAAACCACTAAAATAGAATAAGTATCTAGAGAGTTAAAATTAAATGATTAAAATACAATGAGTAGCAAATGTACAAAATATAATCTAGAAACAAGTTCCAAAACATACAATTGGATATAAATTATACTGACTTAAAGGCCACAATGATAGATAGTTAGCCTCAAATTGTGATATTAGCTTACAAGGTTTCAGTCGCATTGCTTTCGATCATAGTCTCGGATTGAGATCTGTATCTGTCACTGTTCTAAACGAGGTCGAATAAAAGTTAACTGTGAAGATAATATTGTTTAACGCACACCTTATAAGCATCTATCACTCTATTACTTATGCATTCAATCTTCGAAGAAAACATAAGAACAAATAAATTTTAGATAAATACAATTTCTGCTGAAGCTATATTTATTTACTTGAGACCTCTAAAATAGTTAGTAGGTAAATAACTCATCTTTTAGTCTGAACAAGCTATAGGTACTGTAAATTAACACAAGAAACATCTTTTAAAAAATAAAAATCTAGATCCTCAATTTAATATTTTACATTGAACTGACAAAAGCAGTTTATCTCTTCTACTTTACAATTTTTTACCTAGGAAACAAACAAAGAAATGACCAATTAAAACGACGATTTAAAAAACATATAAAACGCCAAATGTTGAATCTAAATATTGCGCAAGCGCATAGTCATTCAACTATGCCAGTTAGCCGGCCCAAAAGGAATGTGTCACAGTTACCATATTTAGCTCGGATATATTATTATTAGCCAATTTCGTTAGTTTAATGCATGAACCGAAAACTTTACGACGAATGCAGACATACCAGGCAGCTCCTTATTATTAAAATACATATATGTAAGATTGTTATTTTAGTCATTTAGCACATAGAAACTTTATAACGAGGAAGTAACCAATGTAATTACAATATAATATAGAGACGTGCTAACAAAAACTAAGAAGTAAACTAATACAACAAAAACTAAAAGGAAAGTTATTTGTACCTAGACAACTAAAGCCAACATCCCAAAACTCAACGATAAAGTGTCCTCACAACAATATATCAATCATATAAAAAGAAGCAATATAAAAAAAAAACCAGAAGAATCCTACCAAATACCAGCAGACCATAAGTAGGTAGTAGGTACCTACTTGAATTTAACAGTCAACAAATAAAGAAACATCATAAAACACAAATAAAGCTTGTTAATAGCCCACACAGTCTAGCTTTCCGGCAGTCTGATCAACGATAATCATGTTAACCGCATTGTAATCACCGAAGCATGCTCTAAGTCTAAAGCAGAGGAAGTGAAAATGTGAGGTGCGGTTTATAATTGTCCGATACAGGGAATCAGATAAGCTTTCACAAGAAAGTGCTGTAGCTTTACCTCGGCCATTCGGTTATTGCCCATTGTCCTTCTGATTTATACAAAAAATAACTTACTTATACAAAAGTGCGAGTCGAACTTGCGACACTAAGGATTCCGTACAAATAGTTTACCTTTTTTGTTTAAATTACTCCTTTACATCGCATTCGCGTGATAGTATTGATATTTTAAACTACACTTTATTTTATTCCTTTCATAGCTCTATAGCGTTTTTGTAGAAACTTGGATATAAATTTGCCATCTTTTTATCGTTTATATCAATAAACGGACGGGCAGTCACACAGCAAAGCTTCAGTAACAGGGTCCCGTTTTATCCTACCGTCACGGAACCCCAAAAATCAGGCTTTTTATATGATCGCTGTGTAGTGTGTACATGTGCAGATAAAGTCGTTGCATATTTCGTGAATGAAACTGTCATTTCAGTTATGTTAAGTGGAGAAATATAAATTGTTTTCTTTGTATAGGGAGAAAGTCTTCGCATTTTAACTCTTGAAAGGTAAACATTGACACTTAAATGTATCGTTAACGTTTTTACTTTTTATTTTGAGTCTCTTCCTTTGGAACAAAAATTTGTTGGAAATTTATCGATCTTTCTTCATATCTACGTAACTGAGCTTATTTTCTTAATTATTTTTTTTCAAGCAAGCTATGCATACCTCGCACTATGACAGTTTTGCGAAAGTAGATATGCTTAGTTCGAAAGCAAATAAAGATGAGTATTATGCACTCAAGCCATTCCCGAAAAATTCCCTAATCACCTACAACCAATAGTCCAGATAGGTCAAAACTAAGCCCATACCTATTGGCTATCGCTATCCGACGCCCAGAACTATCAAATCAATTGGCTCAAAACTATACCCTATACCTATTGGCATATTTTCGCCATCCGACGCTCAGTCCCTGAGCCGCCCACATCGACCTACATAACAATTGCTCTAATGGCTAATTGACCTGTCGCCTGCTGTACCGACACTATTAAATTATAACACGCTTGCATAGTAAAGGTAATTGTCTCCAATCGGCCTGTAACCTTATGCGACCTGCACGTCTGCAATGTGGGTATGTGCATTGATTTATCGCGATTTTAAATTAAATAATGTTTATCAGATTAGGCTGGTTATCTCCTTCCCTATAACTACTTATTTCTAACATTGTAATGCGGAATTAATATTCCCCATTTGGGAACTTTTACGTCCAAATACATAAAAATTCCAGTAAACGATTATACAACTAAATTAGTGGATTATTTTAACCAGAGTAGTTTAAACTGAGTCAACTGTTAGTTTAAGTCAAAATTAAGTCACAAATTCGAATGGATTGTCATGTGAATGAAAGAGTGGATGATTAGCTGAAGACGCAACGGTCTATGTTACAAAATTAAGAAATAGAGTAACATATGGAATTCAATGAAGACATGTGGTATCCGACCCGCATAAGAATAGCCTGATCGATGGCCCTACTTCCTATCATATAATAATGTGGGAAAAAAACGACCAAGCATATACTCATCGTAAAAATTGGTAAAATATTCGATCATATTTTTCTAGTTTCTAAACTAAGTTTATCAGAGAAGCTAGATCAAAATATGAGCTATAATAAAATGCATATTTAATAGCGATGCAAATTAATCTGTACGTTTTTTATTTCACTTCTCTGTATTTTCTGAACTGTCATTGATTAATAGCATCCCGCGTGTATTTAAATAATTTGTTTTCATGATGATAGATACTCGTTTGTTAATATGAAGTTTAATTTAAATTTTGACTTCAAAACATTATGTTGCAAACAAAAATGTAAAGAGAAAACAAACATAACATAAATAACCTAGATATTCTATAGTTATTATAGTTATACACCAGTTTACCTTAAAGTAATAAATAAAAACTACATAAAATACAAAAATAGGCCATTACAACAACATTTTACAGAACCAACTTAAATCATGAAGTACGCTATTCCGACCTATTTATTTCAATGAAAAGCGTGCTTTATCTCGTACAGAATCATTAAATCCACAAACCAGATTTAAAAAGCTTCAAATTAGCAGATCAAAAGAAATTGTGAAATACTCGAAAGTACATTTTACGAAATAAATAGGGCTAAACGTATTTATAATATTTATGCTAAAGGTCTTAATAAATAATGAGATAAAGTTAATCTTTTTTTATAACCAAAGTTGTTTAAACATTATTACATTTTTTTCTATTGTCTATTGAATGTATATTTTTGTTGATCAATTAATTTGTTTTGTTATATTTACCTTAACAATATTAATGTTATCTCTATGAATCATAATTTCCTACATAGGTAGGCAACTAGTACTTCGCAATACACACAAATATATTTACTCTTTCGTAGAAATGTAATCATAATATGATATCTCTTACAAAGTTTCTCAATCAGATTCCAATATATATGATAAAGTAGAAGATTACATTACATTTCAAATGTTGCGATACTATTCATGAATGTTTTTAAATGCATAGAATATATATACACTTATAAAGATATCTACACAAAGAACTAATCCTCAAGGATAACGAATTGAGATATCAATATCTCAATTCGATATTTATTTATCGATTTACGTTACAGTACTTATTACTAAATTAAAAGAAAATATAACATAAACCCAATGCATAAAGCAGTAGTAAGAACCATAACAATAGCAATTTTACTATAATAATTACTAATTACTTATAACATCTCTATAACTGTTTGTATTTTTTATCTCAAACATAATCATCATTGTGTGGACTACAAATGGGCAGTGTCCTCTTGAGTATAAGACTATATATTAGACTTTACTATTGAAAAAACAAGCGCAAAAAATTGATTGATAGATCGTAATTGATAATAAGACCCAAATGAAAACCGATATGAGCGTTGAGTCGAATAGCAGTCCGACAGTTGTCACTAATTAACTTAACTCATGTTCATAATAACTTAGCCATAGTATTTAAAATATTCTAATCATTATGATAATATTATGGTTAAATTGGTTATATACCTAACATGTATTCTTACCCGAAATAACTAATGTTTGGAGAATTTAAACTACCAAAACACAATCGTTTTTGAAAATGACATTCATTACCTACGTAAAGATATTTATGAACCTTAGTTATGAACAGTTACAGTATTATGGAAGTTGAAAATAAAAATGTTCCTGATTATTCCAGTATACTAAGTCACCTATTAAATAAGTAGAAACTTTATTTTATTTGCGTGTTAACAGAAATTAACGCGTAGGTATATAAATTCGACAAAATCTTCATTTTCTCACTATCCGATAAATTATTTCACAATTTCCATTTAAAAACAAATATTAAAATAGAATCTATTATAAAACCCGCTTCGCACTAATACGACTACTCTCCCAAGATAGTCATATCCTTACATGGTGTCATTTCGCCACACTGACCGCTCAGCGACTCGATAGAGCGAGCAAATTATCTCAGATTACTATTATTAATTATAGCCCCGGTCAGTGGACTGTATGTTCTTGAATAGGGTGAGGCGCAGAGGTTCCCACTTGTTGATTAAAACTCGCAGCGATTTCCAAGGTGATTTATTTACCATACAATATTTACAAATCTTACAGCTTAAGTACATTTCTATCCTACTTAAAACTAACGGTGGGTACGATGAGTACCATGAGCGTAAGGGCACAATACGCCCCGCCCACTCGACCCCACTACTGCGGCCCGGTGCCGTTTTCACTGGGTATAGCGCGCATCACGTTGGCGCGCTCTCCACTGCCCGTCGCTCGGCACCGCCGTTGTCCGTGTAGTCGCCGTCCGCAACAGCCTCCCCCCGGTGAAGTCCTCGGGACGCAGCCTCTTCAACGGGAAGGACGACGACCTTTGTTACCGGTCGCTTTAATTGATGCCCTCTTGATTGCACCATGACGCTTCTGATTTCCCCATCCGGTCCGGGAAATGTTTGCGTAATTCTTCCTCGTGGCCATACATTTCTTGGAAGCGCAGCGTCGGCAACAATGACAATATCGCCAACCTTAAGCGCTTGTCTATCATGTCGCAGGTGGCCGCGTGGGTTGAGTGTTGGTAAGTACTCGCGTACCCACCGCCGCCAAAACTCGTTCGCTAGCGCTTGAGCTTTCTTCCATGTTCTTTTTGTTACATGTTCACATGCGCCTACTAATGGCATGTCGGAAGGGCCACCCAACAGAAAATGGTTCGGAGTGAGTGCCTCCGGGTCCTCTGGTGTCACCGGCACGTGTGTTAGCGGTCGAGCATTGATCGTGTGCTCAACCTCCGCTAACAGCGTAATTAATATCTCTTCGTGCGGTTCTTTTTGGAAAAGTACGGCGAGAAGCGAAGTCTTTACAGAACGAATAAGTCTCTCCCACGCGCCGCCTTGATGTGGTGCGCCGGGAGTGATGTATTTCCAGTTCATTCGCTGCTGTAGGCCATAGTCTTTAAGTTCACTTTCCCATACTTCAATGGCTCGACGTAACTCAGTATCGGCGCCGCGGAAATTAGTTGCGTTGTCTGAGTACATAACTCGCGGCCACCCACGTCGCGCTGCCATACGCCGCATCGCCATTATTGCAGAGTCAGTAGTGAGAGCGCCGACTAACTCTATGTGTACAGCCCGTGTTGAAAGGCAAGTAAATAGAGCCCCCCAGCGCTTCTCTCTTCGGCGTCCTATTGTGATCGTCATTGGACCGAAATAGTCGAGTCCGCAATTCGTGAATGGTCGCACGAATGCCTCGGTCCGCTCCGCAGGTAGGTCACCGAAGTTCGGCATAGTGGGCGTGGCCTTCTTTATACGACATGTCGAGCATTCCTTCGCTACGGCCTTAACTGTCGGTCTGACTCGCAATATCCAATATCGCTGCCGTAGGTCGTTAACCACACGCTCATTGTTCGCGTGCAGCGCTCTTTCATGTTCTCTTCGCACTAATAGTCTTGTGAAGCGATGACCGCCGTCTAATATGACGGGAAACTTGCATACGTTCGGTATGGCTGCGTGCTTCAAGCGGCCGTTCAGTTGCAGGAGGCCGTATTCGTCTAGCACGGGGTCAAGTTTGGCTAGTCTGCTGCTTCGACATATTGACTTTTTGTTCGTCAATCTTTCTATATCTTCCTCAAACTTGTCACGTTGTGAGGCTTTTATTGCTAAGCGTTCGGCTTCTTCTAGCAAATTAGCGTCGAGCGTCGTCTTGATTTTCTTCGCTCGATTTATAAACATAAGCACATAGGCGATCGCTCGTATGTAACGCTCGTATTTTGAAAAGCGTGTTACATCCGGTACGCTCTGTCGTATGTCGGCTCGTTCTGTGGCTGTGTGATGTTCAACAGCCGCCACTTCTAGCCACGGTGCTTGTTCGGGCCATGATTCCCTCGGTTCGCGTAAGAATGCAGGGCCGGTGAACCAACGGTCGTTCTCGTTCTTTTCTTCGTTATTGATACGAGTCGCGTCGTCCGCCACATTGTCGGCGGTAGGCACCCACCGCCATTGATTTATCTTCGTTAATTCGGCTATTTCACCCAGCCTGTTCGCCACGAATGGAGTGTGACGAGCTTTATCGTTTCGAATCCACTGCAATACGGTTGTTGAGTCCGTCCAATATGTGTGACTCGCCACGGCTAGTCTATGCTCCTTTAGTATAGCGGACGCAAGACGTACGCCGATTAGTGCGGCCTGCAGCTCGAGTCTCGGTATACTTTGCGTTTTCAACGGCGCTACTCGCGCTTTAGCAGATATTAGCGCTATGCGTACGTTTCCGTTCGGCTCTTCGGAGCGCCAGTAGGCGGCGCTTGCGTACGCTTGCTCAGAGGCATCGCAGAAAACGTGGAGTTCGACTTTAACTCCCCCCGTATTGCCGTACCATCGTGGTATTCGCAGCTTGGTGATGTCATTTAATCGTTTCAGCCAGTCATCGAAGTTAGCGTAGTCTTCTGCCGGTATGGGCTCGTCCCAATCAAGCTTCAGCCTCCATAAATTTTGAAGTATTATTTTGGCCGTGATTGTATAATAGCTTATGAGTCCCAGCGGGTCGAAGATTGACATCACCGTTCCTAGCGCTTCCCTCTTTGAAGGAGGTCGACGGCGCTCTTTCACGTCGGTGTGAATCCTCGCTAAACATGTGTTGAAAGAAAGTTTATCTTCTCGCGGGATCCACACCATTCCCAATGTCTTATTCATATCGTGGTTAGTGGCCACTAGACTCGCGGTCGCCCGTGTTCGCAGGTCGAACGGCGTGTGTTGTATCACCGTGTCGCGATTACTACTCCACCCAGCTAATGTGAAGCTAGCGTGGGCGTGCACATGTATGACCTCCTTGATTGTTTGTATAGCTTCGTCTTCGGTCCTGAAGCTATCGACGAAGTCATCCATATAATGATTTTTCGTTATCGCTTCATATGCTAGCGGATGCGATAATCGGAAATCTTCAGCGTTCTTGTTTCTAACGCTGTGTGCGATGAATGGCGAACTACGAGCCCCAAATATCATTGAAGTCATTTTAAACGTTTTCGGAGGGCCCGTTCTATCATCGCCTCGCCAAAGGAAAAGCTGTGCGCCTTGATCTTGTTTTCTAATCTTAATTTGAAGAAACATTTCTTTAACGTCGGCCGTCACTGCGACTTCATTTTCTCTATATTTGTAGAGTATTCCCGGCAGTGACTGAAGTAAGTCGGGGCCGTCTAGCAGCTCGTCATTTAGGCAGACGCCCTTATCTCTTGCGGCCGCGTCGAACACTACTCTGAGTTTTCCCGGCTTGTTTGGGTTAACGACTGCGAAGTGCGGGAGATACCACGTAGTAGTCGCCGGTAAGTCATCGTTTGTTACCGGTGCGGCGTATCCCTTGTTAATAAGATTTTGAATCTCCGCCGTGTATGCATGTTTTAATTCTTCGCATCGGTCCATTTTGTTCTCAATGGATTTTAACCTTTTTCTAGCCATCTCATAGTTTAACGGTAGCGTAGGTTTGTCGGTTCGCCATGGCAGGCCTACTTCAAAACGTCCGTCAATGCGACGTGCCGTTTCTTCGAATATGCGTATAGCGCGCTCGTCGACACTCGATTTTCTTTGTGTTACTTTTATACCGAGTGCGTCGATTTCGTAGCTTTTCTTCATTAGTTTTTCCAATGATTTGTTACTAACGCAGTCATCGTCGTTTTCATACGTATGTAACACGTTTTCACGACTTAATGTTGTTTTGGGTGTGGTGCCGTGTATGACCCACCCTAGTCGTGTGAGTGACGCTACGGGTTCGCCACGTTTGCCGGTTCTCAGCTTTCTTGATATAATCAAGTCCCAGTTATCGGACCCGATTAACAACTTCGGTTTGACTTTACCGATGACGTCTTTCAAAGGCAATCCTTTTAAATGATTGTATTTCAGCGTGTTCGCGCTTATTGTTTGTCCACCTATTGCTAGGTTTGTCATTGTTCGCACACGGATCGCGTGTGACGCTCCATTGTTTCGTCGGCTTATCTTGATTTGCACCGATCTACTGTTCATAATGTCGCTTGACGCCCCCACCCCGCTTATTCGTAGGGGTTGCGTAGGTCCGTTTAATTCAAGCTCTCGTGCGAGGTCTTCGTCGATCAATGATATTGTTGATCCCTCGTCTAATAAAGCATACGTTTTGATTTGCTTTTCGCCATCCGATTTTATATACACCGGACATACTTTTAATAAAACAGCTTGGTTGTTGCTGTTAATAGTAGTCGAGAGTACAACTTCAGTCGGTTTCTCTTCGATCGCTATTTTTTCTTCATGTAACATCGGGTGATGCGGTTTATCGCACCCGTCTATGTCGCACCTTTTATGCTTGCACCGGGATCGCAGGTGCGTGCTAACAATGCATTGAAAACAGGCTCGCGCCTTCTTCATTCGTTCCCAACGTTGACTTAGCGACATATTTGCAAATTCTTTGCACTTTGGTGTTTCATGCTCGCGCCCGCAACATAAGCAACTTATCTTTTTATCATCGTTATTAGTCGCATAAATGTTCGCGCGGCGTAGCGGTCGACTCTCTCTTTTTTCAACTGTTGTTGTCTCTGTCTTCTTACTATAATTGTATGTAAGTTGTAGATCCGCTTCTTTGATGAGATAATTCGACAATGTGAGAAATATGGGCTCATATGTCGTGCCATGTGCTTGACCGTAGTCCGTCCACCGTGCTTGATAGTGCAGGCTCAGTTTATTTAATATTTCTCTGACGAGCATCGTACTATTAACGTAGCTTCTATCCTCTATGCTGTTTAACAGCCAAGCTATATTTTGTACTTTCACGGCGAATTGGTTAAGTTCTACAGCCGTCGTGCCGGGTCGCGGCAGCTTCTTGATCTCATCCATTGCACGGTCGATAATTATTTCGGGTCGACCATAGCATTGGTTAAGCGTTCTCATTATTAGCTCAGGATCGTTCGTTGTGCTTAATAGAACCGCAACAGTGTCGCGTGCGGCTCCCGTTAAACAAGCACGTAACCTGGCTAGATTTTCAATGTTTGTATATTTGTACAGTCGCGTCGTGTCCTCGTACGCGGCCTTGAAGTACAGCCATTCTGTTACGTTTCCATTGAACTGAGGTAAATCGAAGCCTTGTCTTGGAGGCGGCCTTTGTCTCGTCAGCTCCTCAAAGACTTCAGTTAGCTTTTCTATCCCGCGATCTCGGGATCTTGCTCTCGGTGTTCCGACTTTCGTTGTGTCGTGTTCTACGACGGGTGACTCATCTCTACGTTGCCCGACCGTATCTTTAGCCCACGCGACTTGCCGCGATGACTCCCCCCGTGTTGGAAAAGGGGCGTCACCGTGTCTTTGTGGTATAGCGGTCGCTTCTTGGCTGTGTCTTTTGAGCCAGTCTTGTACTCTATCAGTTGACTCTATCGGTAGCGCGTCCGTTCTGTCAACAACGCTAGCGTCGTCAGCAATTCTTGCAATGTTCGCTTCCATTTCTTTAAGTATTTGTTCTTTTTCGAGCGCTATCATTTTCTTTTCGAGCGCTAGTAGCTTGCTTCCTGCCTCTGCTTGTGCTTCCTTCATTCGCGATCTCACAGATCTCGTCGTTCTGACTGAGGCCTGTGATTGAGTGTCGTCTACTCGCGTTTCCGTTTCTGCGGGTGCTGTCGTCGTCGTTTCACGTAGCTCAGACGGTGATGCGGGCGGTCTTGTGTGTGTGACGGCCGCTGCATCCGCCTCGTCTGTCTTCTTCGGTCGGTTGCGGGTCATCATCTTCCCTAACGTCCCTAACGTCCCTAGCAGCCCTAACAGCCCACGGCGAGGTGCTGTAGCAACAGTGTTCGCTCACCGTGAGAATGGAAAAGGTGGATGAGGTAGGAAGGAACTACCCAGCAGAGGACGCAAGTGCGTGAGGTTGCTCGAGGACAAGGAGGAACACCTTGCCCCGTCAGCGTGCCTACAGTCCGGCCCTCACACGATCTCGCGCCTTACCGGCGAAGTCGAACTGTACAGTCGCGTTGGATGCGAACTGGTGACTGCGTTCGAACAGTCACTCCCGCCTTGCGGCGTTAACTGCGTGCGCCCGTTTGGCACCGTTAGGTGGGCTAACACACAGCCGCGGTAAACCGCGTTAGATAAATCAGCCTCGTAGACACGCAGCGCAGTCGTCGTTCGGCTGAGTGTCTTGTGCTTAAGACTGAAGATACGCAACGTTCGTAGCTCGGCGTATTATCTTCTTTCTTCTTAATAAGCACGTCGTCTTCGCAGTGAAGTTTGCTTCAACAAAATCCGGCGCGTCGATGGACCAGGCACTATTAATTATAGCCCCGGTCAGTGGACTGTATGTTCTTGAATAGGGTGAGGCGCAGAGGTTCCCACTTGTTGATTAAAACTCGCAGCGATTTCCAAGGTGATTTATTTACCATACAATATTTACAAATCTTACAGCTTAAGTACATTTCTATCCTACTTAAAACTAACGGTGGGTACGATGAGTACCATGAGCGTAAGGGCACAATACGCCCCGCCCACTCGACCCCACTACTGCGGCCCGGTGCCGTTTTCACTGGGTATAGCGCGCATCACGTTGGCGCGCTCTCCACTGCCCGTCGCTCGGCACCGCCGTTGTCCGTGTAGTCGCCGTCCGCAACAACTATCTTAATGAAGCCAATGTTCATTTGATTAATTAATTATTCATCAATACACGTATCCTTTATCGATAAAAAATGGACGTATTGAATGTGCATAAAATGATTTCATATCAGGCGATTAATATAAGAATTAAAACGTATAACAAAAATTAAACATATAGATTATAGAAGGCTGTCTCTTATCCACGAAAAACTACTGAACAGATTTTGATAAAACTCTTTTGTTATATAAGAAATTAGTCTTGGATAACATATATATAGGTTATAATTTATTTTGGAAAATAGAAACGAACCTACAGGAATCTACGTACTCGAGATCGAAGTCACCGTTACAGCTATTAATTCAATAAAAAGATTCCAAGCAATACAAGAACCGCTCAGTACTAAATTGCTACAGTACGTGAGGCACGATTTCATGTAATTACTAATTACAAAGCTCTCATATCAATGGGTTTCCCTCCGCTAGTGGCGCCAGCAAATTGGCCAGCGAAAAGAAAGCTAGTGTCTAAGCTAGTGCAATCGAAGTGCGTGTTTACACTCTCGTGTCGTATCTCGCGCGACAAGACGTAATGTAGAAGCTAGAATATTTGTCTGTGAAATTTAACTTGTCTGAGTTTAAAGTATATTGGTCGGTGTAGAGCTGAAGAGTCTAGAACATAGTGAAATGAATTGGGTCACGTTCGTGCCTCATCATTTTCATAGTGATAAACTAGTAATACAGAACACATCGATAGCATGTCAGTATAAGCAGTATATAATATTGTATCGTACACTGAACGTGTGCAGTATTTTCTTGTTCTCTCTTTTCATACTTATTTAACAAATTCTAATGTTATTTCAGTTAATTACTTATATATTTTATATTTGAATACATATCTATTAGACTCTAGATTTAAAGCTTTCTTACGCATGGAACAAACACATAAGAACAGAATAAACGTAACTCTAATAACTGCCAGTCAATGTCATCATTATCATCATTCATCTAATTATTGTAAGTCACACGCATATCTCACCATAAGGTGTCAGTCCCGTGGCGCGTTGCCTACTGCGAGAGACGTCAAGAGTGTGAACGCGCACCACTTTCACTAAACTAATCACTTGTCTGCATTTCGCGCATTGACATTGACGAGTGAAAGATATTACATTACAGCTTGCAATTTGCCTCAGCTAATGATAACTAATCCATTATAAGGATGAAAGTCAGTAATCTGTCGGTCCGAATTGTTTTTATACAACACGCTTGTATGCAAATTGAGTTTTTTGCTAGCACTCCGATTTGATACAAAGCTATGAATAATAAACGCTAACAAATGATCTTCTTCCGTTACTTTCATCCGTGTTTAAATTACCGCCTGTAAAGCTTGAAAGGTTACCTACTAAGATCGCTCTCAGAAAGTTTGTAGCAAAGAATAGAAAGACATTCGTCACGGTACATATAATGAGTTGAAATTGTACCTATGTAATATCATAAAAAAACGAAGCTTTTTTTAGTAGGTAGTTTTCATACAAAATAAATATACCTAATTGACTTAAATAAGAAAGTTTTGTAACAAATTTTGAGAGTAAACTACTGATACAAAGCATTTAGCAATGTTAATTATCCAAGCCTCGTAGCACTCTATTACAACAGTTTTAAATATAGTGCTTTCTATAACTTTCCCAAGCCTAACATTAATAATATCACAAAATAAATACACTAGGTACCTAAAAAACCACTCGCATCCTAAAAAAGTCTCATTATACCACAATCTTCAAGACTTTTTGCTCCCAGGAACCCAATAACATAATAAATCGATTCCTATACATTCGCTGTGCTAATATTGATTGCTTTTTCCGTTAAACAACTATCGACGAACGACAGCCAATTTCCCGCGCAAATCATTACGTGTGCCAAACACAGATGGGGGAAAAAAAGATGATACATTAGTATGAAATGTAACATTTTTAGTGAATGTGTGTTCGTAAAGATAGAATTTAATTATATCAATAAAATGAACATTTATCGCAAATTTACTTATAAGGCAGTGTCTTGAAATACAGAAGAAAATGTGATATAATAGATTAATATCTATATCCTTAACAAATAAAACAATGTTTTCTTTCCAGTTTCCATTACTGTAGATATGTAGTATTATAAATAAATCAGTAATTAGATCAACATATCTTTCGACCTCACCTTAAATTAAATCCTTGTCCAAATACAATACAATCCTTTAAAACACCCAAAACCGTTTAACCCTACCCTTCTATCCCAATCTGCCCGAACCTTTCTAATTTCCAAATAAACAGCCAGTCTTACCTGTAACGAAAAGAAAAAACAAAATTAAACCATGGAACATCCGAGAATGTCACAGATACAGAGATATAAGTGAATTTGTGGATTATATCAAGGGAATTACGGTGAAACGTGTTCAAAATATAGACGATAAAAGATGTAGGTATATCGTAAGTTGTTTTGCGAATAACAAATTTAAATTGTTTTCCTAATTCTTATTTATCTTATTTATACCAGCATTACAAATTAGAGAGTAGTTTTGTTTGCTCTTGTTTTGTACTTTTGTGATAAAACTTTTTGGTTTTCTACCGTTTGACTCTTTATAGAACAAATCTACCTACCTAGATAATTAATCACGTATCATTACGCATGTATGTACGAACATATCCATAGTACGACAGCAGAAATTTAAAAAATCCTTTTATTGACTATCTGTTTATTTACCAGCATAATTTTCATCAGTACATCCCATACCATACAATATACATTATTATTCGCTAAATTACGCTCCCCATGTAACCCGATCGCTTGGCTAATTCCCCATTTAACGTCCCGGGAAACGGTTAGCGTATTGCTTTTACACCTGGAATCACTTTTAGGTCACTGACTTTATGCTGCTTACATACTTATGCTTACTTTATGAAGACATCTTTAGCGTATAGGTACTGTGCACTATGTTCAACGTTATCTGTGAAATGAAATGGTCTGTCGTCTAAGGGGACTAATAAATTGATAGTCTTGAGATTTGTCTGTACGCAAAAGATCTTTTTTAAGTCAATTGCACGTGACAAAATCAATGAAAAACAATTAGGAACCTTTTAAAGAAAAAGCAGAATAAATTTCTCCATTTTTTTATATAAAAGCACTTCTTCCATGCAAAATCTTTTTAATTTTGGATACAACAGATAAAGAAGAAAGAGAAGAAGAAGACGAAGGTCTTTTTAGATGCCAATACACATCAGCTATACTTCCTCCGTTTCTATTCAGTCAGACTACAATTATAGACAAATACGAATACTACCCATCAAAATTAAGCAACATTTGAAATAACACACAAATTACATCATACGCCATTCACGATATTGATGTTCCGCGTAAAACGGAATGAAAATAAAACATATTTAGTTGTGCAAACAAACGCGGTACGTAGCGCCGAATGTGACGTCACAACTCATAGAACAAATTTCGGAAGCGCACGCGCACATTCAGTATGTACGTAGAATTTACGAGATTTAGAAGTGCGATCTCTGAATGGGAGACGATCATAATGCTTATGATGATGATATTTTTTGAAATGACTAGGTGATACAAAAATATGAATGTCTAAGGGCCATGCTGCAGATAAAGTCAGGTCTATGTTATTTCATTGTTTGGTTTTTCATGCACTATGTCATTGTTAAAGACATAAAGTAAACCGAACTTATCCGGAAGCTGTGAAACCCCGTTGCGCCGGAATAAAAGAATATTTATTAAAAAAAATGTTGTGTGGTTTTATGAAACCACGGTAAAAGTGAAACTTTTTTCACACTATAGACATTTAACTAAAAATTATCGTACTTGTACGATAATTATCGTACGTATCGTGCGTCATGCGACATGCGCTACACAGACCAAATAGTTTGAGACGATGTAATAAAAGTTTCACTTTAATATGTAGAGCGATGTTCCATACAAAAAATAAATATCAATCCAAACGTGTCAACACACAAAAGATAAATCGTAATACAAAACATAGAAATACGTTTTCTATAGCGATAAGAATTATGAAATATCAACATAAAGGGAACTCCGAACTCCAAAGCGTAACCTACATTCGATCGCCTTGAACCATATTTAATTTTATGCTCCATAAAAATATTTATTTCATTGAAAGCTCTTCAAACGAATCCGAACATAAACGCAAATAAAAACTTATCCATTTATATCTGTACCTTCGACTGTTGTAAATGTTTATTTTCCCACGTTGTAGGATATTTTTGAATAACATGAATATTCTATTCAATTTCAATTTTAGCTACAAAAGATGATATCGCGACATAGAATCACTATTTATATCTGAATGCTTCTTATCTATTAATATTAAAGAACAGTTTTTTGTGTATTCAAAATGAGCTCCGAAACAACCGGAACAAATTAAAAAGATTATTTCAGCGGTAAAAAGTAGGTAACATTTATCTGGAATGACGTTGGTAATTCTTTTGTTTTATTTTACCATGTTTTATAGACTGTTTGCTACGACATAACAGTAGCACTATTTCCATTTCATTTTATCCAATTTCATCTCCAGACAAGTTTTAACAAACAGTTTATTTACAAAACAAGTCATTGGTCACAATACAACGTCACCATAGAGGTACACATACATAGCTAACCAGTTCGTCAGTTAATAACCAGAGCGTAACTATCGCACCATCGGGCCTTACACAATATGCTACTGCTTTACATCCTGACGGTCATCACATACTGTATAATATGTTTACTGTATCAATGTGGAAGTCAATTATTATGTGTCCCTCTCTCTATAAGGTTATTTTATTAGGCACACAATATTTGAGCTATTTAAAGAAAGAAAGAAAGAAAGAAAAAAAGCTTTATTGCCAACAAAAACTTAGATTATCTTAACTTAAAAAGTAAACATATATTAGGCAATCGGAACAGACTCAGCCATGCTGTGGGCTTAAACCCGAACAGCGCTGTAATACAATCCTTATATTTAATACAATCCTTATCGAAACAGCTGAAATGTTCCATTGAATAAACGTTTTATAAATGTCAAACTACTAAATGCTATCCTCCTGAAATGTTTGTTTACTCGTAAAAAGAAAGACTTCAACAGACTTGATTCTGATGTAGAAAATTCACATAGAGTTTAGGAGAGTCTTTATTTTATCCGTCCAAGCGAATTAATTTTGCTGTAGACTCGTATTAATACAAAAATCTTAAATATAATAAGTATGTACTAGTCATATTTCGAATAACAGTAATAATAATTGACATCAAATAAGCTACAATTAGATACATTTAAACTTTTGACCCCAAAATTAATAGCTTGTACTTCATATTTATTATAGCCCTTGGCCCAAAATACTGATACGATATTACTTACGACATTATCGATAATTAGAATATCTTACATCATATTACAATTTTCTACCTAACTAAAATAAAACTAACTTCATTTTTGATTAACACGAATAAAAACCAGGAAATTAAAGCGCTCCCATATTATACAATGCTTGATGTAAAACCATCGAATTTTCAAGTACATATTATCATAGATAATTACGCTGTATTACGTCTTATGGCCGTGAGAACGTTCTATACACCATCCAACCTTGACATTGCAACATGAAGCTCATAATTCCATTGTGTTTCTTGTGATATGAAACTACGGAATTAGTATACAATGTATATTATTAAAATAATATCTAATGAGTTACGGAATAGTTCTTACCGAATGAAACAAAGGTTGTATATTTGATCCACATTCAATCTTCAAAATATATAATATGTTCTAAACATCGAATTTTACCTACTTATACTTAAATGAATTCGCAAATAGATAGATAATTTGTAGTATGTTAAAGTAACTTCAGACACGATACCGATTACCGACAATCCGCCCTCACTGGGATCGGGAATTACCATTTAATAACTCAGGCCCCGAAACCACAGACACAATAGAAAATCTATTGTGTCTGGGACCGATCGGGCCGCTTGAGGCTCAATGGGTTAAGGACGCTATAACGTATTTTTACAAAAACACGCTGTTTTTCGGTACCATTTTAACTTAAAGCAATTACACGTGAGAACATAGTAATATCTTAATTTAAAGATAATATATTCAGCTCTACGTTCATCTTATAAAAATTGTACGACGTCATACAAAATTGTCGCTGAAATACGTTTTTTCCATCACAATAAACGCATAAAATGCAAAAAAATGGGGTCTAAACCGGTACCATTTTAGGAAAATTAAGAGCCTAATCTATCTTCTTAACTATATCTTATTGAGGGATATATAGTCCTTTATATATGGTGTAATTTTTATGAATCTAAATCAAAATTTTATTTCAATAATGAGCTAAATTAAAAATACTTGTCGATTTCTTCATACATTTTGTTCTCGCGGTTCGTCAGACCGCGCTCAGAAGCGCTCTTGGAAGGACGGGTGTATCGCTCCTCGTGCCAAAAATAAAAACGAAATAAAAAAGATTATTGTGCATGCACTGTCTTTTTCGTGATTTGAAATATTTGATACTTTTTATGAGTAAACTGTATATGTTTCATATTCCAATTATTTGTAATTTAAAATTATGTTTTTAAAATTACCTTGCCTGAGATCCTCTTTTTTAATGGGTTGTTGAATAGATTGGTGGGGTAAAACAATTCAAGATGGCGTCGATGAAAATTTGGCTTTTTTTCGTGATGGGTGTCATTTTCATAGTTTTTGGGGTAGCTATTACCGAATATGAGGTCAAAACTGAAATCCAAGATGGCGCCGACGAAAATTTTACATCTTTTCGTCATGGGTGTCATTTTCATGGTTTTTGGGGTAGCTATTAACGAATATGAGGTCAAAACTATAATCCAAGATGGCGCCGACAAAAATTTTACAACTTTTCGTCATGGGTGTCATTTTCATGGTTTTTGGGGTAGCTATTAACCAATATGAGGTCAAAACTGAAATCCAAGATGGCGCCGACGAAAATTTTACATCTTTTCGTCATGGGTGTCATTTTCATGGTTTTTGGGGTAGCTATTAACGAATATGAGGTCAAAACTATAATCCAAGATGGCGCCGACAAAAATTTTACATCTTTTCGTCATGGGTGTCATTTTCATGGTTTTTGGGGTAGCTATTAACCAATATGAGGTCAAAACCGAAATCCAAGATGGCGCCGACGAAAATTTTACATCTTTTCGTCATGGGTGTCATTTTCATGGTTTTTGGGGTAGCTATTATCGAATATGAGGTCAAAACTATAATCCAAGATGGCGCCGACGAAAAATTTGACATCTTTTCATCATGGGTGTCATTTTCATGGTTTTTGGGATAGCTATTAACGAATATGAGGTCAAAACTATAATCCAAGATGGCGCTGACGAAAATTTGACATTTTTCGTGATGGGTGTCATTTTCATGGTTTTTGGGGTAGCTAATAGCTATTAACGAATATGAGGTCAAAACTAAAATCCAAGATGGTCGTCGAATTTCAAGATCGCGTCATGGTAATACTGTCGCTTTATGGAGCAAGGCGGCGATTTTGGTATCTATGAATCTCGCCAAAGAAGTTTCACTCCTGACACGTTTTCTCGGCACACACGTTCTTTTTTATTTTATTCTCTTCGTTTAAATGTTTTAGATAAACTTTATTTTAAATAAAGTTTAGCGAATATATTTAAAGAATATATTTAAAGTTACTAATATCTGTCAGAATATTAACATGATTGCCACAGAGTTGCGTTTTATATTAAATTTCTAAATATGCATTTCAATGTTCTTTAAAATTGTTTTTTTTAAGACTTTCTACAAAACTGTGGTTGTTAACGTTTTTGTTATTTTATTTAAGTTTACAGAAAAATATACCTAATTATCGACGGTTACATTGGGGATTTGGTAATAGCTGTCTCAAAAACCTTGAAAATGACACCCATGCCGAAAAGATGTAAAGTTTCGTCGACACCATCTTGGATTTTAGTTTTGACCTCATATTGGTTAATAGATACCCCAAAAACCATGAAAATGACACCCATGACGGAAATATGTAAAATTTTCATCGGCGCCATCTTGGATTTTAGTTTTGACCTCATATTCGTTAATAGCTACCCCAATAACCATGAAAATGACACCCGTGATGAAATGATGTAAAATTTTCGTCGGCGCCATCTTCGATTTTAGTTTTGACCTCATATTGGTTAATAGCTACCCCAAAAACCATGAAAATGACACCCATGTCGAAAAGATGTAAAATTTTCGTCGGCGCCATCTTGGATTTTAGATTTGACCTCATATTCGTTAATAGCTACCCCAATAACCATGAAAATGACACCCATGAAGAAAATATATAAAATTTTTGTCGGCGCCATCTTGGATTTTAGTTTTGACCTCATATTGGTTAATAGCTACCCCAAAAACCATGAAAATGACACCCGTGACGAAATGATGTCAAATTGTCGTCGGCGCCATTTTGGATTTTAGATTTGACCTCATATTGATTAATACTTATTTAATAGCTACTCCAACTCCTTGAAAATGACACCCATGACGAAAAGATTTCAAATTTTCGTCGGTGCCATCTTGGATTTTAGTTTTGACCTCATATTGGTTAATAGCTACCCCAAAAACCACCCACATTTGCAAATGTGTTTGCTACTTAGGAAAAGTTCATATTTAAAGATATAGGTAATGTGAATGTGTGGTAACGAATTTAATTTATTTCATTCCGACTGTTTCTCGGAATAACATACATTTACTAAGAATTGCTTACAATGCCGGGTTTAATATATTGCCGGTAACATATAATATTATGTATGATAATAATTCTTAAAAAAGTATTTTATACATTTCTTAAAAAGCTTCGATATTGTATACAATAATACAATTCATATTCAAATTGTTGTAAAGTAGTCACACTTTTTTAAGTTGGTTGAATACACTAAAATACTTATAAGGATCGTACCTACTAATAATAGTAACAAAATGAATTTTTAAAGTTCCCAGTAATCTTCTGGAATCAATTTCAATAAAAATATAAAAAAAAATAATATCAAGTATGAAGATGGTCTATAAAATGGAATGCGCTATGTTAACGTGAGCGCGATGTTCCCGCGAACCACGTGGCGACGTTAGATACCTAAATTTGAGTAACGCAGATTTGTGACAGCGTCCTTAAGAAAAAGAAAAAGAAGACGACGCGATAAGCTGTGTCTGTAAATATTCATATACTTTTCTTCTTACAGTGATATGTAAAAGTCCCTATAGAGACGTTACCGACACGATACGATAAACGTTACATAACGTTTAAAAACGATGTCACCACGATATACCAAAGGTTATCGCGGTTAGCCACACATTGCTAAGTGGTAATTAATTATTTAACACTTTATAACCTTAAGACTTAAGTAATCCTTCCATTCTAAATATAGCATAGTTAATTGTTAAAAACCCTCTTGGAAAAAACCGAACTCAAAACATAGAAGTTTCACGAAATAAAACAATACAGCACATTAAATAAAATCATATATTAAAGCGAATTTTACTAAAACAATATCTATAAAAAATAATAATGGCACAACATTAATTTGAATTACGTAGGTACGAGAAATGATTTTAAAGTAGACTAAAAATGTACGTAAATGTGTTAAAACTACACACACATGCACACCTAACGTTAATTACCATTTATAATTTTTATAACTATTTGATCTTACAAATTACATAATAATACAACATATTATAGCTAGCTATTTTGCCCTGGATTTAACCGTTGATATTCAAGAATTTTCCTTACAAAATTACATCAAAATCAGCGCAGTTAATCAAGGCAGCGTTACAGACAAACGCAGACTTCTCTCGCATTACAATATAAGTATATATATAATAACATATTTTTATGTATGTCAATATTTACATATGGAAAATTAAAAGCGTTTTATCCGGTTTTGGTGAAGGTCACGGAACTGCAAGCTATCATATTACGTAACTGTCTGTCTTCAAGTTTACAATTCAAACTCCTGACACAAATACATGCTTGTATAATAAAGCATAAAGGAAAAAATTGTGTAATTCATTCTTTAGAGAACGCAGAAAATACAAACGTTCATTACATTGAAGATATAAGAATAAGGAGATAGAGCGACATATTTAATTCAATTGAAGAAGTAAGAAAAGCAGTATAACAATAGTAGAATGTAGAAGTAATACATAATTAAAAAAGTCCCAACTCCGTAAGATCGAAGTAATAATTTCAAATGGTATTAACTTCCTTGTATTTAAAATCCAGCAACAATTTTCGCATACACATTAACTTCACAAGTTCTGCTCAATCTGCAATATCAAGTTTCCTCATTTAATCACTTCATAACAAAGTTTAAAAAGCCCCAAACCGCAAACAGTCATTCTATACGACTTCAAAGAAATTTCGCGATTGTGACCGTGATCGTATATCACGTAGAATGGCACAGGGAAAACTTTAGAGACATTATTATAACGAAGTTTACTCCAACAATCTATGGAAATCCCTACTCTAGCTGTAGGTAGTACATATTAAATTTTGCACAGGTTTGTTAATTTTAGTACATAATACATACTTAACGATTTCCCAGAAATCACCTTCATCTTCATAGAGTAAATAGACCTAACAAATCTGGACCGTTTTGTTCGGAACATTTTGCATTTACTTGTCTTGCATTTCAAACTTTTATGTTTATAATTTTGTATTACGTGTATTTGGAGGCAACACTAGGATTTCCTCACTTGTGCTAGTGAGAAGCATAAATTACTCAAACTCAAACATAAATAGATAACTAAAACATACAAAAAATCTATATACATATAAGCTTTTACACACTATTTTCTTAAGAAATAGGAAACCACAATCAGATATACATATATCTATCTATTATTAGGCTCATGATTATTTCCATTATATAATTTTACACTTGACGACACCACCCACATGGATAGAAGATGACGCAGGTGTTAAATGAACCCACTTAGCAATGCAGTCATATTTGCTGTAAAATCTAAATAAAGGTTGATCTCGTCATTTTATTTGGATTAAAAAACATATATAATACGAGGATCTGTATATCTAGGTTTTAGTGAAAACCGGAGTACAATTCGTATTTATTTTCTGTACCTTTCATATTTTGTGTGATCCTTGGATCACGGCGAATAAATTACGTCAAGTTTTCTTTATTGCTTATAATTTTTATAACTATTTATCGAGCTCAAAATGACCGTATTCAGAACAGCTGATTGTTCACCAAACTGCTCTATATGCAAGCTAGAAACATACATATATGTATCAATAAGTCAATGCCAATCAACTATTAGCAAATACACAATAGGTACCTTTTCAACGACACTACTAAAAATCCTAGTGAAACTGCCTTCAAATCTACACCAAACCTTTTCCATATAAAAATATTTCACTTGCAAAACCACCTCTTAATACTACAAATACCAACGATTGTGTATCTTTAATCCTACTAGATACTAATCAAAAGCATTAAAAGTTGCGTCGCTACGTGCGCGCACTTTCTTACTAGCCCAGAGAGTTGATGGGTGAGACAAAATAGTTGCGGAGACAAAAGTTGCTCTTGCGCGCTAGCTCAGTTTATCTCAATAAACATAAGCGTGCAAGCATGACATTGGAACCGTGGTAGCCTCGACCAGGGCCGGCATGATGTCATGCGCTTTGCCAAGACGTACCGTTATATAAGTGTTTAGTACAGAAATGATTTAAACGATTGTTTATTAGTTGTGTTTAGACAAACCCTTTTGAATTATGCTTTAAATATATGTACTTTATATTCTAACAGGCTCTGCCCCGCGGCTAAACTCGTATTACTCGCTCCTATTGGTCCAAGATTGATGATATAGCCGAAAGACTTTGTCGATAAATGGACTTTATAACAGTGTAAAAATTTGTCAAATCGGACCCGTGGTTACAGCGGATAGCGCATTCAAGCAAACAATCAAACTGTTCCGTTTATAATATTTTATTAATTTGTAAAAATTAAATGTAATTCTTCATGTAAAATATCCACTTCGTATACCTTTAAACAATTGCAATTATGATAGCAGAAGCATCGAATATAAAATAACGTTTCATTAGAGAGCTCATTTCAATAACATGAATATTCATCACTTATTTGAATTATCTTTATGATAAATAAATTGCTTCGCTTATAAAATAAAAATATTAAACTACATATAAAATTAAATAGCATACAAATAATTATAACATGCTACACATTTAATATAAATATAGTTTTGGCTAGGTCATACAAAAATAAATCGTTCGTTAAAACGCGGGTGAATGGCCAGCCTTACAACTTACAAGCGCCCATTCATACCGCGATTATCTAACGCATTGTTTTGTTTGGCAATGGCGACTCTGTTGTCATTTCTGTCATATAGGAGCAGATATGCGACCTATTGAACGTTATGCTGATTGGTTTGGTTTTACTTTGTAGCTATTAAAAACTACATTATAGTTTCAAACAAAAAAAAATTTAATTCCATAATTATATTATGCTGATCATTGAATATTCGATAAAATTTATTTAAAATTATCGTAAATCAATTCAATACATATTGGTAGGTCTATTACGATTTACGTAAACTAAACCTTAAATACTTTATATTATTACAGGTATTTGCTTGTAAATCAGTCATATCAAACAATTTCTTAAAATTTGTTCTTGCTTACGTACAAGTCTCTACATTATGTTTAACTACGAAGATAGTTCGCACTCGCATCACTCGCATAGTAATTAGCTTACAAACAAGCTGTATACTAATCTAGACTATAATAGATTATAGTATAGATTAGTATATAGCTTGTTTTAGTAGTTACTAGCAAACCGGGCGAACTCCGTTTCGCCACCAGAGACACCTTTTCTTTGCTATAAACCTTTCCAACGAATGCAAAACCGTGGAAATCGGTTCGTGCATTCTGGAGTTATAGCGTCAGGAACAAAAACCCGACTTATTTTTATATAGTAGATGTTTATGTAGGTGATGTTTGGCATATGATGATCTTTATGCCAAACATCACCTACATACGCGTTATAAAAACCTTTGAAACAACCTTTAAACTTTCCCTTTCACACTACTAGGACCCATAACATACTTAGTACCCATAGTTAATACGCAAAAACACATGCTAACCACCTGTAGCAAATACCAAACAAAAAAACAATCCACATGACTCATATGTGGGTCACACAAAACGCCCGTGACCACATGACATCACCGGCATTGAGATAACAATATGAACCAATAAATATGCTATTAAACCGTTGCTATGGTTACGCGATTAATCCGAACAGCGGCAATGAAATGAGGGTGTGTTGGTACATTTTAAGAATAATATACATATACATACGTATAACATACGTATAATATACATAAATATACTTGTATTCGTATAGTGCGATGATGCTTTAAAATTTAAATGTTTTTGTATTTTAGACGAAGTTTATTTTTAGGAATTATTTCTGTCAGCGTTAAATTAACATAACTTTTCATAACAATTACCTTCTACAGCAAAGAATCTTAGTTCACCTACTAGTTAAAACTAGCCCCAATATGTATTGACGCCATTGGTATGTTTAGTTTTACAATTTGATTTAATAACTTATCTCTATGTAGCGCTTTAAATTTTGTATTTCTGAATTGTACCTACATTTATTTATTTATTTATTTATTTTATTTATTTATTTATTTATTATTACATACATGTAAAAAAATATATAATATTTTAAGTAATTATTCACTATTGCAATTTTGAACACCATTCCATCTCGACAATAAAAAATACACATCAACAAACACGCATTACGTAGGACTTATTCAACACCTTAGTCATGATTCGAAAATAAAAACTTTATATTGATAACGCCCCAATACCGTGCTATCTGGCTGATATGCTATAATCCTTTTAATCTCTTTAATCTTTATCAGCTACCGATTCCGGTAGATTGCAATGCACTTGTTGCAACTTATTCGTATTTTAACCTAGCTCATACCTCTGTTTAGCTTATGCTGTTACACTAACGTAATGAAAATACAGAACTTCTTTTGAGTTTCCTTCCTATGTAGGTTCTATATTTTTATTTCGTGAAATAAAAGTCGCTGATATAGCTTTCTAAGCCATATTAGATATATCTATAACAAAGCTTCCTGCATACTGATCGGTTGGCTTAGTTGGTAGTGACCCTGCCTTCCAAGCCAGAGGTTCGATTCCCATCCGGGGCCAATATTTGTGTGATGAACAGAGATGTTTTCTCTGTGGTTGGGTATTAATTATATATAAGTGTTTATTTAAAATTATATATGCCTTCTTCAAATCCTACAAGTGGTTTACAGCAAAATATTTTGTATCGTCTCTCTAGCCACTGAGATGACGTCAAACACCTTTATGTTAATACGACCGAATGAATATAAGGTCGAAATTTAAATATTTCAAGACAAAAGGATTTCTTTTTTAAAACATCGGTTAGGAACCTACAAGGATTAACTCTACTAAAAATATATAAGTGAGAAATGTAACAACCTGAATAGTAAAAAATTACATTGAAATTATCAACTAAAATCATGTAATGCACATGAAAGAACCATCCATAATACCTAGTACATAATACTAGGTATGTTAAAACACTAATGAAAATTCAGTTCAACTTAATATAAGTGCATATCAGTACCTACTTTAATTGACTGTACAATGTAATAAGTATCTTTGTACTTTATAACATTATCCTTACATTTTACTATTTTAATTTACCATTACATAGTAAAACTCAGACTAAAACATACTTTAAGAACATTAAAGTCCATGTATCTAAATTCTAAACTATGTATGTATGTATTTGTGTTGTGCACACATTCCTCACAACAAGGTCACGGTCACACCGACCTTGCTTTGATAAGCGTCACGTCGCGATAAAAAAATGCAAATAGTGTAGATACCGTACACCGTCTTGTACTTACATATAAAAGACTTGAGCTTGTGAAATTCATTATGTTTAGTAGTTTAAAACAAATAATCATCATAGTAACTATAATATCTAATTGTGATTTTGGTTTTAAAGCAATTTATTTGGACGTCTACACTCTATACTCTACAGTTAAATTAAATTATTTGCAATATGAATGCATGTAGTTAATCTTTAGTAATAGAGTTTATTCGAATCTACGTGCAATCTAGATTCTAGAGCATCCTAGGCCGTCACTTTACCTCCCGTCACTTTAACTTGCGTCACTTTAACTCCTGCCACTTTCATTCGCGTCACTTTAAGTTCCGTCACGTTACCTCCCGTCACTTTACCTCCCGTCACTTTCATTCCCGCCACTTTACCTCCCGTCACATTCATTCGCGTCACTTTACCTCCCACCACGTTCACTCCTGTCACTTTAACTTCCGTCACTTTACCTCTCGTCACTTTTGTCATTCGTTATTTTAAACTACATTTAAAATTTCCCTTTAAATTTCTATAAGTATTTATTCCCTAAATCGAAATAATTTTGACTTTAACTTTCACTTTAACTTACCTCCCGTCACTTTACCTCCCGTCACTTTCATTCCCATCACTTTCATTCCCGTCACTTTACCTCCCTTCACTTTCATTCGCGTCACTTTACCTCCCACCACGTTAACTACTGTCACTTTAACTTCCGTCACTTTACCTCCCGTCACTTTTGTCATTCGTTATTTTAAACTACATTTAAAATTTCCCTTTATTATCTTGTATCTATTCCCTAAATCGAAATAATTTTGACTTTAACTTTCACTTTAACTTACCTCCCGTCACTTTACCTCCCGTCACTTTCATTCCCGTCACTTTACCTCCCTTCACTTTACCTCCCGTCACTTTACCTCCCGTCACTTCACCTCACGTCACTTTAATTCCCGTCACTTTAACTACCGCCACTTTAACTCGCGTCACTTTACCTGCCGTCACTTTGAATCCCTTACAAAGTTTGAATTAAATCTGTCCGTTTTAAGACGGGAAAAATCAAGTATACAAATGAAGTCGGTTACACAGTCCTAATAAACAGCCAACATGTAATACAAATTCATATCCCCTTTTCTCTTCTAATACAATTACAACCTTACCCTTTATCCCTTGAACATTTCCATCATAATAAAGCTTAATAATAAATTACATTACAACGAAGATGTTTATGAGCGGCATGTGTCGCTTATTAAGAAATAATGCGGTGCTTTCTTTATCCATTGGGATCTATATATTTAAAAGAATTTTTAAAATCGGTCCTGTAGTTTATGAGCCTATTCATTACAATCAAACAAACAAAGTTTTCCTCTTTATAGTGTAGTGCATATTAGTGTAGATTAAGAAAAGTATAATAAACAATACTATAATAAACAAAGAATTATAATATTTAACTTATTTATCGATATTTTTACATACGAGTAATACCTACGACAAAATCTTATACAATATAGGTAGTCTTATACAGTATAGGTTGTTATCATCGTCATTGTTTGTAGTCGGGTTAATGAACCCAATCCAAAACATGACAAAAAAGATTTAGGTAATACATTTTTGTCTCTATAAATTTCGCTCTTGATAATATCGGAAATGTAGGAGACATCTACAAAAACATACAATAATTCTACTTATATCATTTTCTTCCCAAATAGAATAAAATACAAACACACAAGTGAAGCTAATAAAAGACAAAGTAACAAACAACAGTTACCTCCAAACCAAAAGTACCCGCATATATTTATATTCGAGCTACGTACTATGACATCACCTCCAACGTGAATATCAATATAATCATTTCACGTGCTCGTGCCACGTGGCGGAATAAAATGACATATAGAATTTCCCCCTCATTTAAATATAGGTTAGTTGTTATTCCTGACGTCTTTCTAAGGATAATGAAAAAGGTGTTGGATTGTGTGGAAAGGAAAATGCGTAGTGGCGAAATATCCCTATATCCTTATTATACTTCAAAACTACGCAACGGATTATGATGCGGTTTTTTTTAATTAGATAGAGGGATTCAATAGGAAAGTAGGGGAAAGAGGAATTCAGGAAGCGGGCGAAGCTGCGGGCGGAAAGCTAGTAATTTCATATAGAAATGTACCTAATACCAATGAAAAAGGATCTCACTGATCGCGCTTTCCTAACAATAATATCTACCTATATATAATTCTCGTAACCATAAATACTTAAAAAACATATTTCCAACAAGTTATTTACTGTTTGTAAATGCTGATTTACACAGGGTCAGTAACTGACTACAAATTCGAGGCAAATCAGTGCTGACCCGAAAAAAAACCTTGTGTAAACTGATTTGAAGTCAGTTCGGCGCCGCGACTGACTCGTCTACTGACCCTGTGTAAATCAGCTATATAATATCGATAATAATATCCATTACAGTTGAAGAAACTCGAATCGTGAAACACGCTCGAGAATCATCTTAGAGATCACGACTCCATTTACAAGATAAAAACGAAAAATATATTTTGCCTTTACCAGGAACTCTGTGTATTTATTAATATTTATTTATGAGGCAATCTATAAATGGAATACGTCGTTACTGCACGTGTTATTTGATTTCCTTGTTTAGATAAACAGATAAAAAATTATGTGATACATTTTTTTTATACATTTATAATTTATTCTATCCTAGCTGTCCTGTAATCACGTTTCACACATATTTGAAAAAAACCACGAATAATATCTCTAAATTCTATACCTAGATTGTATCTCAGTTATATTGGCGTGATCAATTAATAAAATACACATTAAAATTTTATATTGTTCTATAGATAACAGCATTTATAATTAAAATCATCAATTAATATTTAAGCTCATCCCTCTACGTATCGTACGTACATAACAACTAGTTACAATCTTTTCCTATTAAAATTAATCAAATCAAATCAAATCTGAAATTCGTATGTATGTTTCATCACAATCCCTAGTGAAATGCAATAAGATTCCCAAACATTTCGACCACCGGGCGCTCCTAATATAAATGAAAGCGTAAACATCTCAAAACTAAAATTAGTATATAATTAAACTAACTAATTAGTAATAAAGCTCTACAGACATTAATTATTGCAAGTCAACAGAATCGGGCGTGTTGCCAGGAGAAATTTTATTCAATTTTATTAGCAAATTGTAGCTGAATAAATTCGAATTCCGGGATTTTATTTGTACGTGACTCCATGATTTTCATATCAATGTATATTTTTTATTATATCGTGAATTCGTATTTTTCGCACGATAATGCTTGTAATTTAAAAATATTCTATTACACTTTTTCCTGATTGTATTACAAATGCGGAAAGATATTTATTTTACCTTCTTTCAAATATATAAGAAACTTATTGACTTCATTTTCGCAACTAATGAAATAACGAATATTCGATAACGAAATAGACTGTTTACAAACAGTATACTCCACTTTATATTAATCCAAAGAAGCAAGTAAAACTGAAGAACTACCACACAACTATCATACTACAAATAAAACTCCTGGCTGACATCTCAACCATTTCAATACGAAAACATAACTTATATTATGGTTGTGTGCACTCTTTACGCCAGGAACATATTATACATAATATGTAAGTTATGACTTATGCTTGTTGTGTGCTCTATTTGTAGTTACAGAGAGCACACACACACGAATATAGCTAGGATTTGGTTATATTGTTATGCTTGTGTGCTCTTTTTCTAGTAACAAATAGATAGACACACACACACACACACACACACACAAACATAACCAAGACATCTGATCGCGAGTCGCGACACTCCACAGACTGGTTGTCGGTCATGGGAACTGGTTTCCGTGGCGCTTACGACTCGCTAGGGCTGCCTCTACTTAGTTTTAATATTGTAAAAAAGAACCGCAGAATTATTTTGTTGCTATGTAAGTCGGATGTGGTTTATTTTAGTCATCGACTTCGTTATCAGCCTATTTCGTTCCCACTACAGTAACACAGATCATAAACCACTACGCTCGGTTGTTGTGCGTTTAGTCAAGCTAGTTAGTTTCACAACATGCTGGTTTGTGCGTGACATACAAATAATTTGAAAATTTTATATTAAAAATTCTTACAAGCTCGTCTAAACTCAAACGTATACGTTCGTTCAAGTCAGAGGCCTAAATAGTCTAGCGAAAATCAACACTCTATTATTACGATAGAATATTTTTCATTAAGTACATAACTCTTGTGTAACAAAGCGAACAACAAATTACTCAATGAAAGCAATATTTTGAAAAGTAGAGTTAAACTTTATAGAGAAACAAATAAATCTCACAAACTTGACAGCCCTACGCACGCTATGATTCACGCATCACAATAAATAATTTAGATGAAATATAAATTGCTATGAATCACACTGACCGTATTTATATTCTGTTTTCACAATACTACCAAGCAGTTACGTAATATAATGGTCCGGGAAACGTGTGCCATACGCGGTCTAGATTCTGTTGAGGAAATAAACGAATGTTTGATTGTTAAAATAATAAAGCGTTGAAGTTAGTGCGTACAGTCAGCAAATAAAGTTAATAAAGACTTGATGTATATAAATGAAGGAAACATGTTTATCGATGGAAGGATGTATACTGTATAACGATTAACGATAAAGTATTTTGTTCATAACTCGAAAAACACTTTTTGCCACATTTCAGTTGGTAGAACGCTTTTTAGATAAATTACGTACTTAAGGTACGTATAGTATTAGCCATTATTCATATAAATTACTTAACACACACGAATTCAACATGACTAGCGATTAATTCTTAGAAAGCATTCTGTTATCTTAAGATAACACAGATAGTGTATTTTATAAATAAATATATTGGATTTCACTTCACCATAAATAGATTAATGTAACTATTTGGAATGCGGATGAGAGATATTTATAAATGTAGCTGTTTTAGTTATAACAAGGTACTAGGTTCGATACACAGTGATAATAATATTTAGGGAAATAAATGATTAAAAGATTACAATTGAATTGGCTTATAGGCACCACCTTTGCTACAGTAGTAAGACAGTGAACTTTTCAGACTTTGGTTTGAAAGCCGTAGATAAATAAAAAACAATAACAGGAAAGAATCATTATATTCCAACTTCTAAGATATCAATGGGAAAGATGTATTTGCCCCATACGGCATACCCCAAAAGGCGACACAACACACTGGCGCAAACCAACTTCACTTTTATCTATGCATCAAGATTTAAAGATCGTTGTTAATTACAAATATAATCAGACCAAGATCTTAATATAGATCCGTTTCCATTCTCCTTTGTCATTTACGCTTACGCAAACAAAGCAAAGACGTGTTATTTCGTACCCACTATTATTCGAAATTAGTACCCATATATTTTGGCATAAATTTAAATTTTATAATATAATTTCGGAAATTGCAGTCCATATTATAATCTATGTATATAAAAATGAAACCCGTTTCGCGTTGTCATGGCATCACGTGTGACCGATTTCGATAATTCTTTTTTTATTATATTCCTTGAAGTACGAGGATGGTTCTTATGTAGAGAAAACATAAATATGTACCACGGGCGAAGTCGGGGCGGACCGCTAGTCATGAAATAATTTTTGAATTTTAAAGACGAGAATTTTAAACGTGAATAAAACCTTTGCATAAGTCAACAGTCAAACACTTAATTATCCAAAAGAACTTAAAAAAAGCCATTCACATCTCCAATCTCCATTTAACAAAGACAAACACTTTTACAGCCATTACCCTATAATTTACAATGTCTATCAAAAATTTCAAACAGAACAAAGCGACGGGTTAATAACAATAGATATAAATCAGCCGAGTCATCAACGTACGAGAGAAAATGTCGCATGCTCTAAATATAACAGCCATGACACAATCCACTCTGTCTTGAACTTTAGCCCAGCCCATGTTCGTAGAAATCCTTTATTAGACTAATATTATAAATACGAAAGTGTGTTTGTTCGTTTTTCTTTCTCGTCGCAACGCGAACGGAGCGATTTTTGTGTCTGGAGATATGTAGTGTAGGTTAGAGAGGGATAAAGGCTAATTTTCATTGCATTTAACATTCGAACATAGGCACGAAGCCACGGGCAATAGGTACTTATCTATACTAATATTATAAAGCTGAAGAGTTTGTTTGTTTAAACGCGCTAATCTCGGGAACTACTGGTCCGATTGGAAAAATTATTTCGGTGTTAGATAGCCCATTTATCGAGGAAGGCTATAGGCTATATTATATCATCACGCTTAGACCAACAGGAGCGGAGCAATGCGGGTGAAACCGCGGGGAACAGCTAGTAGATAAATATAAACATATTATCATCATGACACCATATTTGTTCCCACTACTTAGAGGAAAGGCTAACCTTTGCTAAGCTCACAAATTGTTTTCGTAAAGTTTACGTTAATGCAAAACTATTTAGTTTAAACTAATTATTATAAACTTCAGTTTTGAACTCTACATTCACTCTGAAAAATAAATAACCGTCCTTTCTGTTAATACTTCCAAATACATATAAAAGCTCTTATTTAGACACTTTATTACAAAAACAAATGATACTAATTACATTATCGTAAACTTCAAACATAATCACTCAAACAACATACAAACAATCTTTAACAACGTCATTTAGTATCAGGTCAAACGTTTCCAAACACTTCATTAATACTTTTAATAGGGGACATCGTTAGACAGAACATTAAAAACTAAAATTTACATATTCGACTAAATTATACTGACAACTGCTCGTTAGTTGCTGTTAAAACTTAACAAACGTTTTCCAGGAATAAAACCTTATTTTGCTGACAGTTAAGGGTGCTGACACTTATATTTTGTCATGAATTAATGCTATATACAAGCTAGATACATTCCCAGAAATCTATACTAATATTATAAAGGTGAAGTTTGTTTGTTTGTTTCTTTGAACTACTGGTCCGATTTGAAAAATTATTTCAGTGTTAGATAGCCCATTTATCGAGGAAGGCTATAGGCTAAAATATATCATCACGCTAAGACCAACAGGAGCGGAGCAATGCGGGTGAAACCGCGGAGCGCAGCTAGAATCAAATAACATGACAACGATATCTTACAAATATTAGTTAAACATAGACAAAATTAGTCACCACTACATAGCAGTATATCCCACAGCCAAAACCCGATGATTCATATTATCATACAAATAATATAATACATAATAAAGCAATACAAGTGATAACTGCGTTAAAAACAACCGACTTCAAACTTGCACTTGCAAAATTTACAAATACCTACAGACAAAAATGCTCATAAAATAAAAACTACTGGGCCTATCCGAATAAAATTTTTATGGGACCAATTCGACACCATCCCGCATCGAACAAAAAAAGAATCACGTAAATCGGTTCAGAAACCTCGGAGTAATCGGTGTACATACATAAAAAAAAAAAAAAAAAAATATACCGGCCGAATTGATAACCTCCTCCTTTTTTTTGAAGTCGGTTAATAAGAGATAAAAGCAAAAGTATTGCTACAGCTAGTCACGTAGCGGGTCGACGGCCTCCGAGTGGGCTTGTACGAGCTTCCAACTAATGTAGCTTATTGTCAAATATTCACTTATAATACCACAAGAGCTTCAAAATTATCGGGTATTTTCCGATAGGTTCGTTGCAAACAAATGAAGGAGTCAAATTTTTAGTCAAGGCTAAAAAAAAAAAAACTTGACGACTTTATTTGTTTGCAGGGAACCTTGAGGGAAATGCCGGATAATTTTGAAGCTCGTGTGGTATTCGGGAGATTATTTTTCCGTCCCAAATGTCGGCCAATAATTTCACAATTGAATTCAACCTGTCAGTTTGACGTCAACGACCAGAGAAAATTTTCAAAAAATTATCAGTATAATACCATGTAGGTTGTACCACGTGACGTCGAATGGTGCAATTCTATTGGTCGATATTTGGGTCGGAAAAATAATCTATCGTACCTATTTGTTTTAGGAGATACATATTATTGTAGAGTGATAATTTTGTTCTTAAGGATATTGTGTTAGAATTAGATAAATTACGATGTTGTAGTGCGAGTTAAAGAATATAGATTTAGTTATGTATATAGACAGATAGACAGCTACACTTGTTTGAGTACGATTTTTATTTTCTGTCACATAAATTTAGGTAATTCCATATTCCAAGTTATATATAAATAAAGTATATTCTCGTATTAATACATCCTTAGTTAACCAATGAATATCATTCAATCTAATTAGCATGTAGCAACATAATAATAAGACGCACGAAAAAGTACGTTTTATCTACAGCCAAAAGCGAGTAATGTCTAAACACCATAAAACTCAAGTATCTGTAAAATTACAAATTGCACGCATTCTTATCACTACAAAATTTACAAAAATACGAAATATCGTATCGAATCGTATCACGATGTATGCATCAATACAAGAAACGCCGCCAACCTAGTGCAAAAATACACTTCAGTTAGCGGTTAATGACTCCGAAACA
Organism: Colias croceus; assembly: GCF_905220415.1. NCBI lineage: Eukaryota > Metazoa > Arthropoda > Insecta > Lepidoptera > Pieridae > Colias > Colias croceus. The sequence continues at coordinate 5,855,203 of NC_059560.1, forward strand.
CCGAAACGGTGGTAATTATTCGAGAAACATCAAGAAACATAACAAGCCAACACCGACCAACCCACGCTTAAGCACTTGTTTGTAAACAAACATCATTCCTGATGTTCTTTATTTAGCATTCCTTTTATACTTTACAGTAAATAATTATCGAGTTAATTTTAAGGTACATACTATAAGTCTATAATATATTGACTCTCATTGATACGATCAAATATTGTGATAACGACAAAACACCTAGGGCACACTTATGTAGGTAATCGTTTATACCACAGTATTACCATATTTCCTACAGTATGGCGACGAATGTACTTGTGCAGAGAAACGGAGGGGAACTGGCGGGGAGTCGGGCGACGCGGGCCGCTGAATGCAATCACGCTGAGTTTGCATTAACTATCGCGAAAGGACGACGCAGTCGTATTTTTTGTGTAATAATTTTATTATACATAGGTACTTACATATTCTATTATGGCGCGCACAAACTGTTCCGTTTACGGATGTATATCTACATTGAAATCCCAGAAGGAAACAATATTTCAGAAAGATTGTATTAATTGTATCTGTTGAATTAAAATCAAAGCTATGTATATGTTGTCCTCATTATTTTCTAATCAGATTGTACATCCCAATGCGAATGCATTACTTAGTTAAATGGTATAATATACAATTAAGAACATCCAAAAATAAAGTGTCCACGTAAATAATATTTAGCAGTGCATTATCTGTAATAATATATATATGAACAAATAATTACATCAGATTTAATAATCGCAATTATTTTGAATGTACATGAATAAATGATTTCATCATAATATTAATAATCACAATTGTTTTATTTCCCATTTGTTGCAACCCTAGCGTATTTTCGTGTGGCAGCGTAAGTACCTACGCTGGCGGCGGCATCGCGCGACATTAAAGGCGTTTCCTTACTGTAGGAAATAATATTGTAATACTGTGTTTATACTTTATAGGATTCAATGAATCCTCTTTTTTTCTGAACTTTATAATCGCCTGTATGATTTGATGCTCTTATTTGTAGAAATATTTAGTTTCTACGTCATTTGGAACAGTTAATTCATTCCAATTGCATTTTCTAAACGAACTATTATGCATCAGGACAAGGACTGATCGAAACTTAAATCTAATACCATAAATGTATTCTCGTCCTTACCCTCAACAGGAAAAAACGACCCAATAACATACCTGGAACATAAAAAATAACATTAGTAAAATCAACAAACAATTATGAACAAAAAAATAAACAGTAAGTTTAAACAATAGTCAACGCGAAAGGCCCGGCCGTTGCACCAAATCAATGCATAGCAATCGACTTTCCCTCTTACGCAATATCTATCGAACAAAATAGATTATACAGTTATACACGGTATACCGAAATGTACTAAAACATAAAACGATAACTTTCTTGTTTAGATAATTTCACGCACATATCAATATTTCCCACGCATACGCAGTTGGTGAAATTCTACAGAAAGTATTAATTCCAGTAAATACTTTGTTTGTGCTTCATCCTGTCCTACTAATATTATATGTAGATGCGAAAGTTTGTGAGGATGTGTGTGTGTTTGTTACTCTTTCATGCAAAAACTACTGAACCGATTACAATGAAATTAAGCACACATTTAGAGGTTTTATCCCGGAAATCCCACGGGAACGGGAACTATGCGGGTTTTTCTTAGAAAACGCGGGCGAAGCCGCGGGCGGAAAGCCAGTTAAACATATATTTAAGACATTTTATGTTTCTCGTTCTATTGTTATTTGACCTTAGAAGGGACAGCACTTCGAATAAGATGAAGCATTGAATTTATAATTTACAGAAGCGTTCATATTGCTCTTAAAATGAAATGTGTATAATTTCTAACATTTTAACAATTACTTCTCATTATAAGTTATTCCTATATTTAAACATGATTCATAATGAGTGATTATAATTTATTTGACTAGTTTTTATAATCTTACATCGATCGTGCGTTCAGTGGTTCAATTGCCACGGAAACATTTTACATGAAAATGTGTTAAAACTATAATTCTATTGTTTAAGTTTGTGACGTTTCTTTCTTTGTGAATCTAATATATAAAAATCAATGCCACTTTTCGTTGTAATTCCATAACTCGAGAACGGCTGAACCGATTTCGATAATTCTTTTTTTATTATATTCCTTGAAGTACGAGGATGGTTCTTATGTAGAGAAAACGTTAACATGTACCACGGGCGAAGCCGGGGCGGACCGCTAGTCTAATATATAAAAATCAATGCCACTTTTCGTTGTAATTCCATAACTCGAGAACGGCTGAACCGATTTCGATAATTCTTTTTTTATTATATTCCTTGAAGTACGAGGATGGTTCTTATGTAGAGAAAACGTTAATATGTACCACGGGCGAAGCCGGGGCGGACCGCTAGTACCTCATAAATGAACATCAAAAATTCTGATAAATAGGCGTTATTAAAGATGTTCATAATATGAACACTTTGGGCTTAAAATCTCTATTCTCCTAAAGAAATATCTTAAATTGTAATCAGCTGTTAAACCCACCGTTATCTATAACCGCTATAATATCCAATAATAAGCAAAAACTCAACAACCTAACAGCAAAGCAAGCCTTATGACATAATGCATTCCACATTTGCTTCAGTGATGCCATCAACCGTTAAAGTTTATTGACCTTACATGCTAATCACGTCCTGGTATGACCAAACTCAAATGCAACTAGCCAACTGCCAAACTACACCGTAAAATCATTATCTTTACTAATATTAAAAAGCTGAAAAGATTGTTTGTTTGAACGCGCTAATCATTGGAACAACTCGCCCGATTTGAAAAATGATTTCACTGTTAGATAGTCTATTTATCGAGGCTATATAATATCATCACGCTAATATACAATGAAATTCAAAATAATGAAAAGTAGAGTAAAGAGTTGATTCGTCATGTTTACTTTTGAGAAATTATTTCAGATTTCCAGTGATGAGATTTTATTTTAAAAATAACATGCTGAGAAAAATTATAAATAGCACAGAAATTGCATACCGACTGCCAAAATGGCTGTTATTTTTGTAATATATATTTACTTCAACACATAAATTTAGAATGCATGATGCATCATGCACCGACTCAGCTGAAGAATGAAAACGCAATTCTACTTTAAGTTTTATTTCCTTCGAGTCCGCAAACCAACCAACCAACCTTCATCCACCTATTCAAAACATCAAGAAAACAACATTCATCAATATAATACATCCATTGATATAATTCACGATTGCATCACAAACGATGCAGCATAACAATGCATACCATTAAACGGATGTATTGAACAACAAATTGTTAGCGGATACGCAAAACTCTTGATGGAAACATTTGCTTGCTTTTCATTAATTCAACAAAACCATTTTGATTTAAATATAGCAAAGAAATTGTTTTACAAACGAATATATAGATATTCGTTTGTAAAACAATTTCTTGTTTAATAAGTATAGACTTATCTATACTTAATATTATAAAGCTGAAGAGTTTGTTTGTTTGAACGCGCTCATCTACTACTGGTCCGATTTGAAAAATTCTTTTGATGTTAGATAGCTCATTTATCGAGGAAGGTTACAGGCTATAATATCATTACGCTAAGACCAACATGAGCGGAGCACTGCGGGTAGAACCGCGCAGCACAGCTAGTATGACATAAAATATTTGATTATTTACTAACAAAACATTTTGTTGAAAAAGTAAAGGAATTTAACTTTATTGAGCGTAGTCATGGACAGATTTATATATATACTTTAAATATACAAAAACATGTTTTATATGCAACACCAACAATAGGTACCAATAATGTGTAAAAGAAAAGCTCTAGGTACTTACTAAGTTATTTCGAAGCAGAGTCACTTCCTTATTATCCTTAATATTATTATTCCTTATTATTGGAGTCACTCAGTTGTGCGTGTGTTAACATAATATAGTTCTATCATACGTAATTTTGTATATGTGTATATCAAGTACAGTCAGAAGCATAAATATATTACCATTTGCAGATTAGCAAAAATATCTGTCATAAGAACGGGTTCAATAATATCTGTCTGCCCGTATACAGCAAAAATATCTGACATTAGTAGGCAACATAATAAAGTGGCATCAAAATTATGTGACGAAAATGTTACAGCAAATAATTGTGATTACCTCTCGAAGCATAAATATGTGACGTCACCTAGGAGGCAATAATATCTGACACAATTTTATATTTCTGTATTGTAAAATATAATTGATTCCTCACAAAAAGCATAAATATGTGACACTAGCTTTCCGCCCGCGGCTTCGCCTGCGTTTTCACAGAAATACCGCATAGTATCCGTTCCCGTGGGATTTTTGGGATAAAACCTATCCTATTTGTTAACCCAAGTTACTCTTTATATGTCTGCTAAATTTCATTGTAATCGGTTCAGTAGTATTTGCGTGAAAGAGTAACAGACACACACATACACATCCTCACAAACTTTCGCATTTATAATAATAGATTAGTAGGATAGGAAGTAGGATTATAGTAGGACTAGTAGGATAAAATTGGATAGGATTTTAAAAAGGCGAAACGTTTTTTATTGAATTAGTGTTTTGTATTTTGCTGGGGTAAGAATATGAACAAAAGACACATTATATTTTGTAAATATTTTTTATTTAAATGAAATTACGATAATTTATTTAAATGAAATATGTTAACTTGCCATAATTTTCGATGCTCAATAAAATAATAGCAATATTATAGGTAAAAGAAAATGAATAACGGAGCAATCGTGTCAAAGGTGTCAAACGCCGCTAACGTCAAATATAACAAAACAATTTCTAAATAATACACGAAGGTTACACTGAACCTTCAAATAAAATAGATCTACCCAAGTGGGTATTCATATAAGTATATGAATACTTTAATTTTGTCATGATATGATATCCTTCTAATATTATAAATGCGAAAGTTCGTATCATGTAAGGATGTTTGTTACTCTTTCACACAAATAAAAGGCAAAACAATGGAATTTGGCACACACATAGAAGGTAACTTGGATTAACGCTTATAAGAGCTTTTATCCTGGAAATCCCACAGGAACGGAAACTATGCGGGTTTTTCTTTGAAAACGCGGGCGAAGCCGCGGGTGTTAAGCTAGTAGGATATAATATCTAGACATACAATATGTAGTATACAACGACGGCACATATTAATTAATATGGTAATAATGTTTTAAAACAACGCAACGTAGTTAAAATAAAATTTATATTTTGTATTAATTCAATATTAAATTAAAATGAAATTGTGTCAGATGTTATTGCTTCCTAGTTGATGTCACATATTTATGCTTTTTGTGTGAAATCAACGCAAAATACAGAAATATAAAATTGTGTCAGATATTATTGCCACCTAGTTTGTGTCACATATTTATGCTTTGTGTGAGGAATCGATGCAAAATACAGAAATATGAAATTGTGTCAGATATTATTGCTTCCTAGTTGATGTCACATATTTATGCTTTTCGTGAGGAATCGATGCAAAATACAGAAATATGAAATTGTGTCAGATATTATTGCCACCTAGTTTGTGTCACATATTTATGCTTTGTGTGAGGAATCGATGCAAAATACAGAAATATGAAATTGTGTCAGATATTATTGCTTCCTAGTTGATGTCACATATTTATGCTTTTCGTGAGGAATCGATGCAAAATACAGAAATATGAAATTGTGTCAGATATTATTGCTTCCTAGTTGATGTCACATATTTAAATGCTTTTTGTGAGGAATCGATGCAAAATACAGAAATATGAAATTGTGTCAGATATTATTGCCATCTAGTTGATGTCACATATTTATGCCGTGAGAGGTTGTCACAATTATTTGCTGTACATTTTCGTCACATTATTTTGATGCCACTTTATTATGTTGCCTACTAATGTCAGATATTTTTGCTTGTATACGGGCAGACAGATATTATTGAATTTATTCTAGTGACAGATATTTTTGCACATCGCCCCCTAGGCATATATTATTGCTCGTGACTGTACTTTTCGGTTATCTAGTACCTATATAACTATTAAATTTCATGTACTTAATACATAGATAAGTATGTATTTCTAATACATCAAGTTACCATCCACCTATACTATATAGTACCTACACCGGTCACACCTACGTCACTTCCTCACACGAGCCGAACAGCCGGAACCGGGAACATTAACTGTTGTAGCTATGAAGGGGCTGTGTGTATGTGTGTGTGTATAACTGTTCTTGTATGGAGTATTCTTTTAAATGTATTCATTAGTTCAAGACGTGTGTTGATCTGTAATGATCATGTGTGTTTGTAAAGATTCTTTATTAAGGAACCACTAGGTACATATAAATGTAGTATTTTTATATGCAAATTGGTACCTGAAAAGATGCTTATATTAGTTATCTTAAATAATATAGTTATTAATGAACGAAGTTTTTAATGTATGGTAATCATAAATTGTGTATAATCAATAGATAGCAGACTAAATAGGTAATTGCGTAAGTGCTTTGCTGAAAAATTGGTTATCTAGTTTGTATTATTATTAAAATAAACACATACCAACTATAATATGTATAATATGAAAAGTATTAAAAGAAGCAATAAAATAACTTCGTGTTTAAAAAATACTCTTTTTCTATATTAAAACTTTTTGTAAGGTACAAATAAAGACGGATTTTAATAGCTCTATAAAAATATATTTTAATCACGAACTTTACGACGACCATTAAAAAAAAATATGTCTTTATGAATTCTGGCTTTCTTTCATAAATAAAACAACAGTTATAATTCACAACTGCAAAATGTTTATCTAAATATTTAATGTCTATTTCATCTACATCATCATCACCATCATCAGCCCATATTTGTTCCCTCTGCTGGGACACGGGACTCCTATGAGGGTACTGTGGTACAGGCCTTAATCCAAATGTCTATTTAATATTAACTAATATCTGTGACTTCCGTATTTCCAGTTTTTATATACAAAACAATATTTCTTCATAAAATAAAATCAATAAGTAATTAATGATTACGAAATGAATTTACCCTAAATTTCGACCAATAAACTCAGTGTGAGGTAATAATCCATTCTAATGCATTCGATACAAAATGTTACGTAACTGCTCCGTTACCAAAACCACGAAACCACGAACTAAAATATTAAGCATTATAACACTATGTTATAATTTCCACTATCGATTGTAGAATAAAGATATAACAATCTTATTCATAACTTCTTACTAAAGGTGGACTTCCGACCACCGCGGCTCCGGCGTCACTAACGCAGCGACAGTGACGCGGCGACAGAGCGATAGTATTATACAGTACGGAAATGTATGATGGAACGTTCGAGCGCAGCGTCACTGTCGCAGCGACAGTAACGCTGCGTCAGTGTCGCGCGGCCGTAGCGGCCGTGCTATGCTCGCGCAAGCACTGTCGCGTGGCAGGCTGCAAAAGCACGTTGTTTTTAGGTTATTATCGAGATATTTTCGAAAGAATATCTAAAAAATGGACGTTAGTAACATATTTACGCACATTACATGCAATTTTGTACGATTTAAGTGAAACGGGCTACAAAAACCAGCCTAAAAAGGATTCTATATTATTTATTTCTATATATCTGTATTATTTATTCTATCTATATGATTCTAATAATATTTTTTTAATTTTTCGGTTCATTCCTACTGTACCGCACAACCGTCAGGTATGGACTAATAACTGTGACTGACGCCGGAGTCGCGCTGCTCGGAAGCCAATCTGCGTCTAAGCCGCTGCGACAGTGACGCAGCGGCTTAGACGCTGCGGCCGTTGCGATAGAGCCGCGCTGGTCGGAAGTCCACCTTAAGTAAGTAGCCGCTTGTCACAGCTTCGGCCGAGTTGATCAGGGATAGCAAAAAAATAGCCTATATTGCTTGGTAATTGCAAATAAATCTTATACTATCTAATACGGATATTATAAATTCTAGATTCTATAAATTATAAATTCTATAGGGAAAGAAAATGATCTCATTATATTTCCATTTTTTCCTTTTATAGTTTCATTGTCTCATTTATCTGACGTTATAAAAAATAAGTCATTTCATGGCTAAACTTTAAATAAATCTGCAAGGTTTAAGTCTTGACCCTGTAACTTATTATCGTAAGAAACCTTAGTAATTTATAATTATATCATCAAGGAACATTTATCTGAAAAAAAAGACCTATTAGAATTAACAAACAATAAAACTAATACGAAGTTAATTCGATCTGTACCTGATCATCTTTTCCAGAAACCAAACATTATTCGACTTATTGCTCCAACTGGATAAAACGCAACAACATATCTAAAAGAATACGATAGAGCACTTTTTGATAGGCAAGTTATCAATTATCATAGGCATATTTCTTCAGAAATTGTATATATTTGATAAAAATACGTCTCATCTGGTTATCAGATGGGTGAAGGTCGATTTAATTCGGATCTTAAGACTATAGCAATACAGGTTGAAATCAAACATTTTCAATTAATCCTCAATCCAGTACCATCAGTTGTATCGTTGGTTGTATCCTACAAACTCGTGCTTACTAAATAGGACACAGATCGTTAAATCTTTATACCGGTATTTACAATTTACGACGTTTATTCCGCAGATACGGCTACCATATTGTCTGAAATCTATTTCCAATCGATTTATTCCAATGCATTCCATATTGTAGAAAGGGAATTCACTTGGCCCTTTACAACTTTCACTTTAACTAGAAAGTTATTCGTCCAATTGTTATGTTTGTTGTGTGCCAATATGATATTCGTTGTTATTATTATTATTTGTAGTCGCTTTTACTATTTTCAATATTCCTTGGACAATATTTACGCTATCTCTTTCATTGGTTGTGACCTGTCGTGACATAACACGATGTGATGACATTATCTGAACTTGGGCGTTGTGAAATCGGCCCTTCTGTGACTTCTCAAATACGCACTTATCGTGCAATAGCTTGATACTTTGCAGCATATACTTTAATCAAATCAAACAAAAAAATATCATAAAGCTTACATTACCAATGCCAAAGAAAACAAGATGTGAGCAAGACTTATTCTAATTAGTCATTAATTTGATAGTCTGATTCTTTATGTATGAACTATGAGCAAACTATAACTATTGAAATAGTTAAGCAAGTGTTAATCCTTATTACAGCATCATCAACCAGTACATCGCAAGTCGGTCATCAGGTTTTTTTACAAGCAATAAAAACAGGCACAGATGTTAAAAGCAACTGCGTTAAACGATACTGCCGTAATACGATGTAAACAGTTGGGCCGGTTACATAAGGCAAATTGACCCGGATGACGCATTAGACTGGGTGTAGCGGACCGGCTTGACAACCAGGGGCATTATCATGTCTTATAGCAGTTTTATTAAGAGTATGGGAAAGTGATGGCGCTAAACCTAAGCTAAACTTTTATAGCACTGTCATTTTTCCACACTGAAAATCTTTAAACTCGACTGTTGGTATGGAGGCTGGCTTGACGTTGCGTGGTATCAGTTATCGTGGAATATTAAAATTTAAAATGACAAATTAATCGAAATCAATCGTGAATGATAAAGCTCGCATAAATTAACATATTTGAGGTAGGAATGGGTTTGAAACGCGTGTCTGCATTATTTAGTTAATTGGAATTTTGTTGTAGTTTCGCTTATTCAAATGTCTTGCATTTCTGCGTTCTGTTTGCATTGATCAACTCTATTGAATTGTAACTTCTAGTTAATGTCAAATCAAAACACTCAATCCACCAGAAAACCTGTAGGGTTCATCTACATGTTGTGGATGTAGAAAGACCACCACGCTACAAATTTAACAGGTTTATCAAAAATTTCTTAAACCTTACACAATGTCTATCATATGATAAAATCTGTGAGAGGATCAAAGGTGCCCCTCGGCCCGGAAATTATAGTTACACGCTCCGCTTACGTCACTAATTACGACACGTGCCCCATTTCATGTCCATAGGTACTTCGAACGTTCTGCTTGATCGTTTTGAGCTCTCCATTTTGGGGTATGGTTTTGTTTGTATTGTGGTTCTTGTTAAGACGATAGAAATTTATAAATGAATCCTTACGATTTCTTTGTTATTTTATGATGGATTTAGTTAATTTTCTTGCGCTAATTGAAGAAGCAGCTTCTTGCTATTTCATGGTATTCCTATTAAATCTTTAAATATTTTAGAATACCTAAGACTAGGAGATCTTCATATTATTAATTTTAATACTGTGTGCCAGGTCGTAAACCCTGAGAAAACGTATTATTTTCAGCAACATTTTCAAACAATAACAGCATAGTTTCAATTTTAACCAAAGCACTTATAAGCTATGACTTCTGTTAGTAAATGCGTCCGTCTGAGTGTTACATTTACAATTTACAGTTATAAACAAAATCGTTTATATTTGGAACTATGAATGAATCCAACCCACGCACAACCGAATCGCAAACGCTTCCTTATTAACAAGGCGCATATTTAGGTCCTCTGCTATTCCTTTTCTACGAAACTGGGAGCCAAGTATAAATTAGCGAGTCATTCGCATTTATCAATTTCACAAATTAGTGGCGTGAATGACAAACTTATTTGTGACGGGATTCTTAAAGGTGTAAATGCTGTGACACTTTTCAGTAAATCGGTACGACGTGCTAGACGCAGATAGGGATGGAGAAACTGATCCTGTAGTGTCAGAGCGAGATGGTTGAAAATGGAATGAATTCGCTATGAAGCGCGTCAGGAGATTATAGGCCTTAGGGCGAGGAGTCGGTCCAGACACAGCGACGATGGACGTGCGGCAGACATTCCAGGGGCTGGAGTAAATATAAACATTCGCACATTCCGCTGGCACCAGACTGTGCGATGGAGAATAAAAAGAGCGAAACGCCGCTGATGTCTTTGAGATACTGTTAATTAATGTCGAACTACCTATGTATAAATCAAAAATAATTATGTTCATAGCTAACTTCTCTATCTGTTTTACTTTGTTAACATTTAATTTCAAAATAACATATTTTATCTCAAATACAAACGAAGGTCCACCTTCTATGGGCATTTAGAACGTATTTTTTTTTAATGTCTCCTGTATCCAATAGTCATAATACCATAAATGCGTCGCCTATTTCTCAATCATACTCCATCCTAGCCACATTTCCACGCTAGACAACGGGAAATGAATGCCAGTACAACATCTGTCAACCGTAGAAGCGACTAGGTAGCGATTCTTCCTCAACTAGACGATTGGCAAGGTCGCGGACGCCGCTCATTTGACCAAGGTCGCAGGTAACAAATTGCCAAATTGAGAGTGGTAATTGCATACCACAATCGCGAATTATACAAGGCTAAATATTTCGCATGTTGAAACTTAAAACCATTTGCTCGAGCGGAAGTGATTAAAATAGGATTAATGTAATCTAGGTATTGTGAAGTTGGATGACTTCATCTCCTAATACAATCCAGCTGATTAACCAATTGAATATAAATGTAAAGATGTATGCATTAGATTGCTACACTGTTTATAACACCGTCTTATTTAACCTTTATTTAATATATCAAAAGGAAGAAAATAGATTGTGACCTGTGAAAAGTTTGATATGGACATGAAAAATTGGTAGAGCAGAAGACTATCTATAATAATAACCTCTATCTTATTTCCCAGGGCTTCAAACACGCCTTTATCACTATCACAGATACATTCCAAACAAAACACTAGAGCAATATCTTTGAAGAGGAGCTGAAGCTTCCGCCAAATGATTCGCCAGCAGCATCCTCATTAGGGCAATGCGAACGCACACTCGCTGACTCGTTATAGCAATGTATGAAAAAAATATGTTCAACTCGGATATTCTATCCTTCATATAATAATATTTTTGGAATATTTGTTTTTATTCATTTTATACAGGGTAGATTTTTGAGACGGGTCAATAAGGGTCTGTAGATCTCGCGATTGTTCTATATTCAAGAAACAATTATTCCATCTTCTTTTTAATTGATATATCATATAGTTAACCTGTCCATTTTGTAATCAGCTTAAGATCCTCTGTCAGTGACATTTTAAAATTTATTTGTTCGGGACACTTCATTATTAAATAAATAAACAACACTAAGCACATAAAATAACCTTAAAACAGACCAGCTAACATTACGTAACCAGCGAGATATTTACGACTGCACAATATTACCGATATTTATAAACAAACGAAGCATATACAAATCAATAATGTTAACCAACCGAACTGATAAATACGAGTGTTTTAGACATAAATAACTTTATTATCTGTTGCACTTGACACAAATAATCGTTCTATACAATGTTTCTTACAAAGAAAACTTACCTAAATGCTATAATTTTTATCCTCATTTCAAGATGTTAGGTAATTATTCACCTATTTTGAATTTCCAATAATGGTTTAGAATTATTTATATGTCAAGCTCGCACCGGGGAAGTTACCACACCCTCACAGAAAACCGGCGTGAAATGGTGGCATATTAACAGTATGCTACCGTGTTTCGTACGGTGAGTGAGGGGTCCGGAGACTTATTTAGGAGAATTATTTATATGTCATAAATAGTACCTGCATTGCCTATACATTGCAAACTCGTTGTGCTATATCACAAGGTTCATCACACACACTAAACTCATTAATTGCAAAACCAAACAATTAACACTCGAATAGCACATTTCAATTTAAACTAAAGATAAAGAAAACGACAAACGTATTAAGCTTACATACCCCATACTTAAACATTCATAAAATACAAGAACCATGCCATCAAGACAGTCTTTGTTCAAAGCTTATCACACTAACTATCGCAGTTAACAACAGCCATAATACGTTTTGTGGCGAAATTTGCATAAAAACTGCTAACGCGAAGTGTGAACGACATTTGAAATACCTACTCGACTAACTAATTAGAAATTTCACAAGTACAAAATTTACGTTTAGTATTCGGAATAACATGACAGCGTTACTAAAAGTTAGGCCTTATCACGATTCACGACCCAAGTCGAAATTAACCTAGAAATGAGTTCATATGTAATTTGTACATGTATTACCTTACTTAAATTATCATACACTTTGTGGTACGTTTCAATATTGAAATGGCATTGAACATTCTAATATTTTTCCATCAAAAAGGACCAACTATTTCTTTAACTTTTTACATCTACCTCTGCCTTTAACAAACTACGGAGCCTTAACCTCTCCCCTTTAACCTTACGGATATGTAAAACATTTAAAAGCAAAAACATTACTCGCATAACGGTGCATTTACATCAAACGAGCGAATGCTCATTCTTCATTTCTTAACCCACTCTTTTGAATTATTTTAGTGTATACAGGCGTAGAGCATTATTTGATATTTCGTTGATCTTAGTGCGGTCGAAAAGATTATATGCAATGTACTAATACTGAACAACACTGTATACAATCGTTAACACTAAAAGATCAGGAAATAATGCTCTTACTCTTGCTCTAGCTCCGTTTGATGTAAATGCACCGTAAAACGAAACCAAGTGGCCAAGACGTGTGCGAAGGTAAAATGGCGTCATCGTGTACAAGTAACCATCCTTGCAAGTTTCGTTAAAAATAAACATGAACAGTTGTACTTTTCGTACTTGGAATGTTAATTCTTATGTATTTCCGAGTAAATTATTGTTACATAATGGCTGCATCTACTGTGAAAGCTTTAAGACATGGACTTCTTTAAGACCTTTTGACAGGATGTAGGACAGAAGAAGATTAATTTCGCAAGTTAAACGAAAAGAAGCTGCGCACGATCATTCGATTTGAGCATTTTAATCCTTGTGAATAATCACATGGATTAAAATTAAATGGTCTGTTCAAAAATCGTATACTATCAAATTTTCCTTTAGTATCTTGATTTTGAACCTTATACATATCACACACAAAAAATATCAATAAAGATATCTTATAAATATAGAAAATGTCCAGTCACTGCAATAAATTGAAACGGGAGCTGATAATTTCGACTGAGAAGACTAATTTTCCACGGAGAACACGAAGATTGATTTATCGCCTCTAAAAGCGAATGTATACCAAATTTCACAAGCGCTAAACATCGTTACCGAAATATAAAACGAGTAAGGAATTCTTGGAATACTTTGAGTGGCACTAATTAGTAATATGATGCATATTATATAAGACTATCTAATATATAAAAATCAATGCCACTTTTCGTTGTAATTCCATAACTCGAGAACGGCTGAACCGATTTCGATAATTCTTTTTTTATTATATTCCTTGAAGTACGAGGATGGTTCTTATGTAGAGAAAACGTTAATATGTACCACGGGCGAAGCCGGGGCGGACCGCTAGTAGAGTATATAAAGCTGTTGACTTAAATTTGGCATGTTGTAATCAACAACAAAGTAGATAGATATTATTTCATAGCATTTTTGTCATAGAATACGAAAAGAATTAAGTATATATTTTAAGTCTAATATCTATGTGTCGCAAATGTTCATGTATAATATCCTGATACCAAACACAATAGTGTATTCAAATTCTCTATACCAGAGAGTACCATAATCTTAAATCTAGTCAAGCAATTAATATAATTACAAATGTAGATTTTTACCTCGACAATAAATGAATCGAGACTTCACCTATGTTAATACAGAGATCACACTTCCAGAACAAAATCTTATAGATGCTAATAATAATTTGGTTAATATAATGTTTTGTTAGAATAAATTATATGTACCGTTGCTAATGCTATCTCTGATGATGTAACATTAATCATTATAATAACAAGCGAATTGATTAGATACTCATTAATTATTATGAAATGAGCAGCACTTGAATTTAATTAATTAAATATGTCATTCAATTTTAAGATCTATTACTGGTGAATAGAGTTGATAATGAATACAGGTATTATGGAATATGTAAATCATACTGTGAGTTTGCACAAAGAAATTAACAAATGGAGAGTCTATTAGAATTGATAATATCATAAGAGATACTTACGATTATCATATATATAGTTAAGTTAAACATGTTTATATCGACCTTGGCTTATTCTGTATTAAAAAAAGTTTTTTACAACTACAAAATGAAGTAATAATTCTTAAATATATACCTACTACTATTATAAAGCTGAAGAGTTTGTTGAAATACTGGTCCGATTTGAAAAATTATTTCGGTGTTAGATAGTCCATTTATCGAGGAAGGCGTATCATTACGAACAGGAGCGGAGCCACGCGGGTGAAACCGCGAAGCGCAGCTAGTAACATTATAATATTATAACCAGTAGGTACTAATTTATGTCTGTTTCTGTGTGTATAATTCCGATTAGAGGACATTTCTAAAAAACAGTTCCCGCAACTGAGAAATTAAGAAACCAGTTTTAATTTGTGAAGCTCAATCTGAGTCACAAGTCACAATGCAAAACCGGTTTCTTTATAGACTAACCAAATAATCTAGATAAAACCTACAGTTTTTTTACATAACACACATTTATGACTAAAATTATATTACGCTGATGTCACATTGATAATATAAATGTGGACATTATACATTCAAGGTGACCGATGGAGATGGTCACTTTTTGATTAAATGGAAACCAGTTTTATTTATAATTATTGTCAGTAAAAAGAATTAATGTTTTAATGCGAATGTTTTTATTATGCGTAGGTACTCTCGTTTCTTGAAGCCTTTTAATGGCATATATTATTATGCATATTTCATTTATAATCAGGTCTTGCTATGACTTAAGAGGTTTAAACTTCTAGTTTATTCCACAGTAAACATATACATAACATGTATAAACTATAAATATTAAATTTGTTTGATTTTTCTTAGTGCCTATTAAGAAAGAAAGAAAGAAAGAAACATTTATTTAACTCCACAATACTTATACAATGTACACAATACAATTTAAATTAATAATGAAAACACAGATAACAAACAATTTCAAACAAATAAAAAACAAGTAAACAATTAAAATAACGATAGGTAACAATCTTATTAGTACAGAAAAATAAAAAAAAAATAAAAAATAATAAAAATTAATGTGAGAAACAGTAAGTGGAGCCAAACAGTAAGTGGTGTATTACGCTATTTCTAAACATAACATACGTCTTTCCCTTTATAAAATACGTGATATCAAGAATACACTTTACTTTCATTTTCGTGCTTCAATATTACTTAATTCGATCAAACAGGTGTATTTTGCAACACAACGAAGCTACAATCAAAAATTTACTCTACATCATTGTTATTAGGACAATATTCGTTTACCACCTCGATCATTAACATAGTAAATATTTAAGCATTATATTACAATCGGACGTCTCACCTGTTAGCATTGTGAAGAAAGAGAGGTGGGATTTCTTAACTATGTCGCAATCAATGAATGACAACTCAATGTCGATACTTTATCAATATTATCACACACATTCCAGTAAATATACACATGTATAGAAATGTGTGTCATGCAGAAAACTTATATGTACATGTTACAGGTATTACAGAAGATATCTTTAGTTTATATGCAGTACATTAATCCTAAACAAATAAAACAGAAAAAAATAGACAACAATACTATACTCTTCTCTAGGTATTGTTTAGTTTAATGTTAAGCATTTCTTAATCTACTACACATTATTAACATCATATCCTCAATAAAACTCACTTTTTATTCACCCCACTAAATCATTCGTCAATCCAATAAACGTTGACAAAACTTCAATGCAAGCTTACACAGTTGGCGACCACTCGGTCATTACCAAGGAAGCAGGATATCCAACCTAAATATAGACGGATGAACCCCCAATCTATAATTACAACGTCCATACCCTCTCAACCATAATAACATACAAAAATAACGCCCTATTAAAAGAACATGAGAGGCAAAGCTAAACGAATAAAACGCTAACAGACCATCAAATAAATCAACTTTATATGAAAGTGAAACGTATCGTTAAAATAATAAACAGTTCCGTTAACCTTCAAAATTATGTCAATGTTAATCGGCTATAACGCTTTTATAAAAAAAGTTATTTACATTTTAACGAATGTTAGCACTTATTAAATTTTTTCTATAATATGCGACACTGGGAAGCGAAACGCGCTGTTCCTTATCATTCCTGGAATCGTAGAACTCATATTCGCCTGAAAAATATAGGCCAGCGGCAAAGACATAAAGGAAATTATTAGGAATTTTGTGTTCATTTTTTTATCACAGCTTATCCTCAATTTTAGTGACCCTTAATCATTCTAAATAAAGATCTGTAAAGAGGAAACTGACAGGGGTTGATCCATGTACACATATTCATAGTTCAGAGGCATTTATCATACACATAGATAATCTCATTTCACACCAAAGAAAATCAAACAATTCTAACAGCTTTTCCCAACATGTGCCACAATAAACTTTATTCCTATACGAGTATTGAACTCAACATAGAACCGTTCCATTGACCCCATAAAGTTGCAGAACATCCATAAATTCACATTTATAAAGCCGGGGAAAAATAAACAAGTCGGAATACCGCACAATCCTTTCTATTTCGGTGCGCAGACGCCGCTAATTAGTGCTTCCGCCGGCGCCTAAATTATGCTTCGACTTGAATACACGTGGATCCAAAATTCGTTACATCCATCTGAGTCAGATAAAAGCTTTGAGATAGCGATTTTGAGACGTACAAAATTTGATAAATCTATGCGATCTTTGAAGTTATAAAACACGCATCATACGTAAATTCAGTAATTCAAAACACAGTTTTTCTATCCTATATTTATTCGTATACAAAACGTTAAAAAAGTCATAGGCGGAGATGTGATATCACATAAAATCGCTCATCACATGATAACAAAGATAGAACACACGTTCTTATAGACAAAAGGCGATAGATCTATAAAACTGTAACACAAACACCTGACGTTAAACCTCTATCACTCAAAGAAGAAACAGTACAAAAACGTTTTAATTGCTAGTAGTCACTGGATGATTTACGACAGCACGTAGGTAATAGATATACAAGTGCTAAAGACTGTCCATCACGGTAACTGTACTGGGGACAAAAAACTTACAGTTATTTACGCCGGATCTAGTCACGAATTCAATTGAGACGAGAAATACCCTCATCGAGAGAATACTATATCTAGTGGACGATCTAATACATTTATGATCTTTGAAATTGATATAAAAAGCCTTGACTTGATAGGAATATATAGCTATGATGTTGGAATGACTTTAAGAATACTTTTAAATAAAGATGAGTAAGAACATGTTATTAAACTTATAAAGATTCAAGGCGGTAAACAAGCTGATCCTCTTGACATTGACCAATGGATATCACATTGGTAATTATTAAATCTTTATATGGTATAAGTTTGATGTGATGATTATAACCGTAACTAATGAATCATTAAAGATTGTGAATAAACAAGTTGATAGATAGACCATATCAAATTTATCAGTAAAATGCAAGCAAGAGTCACAAAGCATTTTGATCTATTATCTACTACACGACGTCCAAAGATGTTGATTTGTAAAAAACATCATCTAAAATTTCACAGGCCATAGAAACAGAATCATCAATTACATACAATTGGAAACGAAAAAGCATTCTAAATCCAACCGTGACGGAATCGAAACATTGAAATCTTGCCGAGAGATGATCCTATACTTTCCTCTCGTGACTCATACATTCGCTTTTCGGGTGCGGCGCTCACGCGATGTTATTGTGTGACATAATAATATCGTGTGTTCCTCTCGTTCGCGTTGTAATACGCTTGGTGTGTTACCATATCACTCTTAATTTTAGTGTATTGTTGTGGTATTATCGACAATTTGCGTTGACTGGT
This sequence comes from Colias croceus, assembly GCF_905220415.1. Classification (NCBI taxonomy): domain Eukaryota; kingdom Metazoa; phylum Arthropoda; class Insecta; order Lepidoptera; family Pieridae; genus Colias; species Colias croceus. The sequence continues at coordinate 5,874,091 of NC_059560.1, forward strand.
CACTGCGAAAGTTACAGTGTTTCGTTAGTTTTGAGGTTAATTACCTAGCCTACATAATAGATTTCATTGCTGTTATTCGTTTCTACTCTTCTTTACCGAAGACGTTTTGGTTAGTATAAATTGTACTCCGATAACGTAGAGAATTATTCCATGCATAATTACTTGAAAGGTAATTGTAGGTGATCCAGAAAGTACGTTCACGTTTATTAAAAGCAAAACGAATCAGGCATTCGTGCAAATTTCACACAAGCATGAAGCACCCTACCTTGAAAAACGAAATTTCACGCATATTTATATTGTATTACACACTACCATTTCTAACTTGAAAACTAAAAATACCTAACAGGAAAATAGTCTTATAATAGACTATTTTCACTTACCAGAAACGACGATAGACTAACAAAAACTGAATATAGTTGAAAGGGTCCGTAGCTACTGGTGTCAGCCGGTCTAGGCAAGGAGCCGGTCTAATTCCTCGCCATCAGATATGTTTGAAGCGTATTAAGCAATCATATATGGTAAACTAACTATAAAACAGCCATTAGCAAACGGCATGTTAATATTTCGAAGTTATTGGCACGAATACTCGCAAGTCTATATAATATTATGTATGCTTATGTAATCTGTGAACAAAGAGGCCTTATCGCAATCTGCTTAATACCCATCCTTTGTTATCTTTGTAACTGCTAATTAAGCGAACAAATTGAAACTAAGTATGTACTTACTATATTTCAAACCCATATGTATATTGTATACATCAATGATATGCATGTATGTATATGCATCAATATTCATACGTATGAAGATTTTTTTCAAATTCCCTTCTTGAAGTCTTCTTTGCAGATACAAAAATATTCACAAATTAAAGAGTGCAGTGAGGATCATTTAAAAATTTAAAGCAAATGTTAAAAAAATGTTTGCGGATTTTTATACTGTAGCCTCATTCATTAATAGCTGGAAAAATTGAAAATTTTCCTAACCAAGTTACAGAATTACCTATAAAATACTTAACCTAAAATACCATAAAATGTACTTGAATAATATCCTATCAGAATAAGCAAAACATCGTTATAATTCGAATCCTCAACAACCAAATCGTCCAAATACCAATTTCACTTTTAATGACACAATCAAAAACAGGAAACATTCACGCGAAATTTACATAACTATCATAAATTAGTTAATAACAAGTTCGTACGCTTTATTGCTTCTGCGTAATTAATTTATCCGACCTTCGAAAGATACAAAACCGGTTGACCTAAACCGTCTGTTTTTATCGTAATGCAGTTCGTCAATAGAATATAAACAAAAAATATTATGATAATCAACAGCGAAAAACCGTGACACAGGTCTTGGTCTTCCTTGGTCTTGTTTCATGAATTTGCATTTTTTTTTAATACTGGAAAAGAAAATATGCAATTAATGCAAAGAATAAAAGAGCACTCTATATACGAGCACTATATAGTGATCATATTATATTATTGTTCATTTACAGATATAAAATATTCGCAAAATAAGATATAAAATTAGCACAAACAAACAATGACTACCAAACCCAACAATGACGTCACTTTATACTAACACTAGTCTACTATATACAATGTACATTCATTATCAATATAAGATAAATCTATGCAGGGGCTATGACTGATATGCCACATAACCTAGAACTAATGAGAGAGATTATAAATAGACACGCACCAAAACAATGGATGTAATACCGAGAAGTCTATGAAAAACTCATCACAATGCAAGGTGAAAGAAATCGGAATTCAGTCTATTATCGTAACTGAGAGATTAATGTTTATAGCAGACACTTCGTGGAAAATAGTTATGAAAAAGCATTGAATCTATATTTCAAAACATTAAACTGAATTTTCTTATTAGGATTTGTCCTGAATTGTGCTTATGTAGAGAAACAAGTAAAGGTAGAGACAAATAGAGGCTCTTCTTCTCTTCTATTGTAGAAAGCCAAAAATCACTTCCCTAAGTATAAAATAGAAGTAAAAACAGTAGTAGAAGAAACATTTTTTGGATTTTCACAAAGTATAAGACATTCTAAATCGATTAAAATAAAGAGTCTTTATAGTTTCCTTACAAGCAATAAACCAGGCATCCTGCCTTATCCATTGAACAACACAACAAAAACAGCACACAATCTAGCGCATATTCCATCATTGCACATTCAATTCGCACCACAGGCGTGACTGAAGAGACTCCAATATGCAAAACAGTGCATCAATCCCGTTCGTCTGTTTATAATTCCGATGTAACGTGTGGTCACGCGCCGTTTCTATACACTAGCGCTTCATACATAAATACAGTGAAAGAGAAACTAAGTTTCAATGGGATTATTGTAGCACGGCCTTATGTTGATAAATTAAAGGTTGCCCAAGAAGATAAACGATCGGACGTGTGCAGAGTTGAAAAGGTCAAAACCATGTCTGCTTACATAGCGAATACATGAAAAGATTATGAAAGCGAAGGAAGTATAAAAACAAAAGAATTAACATTTCTGTGCTGTAATAACAAACAAGACAAAAATGGAAGTATCAACGATAAAGTTAAAAGAGGTATACCACATTTATGTGAACAAAATAAAGCACATAATAACTATGCTATAACTCCAGTAGGTATTTATTTATTTAGTCTAACTGTAGTCAGATCGAACCTGTGAATCATTACAAATATTTGGGACTAACTATAGACCATAATTTCAACTGGGGCAAACAAATTGAAGCCGTATGTGACAAACTCCGCGCATTCGCAGCTAAAATATATGCAATAGGGAACAGACTAACATACAAGGTAAAATTATTACTATACAACACCTTAGTTGATTCGATTATATCCTACGGCCTTAGTAGCTATGGCAGAACGTATAAAACTTATTTACAAAATATACTCAACCTTCAAATCCGCATCTTAAAACAAATAGTGCCAACTAGAATAAAAAAGAAATACGAAAACGATATAAGCAAACTTTTTAAGCACTGCAATGTGTTACCTATTTTCGAAAAAGTAGAAGTACATCTCTTAAAAGAACAACTTTTTAATAAAACATTTACTGAAAAAGTTACATCTCACAACCTTGGCACACGAAAAGTAACACAAAATAAATTATGTACTATCAGAGCCAATAACCGCTACGGCGAAAGAAGATGCTCATACATAATTCCACGTTTAATCAATAAATTAGATAATAACATTAAAAATAAAATAAACTGTAAAAATGTTAACCGTCAATTAAAATCATACTATATATATCACGTTTATAAAGACTCGGCCAGCACAGTAGGTGATCGCAAAAATTTTTTTCCACAAGTACCCTATTGTACATCATATTTTTTCTGTTGTGTAATTTACTTGCCATCTTAATGTATTTTTCAATGTAATTTCATATGTAATGTAACAAAATTTATATTAATCTATCTAGTATTTGTTTGACGTCTAGAATGCATGTGCACCACGATCAAATCGTGTCGATTTATGTGGTGTTTATTCTGTATGCCCAATGTATGTTTATTTTTCTATCAATAAATGGTTTAAAAAAAAAAAAAAATTATTTACAAAGGATAGCCAACAATAGGTATACGCAATATACGTCAAAATAGTATATTATTGGCTATAAACTCAACGATCAAGCTCCTAAAATTGGCTTTAACTCTACCACTTTAAAATTCGCCTATAACTTTGTGAAAAACCGTCGTTTGTACGGCAGTCTGTAACTATTATAAATTCAATTGACTGCGCCCGAGTCGGCTACAAGCTATGAAAATTAACAACCGGTGCTCTGCCAAAACTGCACAGGCTACGAAATTTATGAATTATTAAATCAATCCACAAGGAAATTGTTATACTCTTATTATATTGTTAGTTCTCCAAGAAACTGGCCTACTGTTATTATTGGCCACGATTCACGAAAACATTTTGTCTCGATCGAATCAAAGCAATAATTTGTTGTAAAAATAAAAATACCATCCTTAAAATAACATGTGGCCATTAAACGTTGTTTGTTTTGCAATACGTGTACCGACGAACAATCTAGAACTTAGCTACGATCCCCTTGAGAGGGAACACGATTGCCATTAATGTAGCAGATTAGCTTTGAATTTGCATTTTAATACAATATTTTCTATGTACATCCATTTTATTTTTACTTATATCGTTAATATTTATTCTCGAATTCAATGTTACCTTATATGCCTAATGTGCGCAATCAGATTTGTGTATCGAAGAAATGAAGAAAGTAAATACCACAAGCAGCGATTGCATTCAATGTCAATACCTACAATATAATACAATCAAGTCACTTGTAGAAATAAACATATTGTACATTTAAATGCTGATGAAATCACGAACTTTAATACACAACCAAAATAAATATCCAATTAAGCAACACAATTTAAAACACCAACAGGTTTCATATTGCTATGATTCTCGCGTTCGTCGCGCTCCACTTTTACACACCTTCATTTTACAAATAATAGGAATCGATTTATTTTCTGGAACGACAGAACCGAGCAGCGAATTCACGGAATAAGCACAAAAATGTGCCAACATCAAAGCTTGTACAGTTGACATTTGTCAAGAATTAGTCTAACAACGCGATAGAGACCGGCACGCGGTCTGCAACGTTGGACGAGTCACGTATGATATCAAAAAACTGTATAATAATAATTTAAGGCGACAAACATAAACAAGTTGCTACCCAATTTAAAATCGAGCCCAGAGAACGGACTGAATCGGTCATTAATAATTGTTTATAAAACCAGTTTTTTGGCAACACAGAATTGCGATGCCGTCCACCGAATATAGAAAATGATTTCATGCGTTTTGTTCTTTGCACACTAAAATAATCAGCGGTGCAAAACAGCTCTACACAAAGTGTCGATAAGGCCAAAGTCAATAAGTATTAATGAGAAGTATTTGATAAATTAGGCGTCGTCAAGGCCATCAGTGATGTAACCATTAAGAGCGTCGATAATAATTTTCAACTATGCTAGTCATAATGGTGACAAAATTTTATTGCCTCGTATCCGACATACGGGCTCGACTCTAGTAACCTCTATAATTGAGCAAGATGACATCACGATAGCCGCAAACGCGATAGAGCGCATATTTTGTAATTTAAAAAATTAACCTACCTTTCTTAGCTTGCTTCTCACGCTCCTTTTCCTTTTCGCGAGCTTTCTTCTCCCGCTTTTCGCGCTCCTGCTTCTCCTTCTCCAGTTTCTTCATCTCCTTCTTCATTTCCTTTTCACTTTTCTTCGACTTGGTGTCGTCGATCTTCTCGGACAGGATGAACGCACCCGTCTGGATCTTCGTGTCCACCTCCTCCTTCGGCCTCATCTTGAATCACGAGCACAATAAAACTCACGCAAGGACTTTAATTATAGACGGAATCCCGTGTCAAAACACTCGATATTATCGGGACGCCGTGAAAAATTCTCATTCGGCGCAAATCAACGGCGGACTGATAGTTTATCGTTTACGTGGAGCAGCCGGCCGCGATTGGCGGAACGATATCGCTGTAATCACTGACACCTTCGCTCGAGCGTGCGGTTCACACGTAGGCCGGTACGCCGTCACGCAACACCGACTGAGACGGAGCCTCGGCGAGTACTGAGCGCCGAACTCCGCCGACCCTGCGCCGTCCCGCGAGCGCTGCGCGAGCGACGCGTGCGAGCGTCAAACTTCTATAAATAAAGCCGCACTTCCTACATTTTATGGAATCAGAAGACGATTTATGGCCATTGATCCCGAGCTTTTCGCACCGCTGTGACTAAGCTGTTTTTTCGACGACATATTTAATTTTTTTTCAATGTCAAGGTCAAGATGTGATTGCAAGTTATTAGCGAACGCACAAGGTCAATTTTAATGTCCAAGGAAGTTACTTTTAACGAAAAAAAAAACAAAAACACCAAAGTAATATTTGAACTATACATTCGAATAATACGCACACTTGCAGTTTTATTTGCGATTCAGTAGCGAAAGCAATCCGGTAATGCAACGTTGAAACGAAACAAAAAGTTGTTTTGGAAAGTTGAGCGGCGGCACAAAACGAACGAAAAACATGCAGGACCGGGGCCTGGGAAGCGAAACCTTCGAGACGAGACGATTTATCGACTCATCACATAAAAAATCACTTGGACAGTGAACAGTGAAAATTGTGAAAGAGTTAAGGCTCTGCAGACTGTGTGACTCTATATTCCACCAATAATGTGCGAGGATATTATGTAGTGATAAATGTGTTTGTAAATAACCAATAGTATCAAACTAAATGAAGCGATTTGATTGATTCTTGTTTTCATATTTTTACTAAATACCTCTAAACATTGGCCTTAATCACTTTACACTAATTGAACAATAATAACAACTTCGATTGAAGTCTCACAAATGATACTTTCATAGTAACATAATACAATAGTTATTACGGCATATTAAAGTAAAATGATCTTATAATACTCTACACGCTATGCTGTTTATTTTTTTATTTCATTTTAATTCATTGTAAACATGATTTAATATCCAAGGTAGGATACTCGTCTTACTTTTTCTTTAATCTTCAACAAAGATTTTTCTTATTTAATTAGTTTAAAAAGCTATAATCACACGCATATTTATTATGTCAATAAAGATTTTTATCTGACATCGCATCATATTTCAGGATCCTGCATCTTATTACAACGAAACCGCAACTTAAGTTCCAATCAATCACTCAAATGGTTATGTCAAAATTACTCTATAGTCTACATACAACAAGTATATATCTTTTTACGATCCTGTAGCATAGAACACTGTTAAATTATTGTTTTAGAATCCTCCATCTTAGTACATCCAAACTCACCAATATTTGCATCAATCAATCTTTATTTATGTCAATACTCTATATACATTGACGATATCGTGTTTTTAGGATCCTGCACCATCTTGCATATTGTGTTTTGTGTTTTCCGGATCCTAAATTTTATTACATTCAAACTCACCAATCTTCTCATCAATCACTATTTACATGTCAAAACTATGTATTCGTAGATGGCCAATGTCATCTTTTCTGAATTCTGCACCATATATTATACTGTGTATGCTGTATTTTCAGGATCCTAGAGCTTATTACATTCAAACTCACCTATCTATCAATCATTTGACTTCAAACTAGGTCTATACACTGACAACAGTGACAAGTTTTTACACTTATCACCGCCGTGGTCTCGACACAAAAAAGTTTCCCAGAGGTCAGTCGAGCGTGGCGCGACGCTCTATTGCGGTCATGGTGTACTTTGCTCCGTCTAGGCTTATTGACTTTTGGAAATACCGAGATCATCATCTCGGTTTGTGTGTATTTGTAAGTGGAAGACGTTTGGTTGATTTCATACGTATTGACATAATTGGATGGTTTCTATGGATTGTCTAAATACGGATATGATGGTGTTAGCTTGATTTATACGTTTGGAAATCGTCGATTGCTTGTTTTTACGTACCGTCTTTACCATAAAGATAATTAAAACGTGTTTGATGTCTTTTTGGATTCGTAGACCGAAATATTTCGTGTGAAACGTAGTTGTTGACCATTTGGTTTAATGTATACGTACAACTTAATAAATGAAAACCATATCACTATCAATTTAATATTGGTATTTTTGCTATTTTAATTAATGACAGGGATAATAGAGCACACTTGACTAATCTTGTTATTTTACGTCATAGCAAACATACAAACTATGACATATTTTTTAACAAGATTAATTCTTCAACTGTTTTACAAATGAATCAATATTATGAGGTCATAAAATAAACTAAAAACTCATGCACTTAAGTCTTAACACGTCCAGCAGATCTCAACATCAATGTCAACATTATCTTAAGAAACAAATTTGTTCGCGTAATCTTTTTTTATTCACCTTGAAAACATAAAGTTTATTTAGCTTTTTTATTTCCATATTTTCCTTCAGCATGACTCACAATATGTGTATTTAATATAGGTAGGTATATAGTTTTTATACGAGATATATGAACCGTTTTTATGATGTTATTTAAATGTGCGATACGTTTCTTAATCGACCAGAGTTATTTTCAGATGAAAATGATAGCGTTTAAGGTTTTTATTTAAATAGATAGAGATCAGCTTAAATTATTTCATCATGTACCACTTTTTATCTGATAAAATAAATTATATTACAATTAAGGTAAGTACTATCCACCTATTCTTAGTAGAATTCGCACTAAAAACACTCTTGAAATAAGTTAGTACGTAGTAAGTTTAGGTATCTTTTTGAAGATAATTTTTGACAAAAAATACTAACTACTTTCGATCAAATCCTAGACCAAATTCAAACCCTTCACTTCTCAACTCACAATACACATTCTAGTAAAATATCCTCAAATGCCACGATAGTGAAACCCGAAAAGGAAACAGTTGAATTATGGCGACCAGTTCTAGCTTCACTTCCCGGTTTAGCAGGAACTATATGTGTCCGATTTATAGCTTATAGTGAAATAGAAAGTGTGTTCCATACGATGTGAAGGTACTTTGTAACAGTACCTATAAATACGTCTATAGATATTACATTCTGGTCTAGTAGATGCTTGCCCCTTTTCCATCTGGGTAGGTAGACATTTTTTTAATTTATATTTTAACAGGTATTGGCTCTCTATTAGAGCAATACTGTACTTTGTTGGATTTGCCTCCGATTATTTAATCGGCAGTACAGTAAAAATCGTCATGATCCGTTCTTGAAATTATACTCTATGTATATGTATGTAGTTGACCTAACTAACCCTTTCTTCTAAATGTAGAAATATCAATATTATATCAGTATTGTAACAATGTTCTCAAGGAATTTCGTTTAGCATGTTCAGGAAATAAAGCCTTTGTGCCATTTGATACCAAATGCGAAATTTCATATTTAAAACGTTGCGACATTTAAATAATTGTGGGAATTTGTTGAATTCTATTGTGGGTGAACTGGCAAATATAATATTATAATTATAAATTTATAAGTATATAGGTAATATAAGTGTATAATATAAGTGTTGACACTTTCAAATTCAAACTTTACACTAACACAAAATTTAACAGAATTTTTTTTTTTGAACACACTGCTCAGGCATTTGACCGCCATCTCACTTGATGGTAAGTGAAGATGCGGTCTTTCAGGTTAGCATGCCTGATCAGTAAGGTAAAGCCTATTACTATAGTATAGCCTATCACTTTGGCCTTGAATAGATCCAAATTGTATCTATCGGGAAACACGGATGGCGGTAGGGAGTTCCACATCTTCTATTCTATTCTATTCTAGTTATAACATATAGGCTAACTTTAATATCATATAACTGAGAACTTTCCTAACTATCCTATATAAATATACATTGATTTAAATCTGAATAGCGTATAAAATGTAATTTAATCTTATAATTTAAATATCTATACCAATAATAATACAGATAATGGTTGTCAATCATTCTTTCTGCTATACGAAACTTAATCATTGGCAGATCAGCTGATGCACCTTGTAATGCATAGTTTTTCTTAGATAGTATATACCTAGTAGGAACTTACTTTTTTACCGCACCTTATAAACTCCAACTCAAACATTTATTTATTCAATAAGACTTCTTCGAGAAGCACTTTTAAAACGTCAATACATATTTTTAACATTTACCACATTTGAAATATAAAAAATTACAAAATAATTACACAAGTGCAAGTCCAATGTCTTTTACATTTAATACACTTTTCCAACACATTATAAACCTTCCATACAAACTTAAATTCAACTCTTTCCATACTTCGCAGAAATAGAATAGTTATCGCGATTCTTTAGGGCTCCGTGATCGGATATACGGAACCCTAAAAGGAGCTAATATTATAGAAAGGGCCGACACAATTAAACTGGCTGTAATTGACAAGATAATGTAAGCGACTTTCATACGCATTTATGGGTTTCGAGATAAAATCTGTTAATTTTAATCTGTGCTCATTTCCGTTTCATCTGGTTGTACTGCATATACTGTCATATCTTTGTTGCGATTTATTTTCGGTGAAAGTGATATGAAGATATTTTACCATGTTATTACTTATATTGTTTATTTAAGGTATTCTTACTTTTATTTGGATGGCGCTTAACATTTTGTTTCATAAAATGAATCCTGGATATAATTTCTAACCGACTTCAAAAAAAGGAGGAGGTTATCAATTCGGCCGGTATGTTTTTTTTATGTATGTACTGTGTACACCGATTATACTCCGAAGTTTCTGAACCGATTTACGTGATTCTTTTTTTGTTCGATGCGGGATGGTGTCGAATTATTGGTCCCATAAAAATTTTATTCGGATAGGCCCAGTAGTTTTTATTTTATGAGCATTTTTGTCTGTATTTGTAAATATTGCAAGTGCAAGTTTAAAGTCGGTTGTTTTTAACGCAGTTATCCCTTGTACTGTACCGCACTATACATTCGTATGTATGTACTTGCAAAAATTTCCAACCTATATTTAATACAATATTTAAAATACATGCTTCCGTCAATATACACTCTCAAATAAATATATATTTCTTTCCACTATTTTTACATTATTACCAACCATAAACACATGCCATTTAAACCAAAGAGGTTATTACATAACAACCTTTCCTTCCCACAGTCCATCTAACCTTTCTAGATAATAATAATATATCAATGCGAATTCCTACCACCATTAAGATTTGCATACGAAGCCAGGGCAGAGGTGTAAGCAGCTAAACAAACACAGGTGCCAAGCCGTGAATTATTTGACGAGTGTCAACAATTTTGCAATAAAGCTGTAGACATAATATGAACTTTTATTTACCTATACCTAGCCAAAATTGAAATTCTTATTATGTATATATTTATTTTGATAATCGAAATGTATATCTGAACTTATAAATTATTAATTAATATTAATATTAATTAAATAATTAATAGTACTGTAAAAGAAATGCAACGTATTTATAACTGCAACTTATTTATTCATTCACGCGTAAACCAAATTATGTACTGTGTATATTATTGTTGGAATTCTAATTTGAATACTAAAAATTTTATAAAACGTTTCCAGAAGATTTTGAAAATTTAAAAGTACGGTACCGACTATATTAGCCTATACACCAGAAAATACATAACACTGTCAAAGTTAATTTAATTGATAACTTGATAAGACATCCTCTCAGTCCATACATATCCTTACTTGGTTTTGCGAAGACCCTGTCTTGTGCGAATATTTGCAAGTCAAATAAGCATTCACATACTAACTAACACTCCACTGTCCCATCAAAGTGCCACTCTGTCAATTCGAGAGAAAATAATAGCCAACAATAGGTATAAAGGTACATTCCTATGTACATACATACTTAAGTAAAAGCTTATAATAGTAAATACGTTTTTTAACGAAAAAGCACATCATTACGCATATTCAAATTATTTGAACAATATAGTGAAATTTCATGGCATATTTAATTATATTTATTTCAACGCTCATCATCATCTTCATCATCTTTGCAGCGCTCTATCATATATCTCACGATCATTTTTAAATCAGGTACCTTCATATTTTTTTTTAGTTTTCAACAATGTTACAATAAAGACTGCATGAAACCAAAATTAGTCAATAATCCACAAAACAGTTTGTTAGTCGCATTTCGTCGCACATTTCCGGGTTCGCCGGCCGCCGATCCCGGAACGTTCACTGGACAATTGTCGCGGCGGATACCACTAATATACCGTCACCTACACATTAGGCAGTGTAGTGGTCGAAATTTCAATGATTGGAAATAAAAGGAGAAGAAGTAACAACAAATATATTTAAACAAAAGAAAGTTGTGTTAAACAAAGAACGGATGAAAGTATTTTTTCCCTTTTGAGTTTCCGCTTTATTCAGGCAATGTTTGATTTATTGGCTAGTTTTGTATTATGTTAGAGATCATCTCTTTACGTAGCTAACTAAAGTGTCAGTGAAGATTAAAAAAAAATATATCCTGATTGTTAGAGTAAATAGGTTACCTTCTATATTTAAAACTGATAGACGTCATTATATTGATGCTATAATTATAAAAAAAATCATCGTTACTGTTCCTGAAAACAGCCACCTTCTTGAGACACAATCTGAACCTTGATAATGAACCTTGTGTTGAATTAATTTTCCTTAAAACTTAGGTACTACATAGACCACTCTCCGCATACATTATAAGTTTGATGGCTGGATATTATATATCTATCCATACCTATACTATATGATGATGGTCATGACTTTTTTCTTATATTTATAAAAAAATTATGCCATAGTTAGTTTAGCCATAGTTTTGACAAAAGTTAGAGGCAATGTAATATTTTTAGATCTTTAATAAAAATTGAATGTTGTTATATTTTACACGCGAGCTCTTAAATTTTATTTATTTGCACAGATTAGGTACAAATAGTATGTATATTAACCAAAATAAACATGTTTTTAACGTAATTATACTCCTACGATAAAGTCTTTAATAGCACAATAACATTAAATAGGTTGCAGCTCCAGGAACAGTTAATTTCCCGTGTTTTCTTAATGGGAAGTTGTTACCATGGCAACTATCGCGTTCCAATCACTGTGTAATCTAGATTTTTTTAATGTTCTAGGAACGTTCTAACTTATAGTTATACGTGCATATTTGAGTTTACTGTTAGACCACATCTTGACTCTACCTTATATAACATTAAGTATAGTACATATATATCTTTCTCCTGAGAATTGCTTAGCCCAGACTGCCGTGGGGTAAAATTTAAAATAGTAAATAGATAAAATAATTATTAAAATCGATCGAGTAATTTCCGAGTTAAACCGTAACACACAAAAAAAATCAAATCTTCCCGTTTTATGTGGGCATCTTATTAGTTTAGATAGACCCATATAAAACCATTACAAGTAGTTAAACATCACTTAAGTTACATTAAAAGTTATGATCTCTGTTCATTTTACGGCACATATTAGATAAGTATCCCTTAAGTACGTAATACATTAATTTTATCACCTTTTAATAACAGTATTTACTTTCATAAATCTAATTTTAAAAGCTATTTGGATGACTTAAGATGCGTTGATTTTAATTTATTAACAACGACTATAAATTCACTAATAAGAATAAATCTTTCGCTGGTCGAAAGATCTTAAATAATTTTGAGGCGAGAATTAGGTCATTCTGGAGAAGTTGATTTTACTATATTTTCTTACTATATGCGATTCAAATCCTTTACTTAAAAGTAGATGAGAAAACTCAAAAACTTCAAAAAATTCCAAAAATTCTGGGTGAAAAGTAGCATGACTGTGTGCTAATACAGATTAGGTATAAAAGATGCGAACAGCTGTTTTTGCCTGAAAAAGTAACAAACATATCTTTTCAAACTTTCAAGTTCACGATGTTTACTTGTAGGAAAGGAAGGATTTTAAATAAAACCCAACTATACGACAGTTGCACGTTATCACGATCGTCCTCGTTGCAAATTGCAATGCACTCGATTGGTCGAAAGCTTATCGCGACAATCTGTGACGTCACGTTGCAAGAAAGAATAATTGCGACTACACTACATAATATGCATTAGCACTTCTTGTGTATTGGAAAATTAAAATAATGATGCAGCAACACTTTTATAACATGAAATTGTAAAATTACAAAAGACAAATAATAATAATCAAGTGGCAATAAGTGAAGGCTAATTTAAAAGAAACTGATAGGTAGGTATCCTAAAGACAAATTTCAAAAACAGAGCAAATGTTTACACTACGTGAACATTTTCAAATGCAACTAGAAAAACAAAATGTCTTCCATCGTCATTTAAATATACCTAGATACATGATCAAAGTCTTGGATAAATTAAAATACGTAATTACAGTTGCAATAAAAAACCTCGCGATATCTAGACATCTAGACTATCAAAATAAACAAATAGCGAAAAAATAAATCATTTACCGCTCACTCTGATCAAAGAAAGTGAATCAGCCATAGTATAAACAAGCTATTTTATCACCAGATTATATCCGCTTCTATACAAATTATGCATGCTCCAGATAAGTAACTATTACCATAGTATAAAGAGAACAAGTAAGTTAACTTCGAACAAAGTTACATCGCACCGTTTGTATGTACGCGGAGCGCCTGGCCACGCCCCCGTTCATGTACGTACGCAAGCTTGACGCACGCACACAACGCCGCTCGGTTCCTTCTCATTGACCGCTCTCGTGGGGGGCGCACCATTGCTGTGAGCGGTCAGTGTTTGTTTATACATTTATTTAAAATATCAACGTGACAAGTGACAACACTGCGCCTCGCGAGTTTAGGTACCGTGCGCTCCTAAACAGCGGGAGACGGCCTACTTGTTCTCTTTATACTATGGTAACTATTACTTGACCGCTTTCCCAGTCACAATTAACAATAACACACCGTTCAACCTAGACTTGAAAGTTGAAACCCTATTTAACTTTTTTATCTGAAGCAAAAACTGCACCATTTTAATAAACATTTCACGAGATAACTGTAGCAGTTATTCAAAGAAAGATATGAATGAAAATACTTTCAGTCATTAATTTTTTGCCTGCAATCTTGAGATGTCCTCTTGAAAATAGGCTAATGAAAAGTTTTATATTTATTTAAAATTGACTTGCTTTATACTTTGCGAATGAGAAACTAGATACACAATACACATGTATTAAATACTTCTAAATTGAAGATATGTTACCCTCATTTCCCAGAAATATTCAAATCGTAATATTATAATCTGTGCTGCCCCCCTAGCCAAGTGGCTGTCTGTTAGCGTAGCGTTCAATAGAATAGACTACGAATGTATGAGATTGACGTAAGCTGTAGATACGAGTTTATCTACAGCTTACGTCAATCTCATACATTCGTAGTCTATTCTATTGAACGCTAACAGAAAGCCACTTGGCTAGGGGGGCTGTTTTGTTAGAAATTAATAGAAAAATTTCTTCAGTACAGCCTTCAGTTTTAACTAATATATTATATATTTTCCTATAAGAAGAACTCATTTAGATCACAATAAACATCACTTCAACGTACTTCAAACGGACACAGCTTTTAACCATACATAACCATTTTAACCGTATCCTTACTACAAAGGTTCATTAAGACCATTTGAAATTTCAACCGTAGACCTACTGTCCTTCACACTAACATGTACAAAGCTAATCACCAAAAAGAACCTTCGAAAAAACACGTACCAATTAGTATAGGAAACAACAGGGGCCTGTGCAAAGAAACTGGTCTCTCTTGTCTCGTTCAGCCGCTTACCTTCACCTACATTGAGATTTATTAACTGGCCTGACTCATCGTAGGCTATTTATTAATAGTTATACTTCCTTAGAACTTAACGACACAATGAGCGATAGAAATTCATCACTTGGGGAAAAGAAATGCGATCTTCTTAAAGATGCACAGTATTTGGTTGTGGAAGAAAAGTTAATGCGTGTGTGAGGTGATGGTAGTTATAAGAAGCAATATTAATATGTAGAATCTAAAAACAGAATACCTTTTTGTAAGTATCTAAGAGCATTGCACAAGAAACCGGTGGAAAGTTATTAAAATTTTTGGTAAACCTGAAAGGGTAGATATTTTTTTTTCTACATTATTACGACACATACAGTGGAACTCATATGAGAATCCGTGGAATGAAATAAAATCCACGAGCGATTCTAGTTCGAAAAAGTATGCCTAACTCACAACTTACACATATTAACTCAAGCCATAATCTCTCTTGAATTTTAAAGTAATCACTTATCCTAGTTACACTGATTCAACTAATACAAAAAGCCGGGTTTCTAGTTCGAAAAATGCCAACCTCACAACTTTTTGTAAGTATTACACTCGAACCATAATCTCTATTGTATTTAAAGTAATCCTCGGTACACTACTAGTACAAAAGGGTACATTGATAGTTGACCCATTTCCCCATCGTGGCTCCAACGCAAGCTGGTTGAGCAGCAATTAAGCTCCCGACGTAATAAATGACGCTAGACGGATCAACTTTACCGAATAAACAGTATTACTATGTGACACGCCTTTGTTTAAAGGAAAATGTTTTTCAGGTTAGCAACAGGAGGATTATTATGATATAACTTCCAAAAATCTTTGGGAGTTATATCATATTCGAAAGGTTGAATGAATACATCAATTAGGTACTCAATTTTGTTAAAACCGCGGGTTACTTTTAAGCAATCTAAAACAAAAATATTACTAGTACTAATAAGTACAAAACGTTACAATAAACGAGGATAGTATTATACTAACAAGACGATCATAAAAACCAATTCCAAAATGAAATTCGTGAAATATCTTCATTCACTGTACAAGAATACGCGGTAAATTCATAACTACTCAATTTCTTAACAAAAGTTTTCGTAATACATAATAGGTATTTAAAAGAAATTGCACACGTGTGCGTGACCTTATCATAAAAGTTAAAAAAGAATATACAATGTATCTACAAAGTTTAAGCAATTATATTTACATAATATACAAGTTCTTTATTAAAATGTTAATTCAAAATAATTACGGTCTAGTTCATATTTTATGCAATATTACACTGGGTCAGTTATACTGTGACACACTTGCATAATGAGGGTTGAAACGTAAATTGGTTTGATTCTTTTAAAAGCTTTAGCCTATACCTATGCTTACTGTAATTATTTTTTAACAAAAACCTAAACCGCCATCTAACCGCAATCTAACTGGAAGCCACTAGCTTTCAAATAAAAAAGAATCTTCAAAATCTATGCACCCAATCGAAAGTTCTGAAAAAATAGTCGAATTGATAACAACCTCCTTTCTTTGGAGTCGCTATAAATTCCTACTTGCGAATCAAGCTACAAAGATAAGAGGTGACAAGAACACAATAATGAGTACCTACTGTACAATCATTGGTCCTTCGAGCCATTTTCGTGCCTACTTCGCTTGTTTTTATTATGATAGCCATACGTAACATAAATCAGTTTTTAAAAAAATTTCACTACTGCTTCAGTTACTTCCTATGAAACTGTTTCATATTATTTAATCTAGGAAAATACAGTACGTACATCAAAATACGACCACTTATATTAAACGGTGTCACTAACTCAGCCAAAATATAAAACTCCAGAGACTTGCAATAATATAAAATTATATTTATGACCGTGCCATTGGTGTCAATTGGCTAACAGGCTGTATAGAGAACTCACAACTCCATATACACACAAAAATCCAGTCAAAACAAACGTGACAGAAGGCGATTGAGACCGCTACAACAACCCCGTTTAAGGTCAAAGTACCATCCATTATAATATGAGAAATCAATACTATACCTAGTGTTTCTATGTAATTTAAAATGGTATCGCTAGAAGTGCAACAATTTGGGTCTTTCTGGTAGTTTGGAATTCAGCACGCCTATATAATTTTGAATAGCGCCTGAATACCTACGTAGATTATTATGTAAAATATGTATCACCTTTACGATTCATCTCAGACCACAATAATTTATAATTTTCTAGCTGTACGAGTATCGCGCTGTTTCCATCCGCGTGTAAAAACAAATATTTTTATTTTACACGCTTTATATTAGCTTCACCTGTATGTTTGTATGTTTGTAACCGACTTCTTTGGGTGCGATTTTGACCCACTTTAAACGGTCAGATTTCGTTCAAACTTTGTAGATTTATTGAGGACCGATGACAATACACTAATTTGATAAAATTTTATATTTTTTAGTTCGGTTTTCTATAAAAAGCGTGTTTTTTAGTTTTTTTAAACTATTATTATTTTAATCATAGATAGCTAATCTATACTAATATTATAAACCTGAAGAGTTTGTTTGTTTGAACGCGCTAATCTCGGGAACTACTGGTCCGATTTGAAAAAATATTTCGGTGTTAGATAGCTCATTTATCGAGGAAGGCTATAGGCTATATATCATCACGCTACGACCAACAGGAGAGGAGTCACGAGGGTGAAACCGCGCGGAGCAGCTAGTATGATATATTACCAATATCGCTGTATTGCATCAAAATTTGCCCAGAAGTTTTTTCGTGAAAGAATAACTAGTAGAAAGTGTAACAAAACAAAATTACAACGCTAAATGCTCTATATTTCGCTTTTTATCACATCTGCATCCACGAAAATATAATATTTAATTATAACTTTTTATTATAACATTGTTTACTCATATTTACATATAACCTTGAACATTCAATTACTTCATTTCAAAGATGATATTTGTCTCGAGAGGTTAACCTCAATTGCTTTTTATCACTGAGATAACTTGCCTGGGTGACGTAATGCGCGATTGTACCTCTATATATTCCCCTGATTACGGTAATCATATTATAATGCTGTATATGTACATTTTAAAAGAGTAAGACGAAATAAAATATATGTGTTATTGGTTTAAGTTCATGGCTCTGGATCTAATGCCCGAATATCATCGAGAAATTATCTCTATTTCGCACAATAGACTTCTCTACGAAGAATTTTTTTTCCATATCATGCTTGTCTAGAAGTAATCACTACCTAATTTCGCCATTTGTACATAATATTTTTCTTTCTTTCTGCGTATCTATGTACATTTTGTGTGCAAAAGTATTATCTTTCTATCTACATTAAAAGAAATTCAAACACACACACCCGCACTATATGTTTACACGCTCTATACGTGTGTGTGTATGTCGTAAGGAGAGCGGTTCGAACCCGACACCCGCGAGACTCGCAACCCGACACGCGCCGCACCACTGCGCCTGCGCCTGCGTCTTGACTCTTGGTTCAAATCTTTATTCATATGTCAATTGTCATGTATAAGATATTAAATACATAACATAAAGAAATATGTTTGTTAGGTTTAATTGAGGCGAAAAATAGGAGCATGATAACACATTATTACATAAATAATAAATACAATTTAAAGCCATGGATTCACTTTTGAGTTTATGAAAGTACATAATATGTAAGACATGTACAGACTAATCATATCTTTTATCTTAAACAAACAATCTAATCAAATCCTTATCTTAAATACCATAATTTATTCAAAAACTAAATACGGCAATGACACATGACAACAAATTCTACAAGTATATTTTTATCCGACTTCGTAAGTACATAGTTACTTACGTATATTTTTTTAGATGCTATATCGATGGAAGGTTCTCAATTCTATTAACAAAATAAATTAAATATTACAAATCCACTTCCATATAGGTATGGATTTTGCATAGAAATTCAACAAGTCACATTTGTACAAGTCGCGTCAAGTAAAAAGAACGCTGATGGATGGCTGCGCATTGGCGATTTATCGGTCTATTTGGTGTTATGAGGTGGTTATAAGAATAACAAATAGGTAATTGCGAAGCCACGATTCACGAGCCTAGTTCAAAAATAAAATAATCGACACATAGCTTTCGTGCAAAACTCGATCCATGTGCAAACACACCCCAACACTTTCATCCAGCGTTCTTTTTACGTGACGCGTACTGTAATTAATTTTTATTAACTAACTGTAGATTTTGTTGGCTAAGAGTGTACTAAAACACATCAATAAACATATATTCGCATTTATTATACAAGTAAGAATTATCCTATCGTAATTTTGTTATTTTACTCCTAGTTCCCAACCAGCCCAATTATACTTTTATTATCCGACATAGCAACCACTATATCACCTCTTAAAACCGTACCTGAAGTTAAAACATTAAAACACACAGTTCGCTGAACTCTCGTCTATTTTAAAAGGCGGTAGGGGCGCTATTACCACAACTTTGTGTATATTTTCTATGCCACAATACCACGTGGCACGTGAGCAAGTCATTTCCCACCCCACTAGTTTGTTTGCGACGTTCGCATCCCTTAATATTCTTTATGGTACAAATGGCGCTCTCCCTTGTTAGGATTGACTAGGCTGCTGTTGCGAACGTTTGGTATACGTTGGTTTATAATTGTTATGTTAGTCTTGTAAGTTGTTTCTAAAGAAGCAACTGATAAAATTATTAAACGTTTTATGCGTTGTACGGGTTAGTACCTACTTAGTGTGTTATAAATTTGTAGAATATTTTTTTATAAAAAGTAATGCTGCCGTTGGATTTGTTTTATTGTGTTAGGAAAAATTGAAAGCTTCGATTGTATCAGAAGTTAACTAGTTATTAACTTAATTCTATAATCGCAATGAATTGCATCAATTTAAAGTACACATCTCCACAAATATGTTAAATATTTGATAGCCTCCAAAGGTTCGTCTCCCCAGCGCTAGAGCTATATCCACAAGTCCTCGTTACGGAGCAAATGCAATGCAGCTCGACCCACTAAAGGGACAGGGAGGGCCCATTTCCCTCGTCGACCTACTGACGAAGGGAGGGTGTAATTGCCTTACACTGTGTCTATGACAATGCTTATTTGACAAGATGAAGTAAGGTCAGTTATCATGCTGTAACTATAGCATTCATACATGTGTAAGAATTTCCGTAAATTTCCTTTTAATTCATTTAGTAAAAATCGACCATGTGTATTTAACACAATTATTCAGAAACATAAAATAACTTAGGCATGTTTTACAGTAACATGTACATTGATTGTTCACAATACATTAAAATATAGACAGTAGGTACATTAATTCACAAAAGTGGCAGTAATTCTATGAAAATTGGCTTAACTATAAATAGCGGATATACGAAAAGAACTTTGTAAAATAAAGACATACAAAAACACAAGCCAAACATAACCTTGACACTGACATTGTGACTAATACACAATATCAAATTGTCTGCTAATTAATGCATGTGCGGCTTCGTTTATTGGATATAGAATTAGCAAGTGTTTCTTATTTAAATTCAATATTGGCAAAACCCGAATGCGTGTGTTCACCTAACAAGATAACCTTCTCTTTATCAAGTTGGAACGATAACAATTTTTTATACAATTTCCGAGTAGCGACGGTAGTATCAAATTTTTTAGTATCTTACTACCTATAGTAATATTGTAGAGCTTGAGTTTATTTACTTGAATGCGCTAATTTTAAGAACTGCTGTATCGAATCGAATATTATTTTTGGATTCAATAGTTCATTTATTGAGGAAGGTTATAACATTCGCTACGACCAATAGAAGCCAAGAATCAATTCAAAATGTTGCAAAAGGGGAAAAAAATACTCCCTTTTAGAACAGAAGTTGCGTGGATCAGTAAATGTGACCCAGAACTTTCGATATTGCATTTTCTCGCGAACCCCTATAAATATACCCTTCTTAACGCTTTCCGAATTAATCGCGGATAAATTCATACACGACTATTTGAGATTAGTTCTCTTGACTTAGGGGGTTGTTATTACAAACGATCACACAATATAGAGTTTAGGTTACGTACATTTAATATTTAAATCATACAATTATCGTAAAAAGAACTTTCCCACAAAATAATTAATTTGTTAAAATATATAGGCTATCTTCTTTTATGATTACTGTTTCGCATGAAGGAAAGATTCATGAGTATTATAACTTTTTGCAACCCATTTAGAAATATTCAGCACATTCGCATATTAGAATGTTATAGAAGCTTATCGGTTTCCACATGTATCTCTACCAAAAAAATTGAATCGATCACAAAACGAATAAAAGATAGACACACCTTCAAACATTTTTGCTAAAAACATAACAAATTCGTATATATATAAATAGTAAACATTATGTCATAGACGATAATTAGCATTAAAAAGTTTTTTCCACAGCCTAGTCCTAGCGCGATTCTAGTCACGCAAACTAAAGCTCATAGTTAGTACCCACATAATAACTAAATCAACTACTATAGAGGGTATTTCCATAAACTGCATCGTCTGACCCAGTTCACGGTCGTCGCTGCGGCACCACTAGCCGAGGGTATTTGCCTTCAGTGCAACGCTCTGGTAAACGCGATGGCGACAAATATATCGATTCTACGAAACCCATTGAAATTAAGGGCGAGACTACAAAGATTGAAACTCAAACATTTATTTAATGAATTAGACTTCTAGAAGCACTTTTGAATCGTCATAACAGATTTCACATTTACGACCAATTCGAGAAGAACCAATGTAGTACCAACACATTGCTATGTTGCATTATTAAAACGCTTTTATTAGCTTCACCTGTATGTTTGTATGTAACTCCTTTAGACTCGATTTTTGTTATAATTCAAAGTTTGTATACTTATTAAGGTTCGGTCACAAAACAATAATTTCATCTGTTTAAGTGTTTTTTAAGAAATGTGGTATGTAATTGCTTAGAGCTACTGTATTCTAGATGATAATGCAAGTAGAATAAATGTATTAAATACAATCTAATTGTTATATGTATTCATTAAATCAAATTAATAACATGCTTTTCTATTAAATATGTTTAAGACTTCCATTATTAATATTATACAATACTTTTCATGTAATACCGTTCACTAGATAAATCTCTAAAGCAAAACTTTTGTTTGTTAGTTACTAATAATGTTAGTCATAAATCATATCACTTAACATAATAAACTAAAACCAGAACACCCAATTTATCAATATTCTGTTTTCATTGTCTATTATTAAATTTAGATAATATATTTATTTTATTCGCATTTACATTACTTTTATAATTTGAATGTTAATGTATGAGCTAGTCTATTTCTAGCATTGTATTTTGGTTAATAACAAATTATAATGGTTCTAAATATAGATTTTTATTCTTTGTTTGTTTAACTTGCAATTAATAATCATGGTATTAATCTAAAACCTAATTAATATGAGAACCATAAACATTTGAGCTATAGTTAATTGATAATTCAGAGCAAAATTCCCTTGAAACATGATTCCCTGCGGCAGACACAAGAGACCAAAAACAATACAATTAGTGTGTATAATATTCATAGTACCAAGTAGTCATTTGTTGAATGCTATTATAGGATTTAGAATATGGTTTTTTCTTTAGACTTAAAAGTAACTAAACTACTTTTAGTTTAGATTTAGTTAGGGTCATTGCGCCTGTTCGCGTCCACCTGCCTATTCGCGTCCATTTTGCGGATATCTTTTAGAAAATTCACGAAAATAAGTATACTTTATGTAAAATTGTAATAAGAAAAATTTCCGATAATACCTCAATGTATAAGAGACATGCACACATATTCAAAATATGCCTGCGCACCGCCTATCCTATTTAAAAAAAATATTTAATTTTGGCTATTAAACGAGAGAGCTAAAACGCGCGGGATTTTGAGAAAAAAATAGTGCGCAGGGTCGCGTTTGACGGTAAGCATCTTATTGTTAAATGTGAATTTTTGAATATGTAACTGTTTCTTTGCTTTGCTAACAAAACATAGAATAGTATGGATTATAAATAAGCTTATTTCTTTTACAATTAATAGCTAAAATAAGGTGGACGCGAATTACTACACCGAATTTGTACAACTTCCATTTTGCGTCCACGGTGGGCGCAAACTATACCTGTAGTGCATAACAATAGAACATATTGCGTCCACATTGTTTTTCATTACGTAGCAATGAATTGTTTGTTAAAATATGTAATTTAAAATAGATTGTAAATTTTTGACTAAGACCACAAGTTGATAATTTAAATTTTCATTCAAATTAGCAAATTTTTATGCTATTTTTTCATTTTAAAATGGGTATTCTAAGAATGAGACTAGTATTTTTGAGAATGAGAGTCTGTGGTTAAGAAAATAATATACAAAAGAGAAATTTAATTCTTTAGAAACTAAAAAATAGGGTAGGTAGGTAATCTTAATAGAACTGATTATTATTTATTTACATAACGTAACATTGTTTTTTGTTAATTTTTGGTTCTAATAATGATGAGAAGATAAATATAATTAAGTTTTTCCAGTTTCCTTACACAGTGAATTATATTAATAATAATGTTGATTTTAGGGTTCCGAAGTTCCGAACCTAGAAAGGAAAAACCGGAATCCTTGTAGGATCACTTTGATATCCGTCCGTCTGTATGTCCGTCTGCCGGTCTGTCTTTCTGTCAAGACCCTTTTTCTCAGTAACGCGTAGAGGTATAAAGCTGAAATTTATTTTGAATACTCAAGTCTACGGTCCCTTGAAGCAGTGAAAAAATCAAACTTATAAGCCAAAGCAATCAAAAGATACAGCCGTTTATGCTGCCAATTTTCGCAAATTTCGACATTCGCAAGGGAATCAAAACCTACAGGGTACTTTACGTGAACACAGACACTTGAAGTTTGGTGCGAAGCAACGTCTTATAGCACAAATAAGGGAAACATTGAAAAAATAATCATTTACAGTTAAAACATATAAAAAAAGACAGGTTAATACGGAACCCTCGGTATGCGAGTCCCACTCGCATTTGGCCGGTTTTTATTAAATAACTGTATTCGTAAATAAATAATTTATTAAAATCTAATTTTTATTTGCATTTATCTGATAAAATATCACCCAATACATTCTTAATTCCTTTTCTAAGCTGGTGGACGCGAACTGATCCACGGGTGGACGCAAAAAGGCATTTTTGGACGCGAACTGGGTAAAACGCCAAATTCTGCTATTTGTCTAGATAAATAAAAACCACATGATATTTCCAACACAATTGAAAGTAAATCTTAAAATAGACTATGTAATGAACACGTTACATAAATTTTGCGTTGAAATTTGTTCTAGAACATTTTTATTTTCTCCTTCAGACTTTCCAACTGCACTAAGTGGACGCGAACTGGCGCAATTACCCTATAACATCATGCTCTTCTATGGAATTATAACATATTGGACTTTAATTATAGAACTATATTAATAATTCTTTTAATAAATAATGTAATAGACTTGTTATCAACCAAATAAAATGCAATTAAAACATACATTTTGTTTTAGTGAATTTACAATCAAAAAACTTAATTTTATTGAAGTTGCACTTATTTAAGTAGTTTAGTTAGTCATAAGATAATAAAAAAATATCAGAATGTAAAGTTAGGTCTCTATTATTTAAATATGAACAACAATATTCTATAGGTACTTGAAACATATTCCATTTGATACAGAGTAAATAAAAAATTCTTATTGGTAGAAATGCATACTCATTTTTTATCAATAAAGATAATGAGATCTTTCTTGAAGCCTAGATAGTAAAAATAAATCTTGTTTCCCTGTAGCAACTTCCACTCAAGGACAATATTATTAGCAGGCATAGATAGGTGATATAATCACCTGCCACACTGCCACTAATCACTTAGCAAGGTAAAACTAATCAACTTAGCTGAAATTTACCAATACGACAATTGGCCGTAGATAACCAAAAAGGATCCAACCCACAAAATGTTACTTTTGAGTTATTGAAGTTTGAAGTTTAGCCTGTGTTTGTTCATATAAAGACTTGCTTGTGTTAATTGCTTCTTAAGGAAAAGTGTGTGTGTCAATGTATATTTTATTCTTACAAACAAATTTTATTGAATTTAGTTTTATTTCTTGAAATATTCAGCTAAATGTGTGTTAGGATCCTTTTTGATAAAACCTATTTTCAATTATGATAAGTGAATTTTCATTTCGCAAAAACGATTCAAAGTAGCTAATTGCTACTAAGATCCTTATTTTTTTTTTAATTTCGTAAATAAAACAACTAACTTTCAATTTTTTTTTTCATTATTTATATAAAACATATTATTTCTAACCGATTTACTATTCTTCTTCGTGTGCAAAGTCCGGTTCATCGCCATATCTACATCGTCATGAAGTCTTGGATTGCCCCCTTGGATTGATTTATAGAAATCCAGGCAGTATTTAGATAAATAGTCAAAGATTGACTCCAAATCGTCTAATTGGGCTTTTCTTTAACATTTGGCCATAGTCATTGAAAATCATTATCAGATACCTCCGAAGATTTACCTTTCGAGCCCGCCCATACATACAACTTTTGCATCGACTCAAGCTTTAAATACATAATATTCAGTCTATCCAAATGTTCTGAATCGTTTTTGTTATTAAACCAGTATACATTTCTACAAAATTCAGTTTAACAAAAGAGATCCATGCTTTCTGAATCTTTTTAGTGATTTATCTATTGCATCATAATATCATAAAAATTAAATATCTAAAAGGATCCACATGCTTTTGGATTTTTTTAAACATTTTAGTTTTGTGTTAGTTTCTTAGACTGAGCGTTTTACAATATGATCCAAGAAGAATGGATTGTTTTTACGAAACTAAAATATGGCTTCTCCATACATGTGGGTTGGTACCCAGTGTCAATTTAACGTCAAAATATTCATATTTTACTTGGATTGTTTTTGCTAATCGAAAATATAGACCTAGACGAGCAGTTTGGTATATTTAACTCATTTTCGGTCATGTTGTGGGTTGGATCCTTTTTGCTTATCTACGGCCAATTAGAACGTCGAGGTGACTTACAATTTAATGGATTAGTATTATTTGTACATTTCCGACGTTAAAAAATAAAACGATTAATTAAATATCACAAATATTGAAATGCATAACTCTTATCAAGTGCCAAATTGAAATTGAAGGTCTACTTGTTATTTAAATGTTATTTTATTTTGTTACTATAGAAAATTTACACAACAGCACGCTCGTGAAAAATCGATATTTTGAACACAAACAGTACTACGATCCGCAGAATTTCCTTATAGGACGCATATGTTATATGCACCTGACTAATAATAAACGTATTTATATTTTCTTTACCTGTACATCGCCTAGAAATTAATAAAACAAATAAAATAGAACGCCAGCCGGCGGACTTACCCATTTTTTAAGTTCCTTTCTTTCGCGTCAGCTCACAAAATTATACGCTTAGAACTATCTCGTCTGCCTCATCACAAATCACTCAAGGTATCACACACACATTTTATCTTAAAACAATAATGGTTACAGTCACAAAACTTTTTAAATTAACTTTTTAACGTTAGACCCGCAAGCAACACTCCCTCCGTGCCTTTTGTACCGCGACAGCTGTCAGTTACGTCGTTCTCGAATCTCGCGTGCGTTCCGAACTTAGGCGTAATACAAATGCGTTCACAACTTCATAGTTCACTTGCTATCGCTTGCACAATATACTTACTGCTCACAATATAGTCTGTGGAATGAAATATTATATTGAAATGCTCATATTCATGGATCATGGCTCTAATAAAGAACTTACAAAATTGACGATGTTTCTTTTTGTGTATAATTATGATTAGTTAAATGGAATATTTTACGATAGAAATGCACTTTACTTTGATATGCTATTGTTAGAAAAATGAAAATTCTAAACTGAACATGAATTTTCATCATAATTCAAATTTCAAGGAAATTCAAGTAAGAGTTTATAGAGAATAGAGTATATTATAAATATGTTATAAATAAATTTTAATGTCTGTAGCTACCGTATACAAATCGATTCAGCTTTTTGAGTTAAATACGAAACTCTCCCTTATTTTTAACTTCATTGATGTACTCGAATAGGTACTTTCCATATTATTAACCCATACATTCCAATCTTCAAACACCACACAATCACAAACAAACAAGGAGTAAAAATAAAAGAAACATGGACGCTTCATAAAATGCGTGCTTTATTGATTTTAACCTGTCGGTAAATGTACATAATTTAAAAATTAAATTGTACGTTTGTTAACAAAATAAACCCCAAACATAACACATCAGCGTGAAAAGAAACCCGCAAGCTTATTTACAATTTAATTGAAAAAATATTACAACTAATAATAATATATTATGAAGCGAATATAAATAAGTGTTATTGACTTTTGCATACTAAAATGGAAAAGTGGATTACCTATCGACCGCAAAACAAAATTAATTCGCCCGTGGCCTTGTATCTTTATAGACAAGCATGTGCGTGAGAACAACCATTATTTTTTCGCAGATTACGTTTTTACATTTATGCATAGTTTTCAATTCTTTTACAAGGTTTGTGTTTAGTACCATTTTGTAAAATTGCGTTTATGTACGAACTTTTAAAACACTTCGTTGTAAGCAGTATTTGTTTGTAGTGTTCATATTTTACAACCAACATAAGATAACGTGAGTGAGCTGTTTTCATTTTAAATTACAATAATCTTCAGCATCTTAATATAATTATACTATAGTTTTAAACCCATTTTGAAATAATCGAAATTGGCAGTAAATTAACACAACTTACATAATATTCAAATCAAGTACCTACTGGATGAACACAAAGGTGTAAATTACTATTATTTTTATTTCTTACAATAAGATTTATCACAAACGTTATATTAGGTTACCGTGCTTTTAAATAATAACCTAGATAGAGCATTTACATGTACAGTTAAAATTAAGTACACGAATCGCAATACAAAGTGTCTTCCTGTCTGTCTGTACCTATGTATAAATCTTTCGAACTGCTCAACACATTTCGATGCTGTTTTTTTAAACTTAGTCGATGAAGGTTTTACTGTTTCAAGTTAAATTTTTGCTAAAGCGGGCGGAATGCCAGTAAAAAAACCCGTTGAGGAAAAACCCGCATAGTTCCCGTTTCCGTGGGATTTTCGAGATAAAACCTATCGTATATGTTAATCCAAGTTACCCTCTATATTTGTGCTAAATTTCATTGTAATCGGTTCAGTAGTATTTGCGTGAAAGAGTAACAAACACACACATACACATCCTCACAAACTTTCGCATTTATAATATTAGTATAGTATGGATGGATAGAAGATGCTTCTGCGATGTGATCATAGACCTAAATCCTACATCCTACACTCTGAAACCACACAAATCCTTCACACTAATAGTCCAATAGAAACGTCCTAGATTCAAACAATGACTAATTTGTTAGATTTTCGTAAGCGGTTAGCTGTTATGTGTGGACAGAGAGAACTATGGAGTAGTGATTGGTTAAATTTTGTTAAATTGAAAAAGTTGAAATTTTTGAAAAAAAATATGGCGTCGCCATTATCACTATTCGTTAAAATATATTCTAATTTATATTTCTGAATACATAAAACATAATTAAGATTAAAGTAGTCGTAAGCATATAATAAAGGACACAGAATATAATAAAGTAGATGTTTTATGCAATTTAACAAACTGTATAACAAACTTCAAAAATGGACAAAGAAAACGATGGAGTAACCAAATAGTCCTTTATTTTTTTACCTTTAAAAAAAATTTGAGTAGAAATCTCACGCATCATGCTTGTCTAAATTTTCCATTCCCCAGTCTACAAACGATCGATCTAACCTCTATACACCTACGAAATCCGCAAACCAATTTCAATATATTTACATATAACACCGGAATATAATAAATATTAGAAACCTATACTCTCTGTACAATGAACTTTCAATAGACTCTCCTTATCTTTTTAATGCGGCGTTATAATTTTGAGCGGTATTTTAATCAAGAATGATAATAATTGATCACTTTGCAACTAATGACTGGATTGTCACGTCTATTTAACATTGTTTATTCTAAATAATTAAGAATTTCCTAAGCGGCTAGAAGAAAACTATTTTTATTATTGCATTTAATTATTCTAAGATAAAGCCGACCGTGTGTTATTCGATTCTTATTATCCAATATGTCTATCCCTTTCTATCGTCTAAATAAAACATATGTTAGAAAGAGATGAGATGCTTTTACGTTGGTATAGTTTCTCGCTCTAACACATGAATGTTTTCAAGTGATAGAACGGGATAGCTATATGAAAATTTTAGCGAATAGACACAGCTCGGCTTTCAACAGATGCAAAATAGTTGCAAAGTGTAAAAACACCATAGTGTTGCCATCTTACGCTATCGAGTGTAAAAATAAATATAGAATCGTGAAAAATATATTATATTAAGCGTTCACATTTGGAACACGGTGATTTACGTACTTAGAGTAACATTATTAAAATTTATCACCAGATGCTTTTAAAGTCGTCTTCCTATATAGTAAAGCAATTCGTTTTAGTTACGGATAAGTTTCTTCAGGTAGATAAATATCATAAATGACGTTGATATTGCCAGATAAAAAATATTTCTGACTATTTAAAACAGCGCCATCTAGTTCAAAAATAGGGAAAACTAAAGGAAGTGATAAACGTACTGTGCCCCGCTTTAAAAATATTTAGTATAATTTTATTAAAAATGTAATAACTACTCAGTGAAACGTCAAAATCCAACTATAGGTACATAAGTAAAACGAATCCCTTTACATATTAGAAGAAAAACGTAAATGTACTTGTTAACAATATTAACATTATGTGCAGAAATACCTGCCATTTATTATCACAATACCTTTAGTTGCCTGGAAGAGATCACCAAAAAGATGAAGCAGCCTTTATATATTGCTATTTTGAAAATTAGTGTTATTGGTGTTATAGTATGAAGCAAATAAAGAAACTAGTTTTTTTTTTGGGCATTTTGCTCCAACCAATCTTACTTTTTACTGTTCCCCTCATAATGTAGACCCATTTTCAAAATAGTGAGGGTATTTAATAATATTTATTTATTTTGCCCAAAATGCTAATACCGTCAACCAAGTACGTAATATTAATAAGCGAATACAATAGTATGGTAACATTAATCAATGAAAAGGCATTTATACAGCATCTCTTAACCTTGATTCGTAAACCTCAAAAACAGCCTGAATCTATTAATAATATAATTATTTGCATTTTTTACAATTTTATTTATTCAAATTATCGCTTTTCTCTATATAAAGCTACCAAATACACTATGCGTTTTAACAATAAGGACGCAAATATAGACAATCGTATGTTAAACAGAGATAGCAATACGCAAAGTTCATTAGTGGTACGATCCCCAAATTTTATAGCGTAAGAGCTTACACTATAATCGAGTACATAGAAAAATATCTTATGATATCCACTTTTCAAATCAAATCAAATAAGACACGGACATCGAAAGGCACTAACACTACAACTTAGCCGATAACATTCAGTATCACTTTCTTTTAAATCATTTTAATATATTTTTTTATGTATTCGATTATATTGCGAAAACATAGTCCATCTCTCTGCCTATATTATTGCTTTAGACTTATTTTCGTACGTGGCCAATTTTTTATTACATTTTAATGTCAATAAAGATACTAAAATCTTTTTTTATTAATGTTAAAACTCATAATTGTCTTCTCAACTCATTCTTGTTCTAACTTGTTCTTTTCGTTCAAAGGTATATGCTCTAAGAGCGAAAGAGACAAAACACTGATTAAAATAATTAATTTGTAAGTAATTTAAAGGATCAGGTTTTCTTTTAGAGTTCAGACCGAATTTCGATAGTTTTTTTTTTTAATGTTATATTTGATTTTAGTATTTTATTCGGATGAAAAAGCAGAGCTTATTTTATCAATATTAGGGAGATATTATTTAACTTGTAAAATTAAGTTTATTAGAATGCATTGAAATGTGAACCTTATTACAATGTAATTAAGCTGGAAATAGGTCGTTAAAAAGTAATTATTTATTTTCGTTGTGTTTTCAATTGAACTATAAAACTAAAGATCTTATTCTGGGTTTTAATTTTTAACGGTTCAAAATAAGCGATTAATTCGTTTTAATATGTTGGTGAATGGTGATTACGGTCAGTCAGAAATCACGTATATAGATAACTATCAGGTGTTTGAGTAGATTCCATACGTATATTTTTCCAACAGAAAATTATTAAATTGGTATTAGTTTTTTTTTTTTATTTATTAGAGAATTAATAAAATTGTTTGAGTGTAAGTTATTCCTATGATTAAGCGGTAAAAGGCCTCTATCTACCAAAATATAGTTTTTAAGAACAGTAAAAATTAGCAACTTTATTCTTTTATGTTACTATCGGTAGTTTATTACAATGAAAGTTTAAATGATACCTCAAAACTGAAAAAAAAACTTTTTTTTACACCTCCTAGTACACATGGAATCTACTCAACACACCAATAAATATAACAATATATTATTTTTCCAAATTAGGGGTTTTTATTCTTCATCTGTATCTGGATCGCTGGAGAACTCAGCCGTGTGCAACCGCGGCGGGAACGGGCCGCGCGTTTGTTGTCTGTAAAATATGTATTACTTTTATATTAATTTGGATGAACAAGTTAATAACAAAACGTTAGTAAAATTGATGTAATACAGGCATGTAATACATTTAGTGTCAATACAAAAAAAAAAAAGACGGGTTGCACTCCGGGAGTGCCGGCAGAAGTGAAAACTTGATTATTAACGTTGAGTTCTCTCCATCCGTCTTACGCTTTTTCGATCAGGTCACGTGTCCTGACGCGAGTTTAAGATTTTATACCCATTACAGAAAATGCTCAACGCCGCTAAAGAAGTTTTCACTTCAAAAACAAAACTTATTACGTTTAGAGTATTTTTTACGTAGTCAGTGTACGAAAAATTGTACGTTTCGTTTGTTCTTAGTACACCAAATTTGTGACATTCTGTATACATGTCTAACATTGTCAACATAGTGTTTGCGCGTGCGCTTGCATTCGCATGAGTTTGTGCACGTGTGTGCGCTTAGGTGCGTTTTTGTGTGCGTGTATGTGTTCGTTTATGAGGTGTATGCTCATTTTGCTCATGTGTGTGCGGTAGATAGCGCGTGAATTTGCCTTCGAGTGTCTATATGTATATCCGCCTACACATGTGAGTGCGTAATTTTTGAGTGTATGTACACATGTTAGTGTGTGTGTTGTGTGCGTGTCGTGTTTGCTCATGTGTGGTTCGTATTACGCGTGATGCGTGTATTTATGTGTCTGTTTATGAGGCGTGTGTATGGGAGCGTATGTGCGCGTATATGTACATACAATGTGTGAGTATAAGTTGCTCGTGTATGTACACTGTACACACAATGTGTGTGTGTGTGTGTGTGACTAGCGCGTGTATGTACAATGTACACACCATGTGTGTGTGTGTGTGTGTGTTTGCGTGTAAGTTGCTCGTGTATGTACACTGTACACACAATGTGTGTGTGTGACTAGCGCGTGTATGTGCAATGTACACACCATGTGTGTGTGTGTGTGACTAGCGCGTGTATGTGCAATGTACACACCATGTGTGTGTGTGTGTGTTTGCGTGTGAGTTGCTCGTGTATGTACACTGTACACATAATGTGTGTGTGTGACTAGCGCGTGTATGTACAATGTACACACCATGTGTGTGTGTGTGTGTTTGCGTGTGAGTTGCTCGTGTATGTACACTGTACACACAATGTGTGTGTGTGACTAGCGCGTGTATGTACAATGTACACACCACGTGTGTGTGTGTGTGTGTTTGCGTGTGAGTTGTTCGTGTATGTACACTGTACACATAATGTGTGTGTGTGACTAGCGCGTGTATGTACAATGTACACACCACGTGTGTGTGTGTGTGTGTTTGCGTGTGAGTTGTTCGTGTATGTACACTGTACACATAATGTGTGTGTGTGTGACTAGCGCGTGTATGTACAATGTACACACCATGTGTGTGTGTGTGTGTGTGTGTGTGTGTGTGTGTGTGTGCGCGGGTGCGGGTACACTCACGCGAGCCGGCGGTAGTGGTTGAGCCACTCCTCGCACATCTGCGCGGCGAGCAGCGGGCGCGCGTGCAGCCGCTGGCGCGCGCACAGCACGCCGCCCGCCGTCACGCACGCGCACGTCCAGCGACGGACCACGCCCTCCTCGTCCGCCATCTAGCGGACAGACGTATCAAATATAGCGTGTGGGTGTCGATAGTCCAGTTTATGCGGACAAACATACGAAATCAGGTGTATTTGCCCCTATCCAAATTTATAGGCTGGTATATGTGGACAAACACACGAAATAGTGTGTGGGTGTCAATAGGCTGGTTTATGCGGATGAACATACGAAATATAGTCTGTGGGTGTCAATAGGCTGGTTTATGCGGATGAACATACGAAATATAGTCTGTGGGTGTCAATAGGCTGGTTTATGCGGATGAACATACGAAATATAGTGTGTAGGTGTCAAGAGCGATAATTTATACCACCAAATCACTCACTCAAAGCGAACACATCTACGCTTACAACCCGGCGTGATCGTGGTCAAATGCTTGATCTATTTTGAATAAAAACAAGTGATAACTGCGTTAAAAACAACCGACTTCAAACTTGCACTTGCAAAATTTACAAATACCTACAGACAAAAATGCTCATAAAATAAAAACTACTGGGCCTATCCGAATAAAATTTTTATGGGACCAATTCGACACCATCCCGCATCGAACAAAAAAAGAATCACGTAAATCGGTTCAGAAACCTCGGAGTAATCGGTGTACATACATAAAAAAAAAAAAATATATACCGGCCGAATTGATAACCTCCTCCTTTTTTTTGAAGTCGGTTAAAAAATGTGTGCGTGTACTAGTGTACACACTACACACGTAAAAAGTAAAACTTGTTTATGACCTAATTTTTCAAATAATTTACTCTATGCAACTTTACAGAAACACGTCGAATCACGCGTGGTAAGGATAAGAAAAAGATGGCGCGTAACGGAAAAATGTCTCGCGTAACTAAAAAATGTAACACTACATTTTTTCCAACCCCGATAAAGAAGTTTCACTTCAAAAAACAATTACTACGAAAAACAACTCGATCTGTGTGAACGTGGCTCGACGTGGCCAAAGCACGTCGACGTAGAATGAGCAGCATCAGTGCTTTGTGCGATTGCTCGCTCTGTGTGAACCCGCCTACTTCATATTTTTTTGAATTTGAGTTACACGGAACGCGTTCCAAATATTATTTTGAACGTATATGAATATTGTGTTAAAATTTTTAGCGCAAAATCGATACCTGCCTTAAAATGTCAGTCTATAGACCAGAGTCGATAATTTTTTTAAACAAAAAAAAAATAGAAAACGAGGGGAATATGATAAAAATGCGAATTTTTGTCTATGTAATTAGAGACCTTTACAACTGACCAGTGACTCAGTCTTTGCTCTATAGTCTATAGAAACACTTCAATTATTAAAGTCTAAATTTAAATTCGCAAAATATAACTTTTCTTTAATAAAAAAAATTGTTAATATACTAATTGTTAATATAATTACCTCATCACAAGTAAGAAAGTGGACAGGTAATAATTTTCCTTCAGAATCTGTGAGCGGTAGAAATGTCATGTCCTCGCTATCTTCTTCCGTTGGCTCGCTGTAACAATATATTTTAAAGAAATTATAAAAAAAATCCACCGTATTTCTAAAGTTTTTACACATTAAAAAAAATTCTCTTAAAATAATAATTCTCGTTTTTCTAGCGTCAACATGTAGTTGATGTATTTTTTCAGATTTTCATGATTATTACATTTTTAGTATTTTTACATCAAATTTTGAAGTGAAACTTCTTTAGGCGCATTGCGAGTAAAATTTCAAGGTCATGGCAATATCGTCACGTCATGGAGTGAGGCGACGATTTACCTACCTCTAACTTTGAATCTTGCCAAAGAAGTTTCACTTCTGACGCATAATATGCTCGTCACACACAATTTTTTTTTCTTTTTTCTTACTTACCGGCAAATATAATCGTGTCTATGCGCGTAGGGCTCTAAGGGCACGAGCGCGGAGAAATGTCCGCGCGTGTAGCCGAGACACAGCGGGGATTTGGAACAGAATTCCACATCCCACAGTAGTGGTAGGTATATACCTGGGAAATATAGTAAACATAAATATACAGGGCACATTGCATGTACATAAAATTATGAAATAACTTGCACAACAGAGGGCTGATTTTTCAAAGCTTGGTTAAAACTTATTCGTCGAATAATGTATAAAACAACCATTTTAAAAACGTATTCTAATTGCCCGTATTTGACAGTTTGCGTGAAATTAATTTAATATTATCGTGTAATACTTTATTGGACGGATAAGTTTTAACCAAGCATTGAAAAATCAGCCCAGAGTGAATTTAACTGCGGGAATTTAAACAATGTGTCCTATGATATCTTGTGTTGCCAAACCAACTTAATACCTACACAAACAGCAGATTTAAATTAGAGGCTCACTTACTTTATTTTTATGGTTGCCTGGTAGAGATTGCTTTTAAGCAACAAGGCCGCCTATTGTACACTTTTCAATTTTATGTATTCATTTACATATTTTAAATTTCTCTTACATATGTACAATGAAGTGTCATAAATAAAAATAAAAATAAATGTTGAACAAAATTAATTGATGTACTATAAATAATTAGACTCACAATACTGTTAAAAGGTCATTAAAAAAATGTCCGTAGAACATTCATAGAAATTGGCATTTTCAAGTCTAAAACTCGGTTGTATCGCTTTCGCTTATAACAAAACTCTGCCTACAAGGCGCTCAGGCAGAGTTTGGCTTTGGACAATTTTTGTTTTTACGTTGTTTGTTACGTTGAGCTGTTTATTGTGCGTCACTAGAGTGAATATATTTATTACTAGCGGTCCGCCCCGGCTTCGCCCGTGGTACATATTTCGCAATAAAAGGTAGCCTATGTTCTTTCTCAGGGTCTAGAGATTGTCTGTGCCAAATTTCATCAAAATGGGTAGTTTTTTGCGTGAAAGACATACATACATACAAACCTTTCCTCTTTATAATATTAGTATAGATATATAATTATAATTCTCACCCTGAAAACGCGCATATCCGAGTGCTTCACCGCGGAACGAATTCACAACATCGACGCCGTACACCAACACCGGCCGCCGTAACACGTGCGCCAGCGCAAATACGTGCAACTGTAAAATAAATTTATATAAATAAAGATAAATCGGCGAAATGATTGTACATTATTTCTTAAACGGGTACACCAAATTGACAGGTTTGTATACAGTTAAAATATTACAAAATTGAGCGTGTGTACCGAGCACACGTATCAGAACTGAAACTTCTTTGGCAAGATTCAAATATACCAAAATCGTTTCCTGACTTGACGTGACATTTCTGTGAATTGAAATTTTTACTCTCAACTCGTCTAAACAAGTTTCACTTCAAAAAATATTTTAACATCCTTCGAGTCAGAATTCATGCCAAATAAAATGTTCTATTAATATTTCTAAACGACATAACTATGATTGTGTACTGTAGTATACCGACAAATGCCTAGATATCGAATATTAAAATATTGTTTCCATTTTTTTTAATAGTTTTAATTGCATGTTTTTTAATTTATTTTTGATTTTATTTAAATTGTCTCAGATTTTTTTTCGTATCGTGTAACTGTAAATCGAAGACACAGGCTCCTGAAAAACAGTTCTTACTATCTTAGGAGCCTGGGTCGCTCTAATTTGTAAAATGTTTTAAGTGAAATAAATGATTTATTTGTTTTATTAAATCTATCACCTGATGCAACGGAGTGCCCGGTCGAGCCGCGGCCGCCAACAGCCGCGACCACTCAGCCCGCAGTTGGGCTTCCTCCGGTGCGTACTGTAACTGCGCCGCTTGTAACCGCTCCCACGCTTGGAAGCGACCGTAGAAACTGTACACGTACACAATTTTAAGTATAAACGCATTTGTATAAGTTTCGGATAAATTGAAATTTATTAAAGCCCACTCTCAAAATATTCATTTCAATTTTTTTTTTTTTTCAAATTTTCAACTTTCATAATATTTGAATTTGATTTGACAGAAAAAGATTATTTCTTTTCGTAATTTTTGTGTATGCAAGATAATCTGTTCCTAATTACTTTCAAATTTCAATTGGCTCTCTGATGCTAATCTCAACATAATCTGATTTAATTATGTAACGAAAATATCTTCTCCATGCATTCATCTTTTCTTTATTTATCTTTTATGTTTGAGTGAGCGTATGTATTGCGTCTGCGTATTTTAGTAAAATTGCGTGTATTTCAATGCGCGTGTGGGTGTTTGTGTTTGAGTATAAGTATAGTATGTGCATATGCCGTCTCTGTATGTCCGTATCTCTTGATGTTTGTGTCTATCTGTCTGTCTGTGTGTATATCACCTTCTGTGTGCATGATGCAGCGTATCAGCGAGCGCAGTCCGTAACACGTTAGCGCGGTCGAACACTCCGTACGCGGCTTGACATAACGCGTCCGGTAAGCAGTCGCCCGCCGAACGATTCCATAGTGCGTATAACCGAGATCCTGTGAAACAACAACATATGCTATAGAACGAAAGAAAGTATACTTCAATAGAGTCGCAGTCACCTATTAAATCCATACTAATATTATAAATGCGAAAGTAACTCTGTCTGTCTGTTACTCAATCAAGCCTTAACTACTGAACCAATTTGCATGAAATTTGGTAGAGATATTTTGATACCCGAGAAAGGACACTTTTTACCCCGGGACATAGGATATGTTTTATCCCGGAAATCCCACGGGAACGGGAACTATGCGGGTTTTTCTTTGACTGCGCGGTCGAAGCCGCGGGTGGAAAGCTAGTATAGCATAAAATATTATAGAAAACATGTTCGAAAGACTAGTCTCAAACGACACTTCCTGACATAAGCTATCTTACCCGGCCGGCCCTCTTTGATAAAACTTTACAAAGATATAATGAAATTCGAGCTACTACTAGCGCCATCTAGTGGTCGTATAAAATGTACATCTATGGTACTAAATTATACAGAAGATCAATATAAATAAAATAATCTGACGAATTTTATAATCAAAAATCATTGACATACAACAAACTTCTTGAGTCAAGATCACGCATGAAAATTGTCCGCAGCAAAACTCTGTCTACGCGTGTTCTAGGCAGAGTTTGAATTGAATCTCATGAATTTTGAACATAACTGCCACGAAATAATGTGTTAATTTGAATGAACATGTAAATACATCGTAGTTTGGATATGTTTTGACGATTTACAGTTTTTAAATGAAATCGTTACCAATAAATACTCAAATATTTCTTTTAATTTTATTAAGCTTAATAATTATTATTTTTTTATAAACATAACTTACCTAAATTAACAGTAAGTTCTATACTCCAATTGATTATTGGTGTGTCCGTTTCGAGCGTCTGCTGCGCCTCCTTGTCTAGCAGCTCAGCGAATAGTTGCTCTTGTATCGCGGCTGGCAGCTCGTCGATTTCTAAATATTTTAAATTATTTTTTATTATAATACACGTGTCTAGTTTGATATTTGTATTTTTTTTTTCGGATTAACCATATTACCACTAATCCCAGGATTTAAAAAATTATTTCGGCGTTAGATAGCCTTTTCATCGAGGAAGGCTATATACAGGCTATATATCATCACGCTAAGACCAATAAGACCGGTGCCACGCGGTTGTTAGCAGCTAGTATATAATAACTCACCAGCCGGTAGAGAGAATGTGCAGAATTCGTTAACATATCGACATGGGAAGTTGCCCTTTTTATGTCGTATACAGCTGGCCACGTGTCGTCTTATTGCTGAGGCTATGTCGGGCGCTGGAAATACAAATTGCGGTTAAAACACTAATATTATAAATGCGAAAGTTTGTGAGGATGTGTTGTGTGTGTGTTTGTTACCCTTTCATGCATATACTGAACCGATTACAAGGAAATTTAGCACACATATAGAGGATTACTTGGATTAACACATAAGATAGGTTTCATCCCGGAAATCCCACGGGAACGGGAACTATGCGGGTTTTTCTTTCGAAACGCGGGCGTAGCCGCGGGCAGAAAGCTAGTAACAGTATATTTTAAGCTCAATCAATTTAAAGATTGAAAATTTAAATAATATAGACCATAGGTTTTATTAGAACTTGGGAGTTTAAAATTATGCAACTCAAAAAAAAGCTAAAGACGAGTAAAACCACAGTCGGAAAAGATTGTTAACAATTCAGTTTTTTTATTCTTTCATTCACATTTATTTTAAAACATTTTCATCTTTCTCATAAAAAGTGTCATTAATTTGTATTCTTTGTTATTTTTAACCATGGAAGGCATTAAAAATGAACCTACCTACACTATATAAAAATTTCATTACATACCTACATAAGAAGGTGACCGTTTCAATCCGGGACCTCCGCCCGATATCTGTGATAATAACGTTGACAATATTTCTTGCCTTTGAAACCTGTAAGGTAAATCAACAATGTATCAATATTATTTTTATCTAATTAACACTGTCAACTCTACGCTATCAACTCTACGCTGTCAACTCTACACTGTCAACTTAACACTGTCAACTCTACGCTGTCAACTCTACACTGTCAACTTAACACTGTCAACTCTACACTGTCAACTCTACACTGTCAACTCTACACTGTCAACGCTAGACTACATAGAGCCACAATATACCGTAGACTGAGAAACTAATAGACAAAGGTACTCTGTAACCGCGACTGAGACAAAGATAGTCTGTCAATGTATAAGTTGAATGTTGCCACAGTATTCGAGCTCCCGGATGTTTTGGAAAGGGTAAATATTTTTAGGAGCAATTAAATAAAACCAGTTATGAGATTTTTCTTTTGTCTTTATAATCAATTTAGAAGATACAAAAAATATAAGCAGATTAATTATTGATGACGAAACACATTTCTTACTTTTTCATTGGCTTGTTCATATTTTACAATATTTTGTGAGAATCCAATCTTTTCTACCACTTCGATCCATTAATTACGTAGGTCTGGATCATCTGGAAACAAATCGATAAACATAGGTTAATAATAATTAATGCTCGCAGGTAGTTCAGGTTCTCTAAAATTATAAGTGTAATTTTATGTCAATCACAATTATTACTATGAGAAATAATAAATTAAAATATGTTTTCGATGCCGAAGTCTTCCCGAAACACTGGGTTATTATGGGATTTCATATTCATTTACTTTCGAGTTTCGCCATATTGTCAAATCAATATTTTTTTATTGATGATCGGGGTATTATTTTTCCCGACACTGGCAACACTTACTTGTTGATGTTTATAGGTTATTGAATGTAAAAATCGATATTACGCTAATATTTTCCTTGTTTTAACGCGACTTGTTGTTACTTTAGGCTAAAGTATAAATAATCATCACTGAGAAACTATAAATAAGGACAATAAAGTCGTACTTACGCGTGAAAAGACACACCGGCAATTTTCTTCTCACTATCGCTTATACTTGCAATAACACGACAACGCACCATTCTATTTACTTCGATGTCTATATTAAGATAATTTCACCGTCTTTTCAATGTACTCGTATCGATTTTTTACTAAATAATATCCAAAATTCGAACACCAAGCACGATGAAGGCACGAACTGTCAAAGTTTGTTTCGCAACTCAAGTTGCGGATCTTGAAAAACAGGTTACACACTAAGGGACAAAAAATTGGGTATTTGTGTCTTTGTCTTATGCATTTGTTATGGTATTTTCGCTCTCTTTCTTGTGTAAGTGAGAAAGGTATCGTCATTGGGTCTATTAGTTACTCTGTCTACGCAATATACAGATACATACAGTAAAGAAACTTCATACAAAACGTCCGAAATGGCTCACGCACACAAGCAAGCGTGTTTACGAGTATCCTAAGGGTATTGAGGGGGACCCTTTTTTTTTTTTTGTGTGGGTTATGTCGGATTCTTACCGACTAAAACCCCACTGTGTTCCGTCGAGCCGCTTTAATGAGGGGGCCGCGGGTATTTGTTAGAATTCTTCCGCAACATTGAGGGGGACCCGCTACTATCGTATACTGTGATAGAGCTCACCGTATAGCGAGGTGCACGAGCGTGTGTCCCGCGTCGAACGCGGACGCGCGGTTCAGCAGCGCCACCTCGGGCGCTGTGAGCGCTCGGGCTGGGGACCCGCCCGCTGCCAGATATGCGTCTACGCAACGACTGTCACCTTCTACCACACCTGAAAACACGTAAAAATTGTCAAAAATATAGATTTTTCGGGTATTTATAAAAATGAAAAAAAAAACAAGCAAAAGACTCAATTAAAAAAGGGAGTGTGTGCCAAGTACGAGCTTTGTTGATTCTTGCTCATGTTTGGTTCATTTTCCATAAAAAAAAGTAAAAACTTTTTTCAAAACAATACAATCACGTCACGGAGTAAGGCGACGATTTTGTTATCTTTGAATCTTGCCAAAGAAATTTCAATCCTGACACGTTTGCCCCGGCACACACGATCTTTTTTTTTATAACTGACAAAGTTACCTATTGTATTATTAATCACAAAATAATTAAAAAATGTACATACATATTTACAATGACTCACCAAGACAAGCCTGCAACCAGATCCAATCGGGATTATTATTCCTACGTTTTGATCGACGCCCGTTCGGCTCCACTTCATGTACATACGTATTTTGACTATTGCATATGTCATTTATACCTGAAAGAGGTAAGTTCAAAATAGTTGGTTATCATTTTCAATATGTTAAACATAAAAAAATGAGAATGAGATTCAGAAAATTCACAAAACACACACAAATCATTTCACAACTGGGTGGCATACTTTTAGAAGTCAGTTAAAACCACCCCCTAATGTGAATAAAAATTGTGTTTTTCTGACTAATCAGTACTTAAATTTTCTTATTCCCTGCATCAAGTAACATAGGTATTAAAAACACAAAATATATTTGATCCCACCGAAAAGACAATCGCATCCTTTAGGACTATATTTAAAAATAACTTAATCAAGAATACATCTGTAAATAGTTTAATTTATAAAATATAAAACAAACTCTATATCCATATAAATAAGGTTCAAAATTACACACCAGTGGGGTGCACCAGTCTAGGCGTGTCATGACCTCGAGG
This sequence comes from Colias croceus, assembly GCF_905220415.1. Lineage (NCBI taxonomy): Eukaryota > Metazoa > Arthropoda > Insecta > Lepidoptera > Pieridae > Colias > Colias croceus. The sequence goes on from NC_059560.1 coordinate 5,916,719, forward strand.
CGGCGCGGCACCGCACATTGCACATTTCTGCGATCGCGGCCAGTTCTCGTATGTACACGTCTGTAATAAGGAAGAGAAATAGATGAACTTTTAAATTAACAAATTACTAGAAATCATATCACATAAAATAATCTTATACTCAAGCAGAGAATAACTTTACTATATAATTTGAATTTTTATTATTTTGTTAACATCTGAAATTTCAATTTAAAAAGAATTTACTTACAGCACACGGCCATTTATTAATTGACGAAGCACTAGCATGTCCCTGTGGAGATGATATCCTCAAAGGTTTCAATCTTTCTGCAACCATTTCTGCACCTAAAATTAATCAAATACATATTTCAATTCAAATTTAATACTTAAATAATTAAATGACTTTATTTTAACTGATAAACTATTTTGAACACAAATAAAACTGTATTCAAACCGTCAAACAATTATATATTGTAGAACGTCAAATTGAATTTATTGCTTCATGCATTTCGCTTATTTTTGTGAATATTATAGAATAATACAGAACATACCACATATATCTTGAGTAGGTAATGCACTGGCACCATCTTGCAGTTTGAATATATCCTCACCGAGACAAGGTTTGGCCGCCCGACACATTGTACACTGAAATAAAATTTTAATATGTAGATCTTAAACTTCTAAGAAAGTTATAATTAACAATAGCTGAACGATTATTGAAGTGAAACTTCTTTATCGAGGTTGGAAAAAATTGTAGTGTTTATTGTGTATTTTTTCGTTACGCGTCATCTTTTTCTTATCCCTACCACGCGTGATTCGACGTATTTCTGTAAAGTTGCATATAGTAAATTATTTTTTGAAAAACAAAGTCATAAAGAAGTTTCACTTCTTACGTCTACTAGCAACTACGCAATATCGTAGTTACGCTGTTTTACTTGCTGATTGCAGCGCATCATACAAATAGGAAATAACGATTCAATTCACACAAAAATACCATATTTTGAATGTTAACTAAATATTATTTTGAATAGATATGGAACGGAATAAGGATAAACATATGAAAATAAATAAATTAAATTCTACCTTGCGAGAAAGAGGAAAGTTTTCATAAGTGCACATTTCACACTGCCATTTAGCATTATCCGATGCTACACCTCCTGTCATCTGTAATAATTTCAATGTAGATTAAATAAACTACATGTATGATGTAATAAATACTTTTCCTTTTTTTAAAGATGCTGTTTTTGAATTCCGCTTTGTAATTAGCTCATCTATATTTTGTATTCTTGCAAATAAATATACTTTGAATTTGAATTTGTGAATATTTTTTTTTCTATTCTTTAAAAATTATGAAAACCAAGATGATTGTTTGACATTTTTTAATTCAATTTGTTTCTATTACAATAAGGTTTTTGTGTATGGAAATCAATTCCTCAAAAATTGTAATATTATTGTAAGAATTTCACCGTGACATACATTGTAAAGTCTGTAGGTTTTAAAATAAATAAGAACCTATCAAAGTATGTATTGCTGCTTCTACATTTGAAGAATTTAAATATATAATTTAACTATTTGAAAGCTCTTTAAACATTTACAAACTTATACCTGTGCAATATTGGTCTGTGATACATTAGTGGAAGCATCAACGTGAGCCCCACACTCTGCTCCCTGCACACCTCCCTCAGCATTAGACAGCGATGGACTCTTTTTGTTACCATCATTTTGCAACTCTTCACTCATTTTACCATCAAATACAATTAGTGGAAATCAACCGCCCCTCTCTCTATTATGAAGTTGACATCTTACTAGATTCTTATAAGACAATCATTCGTGTTTGCACAGTTGTTACAATTATTTTTACAACCCAGTTATTTTAACCTAGAACAAATAAGCTATAATCCATTATGAATTTATAACAAAGCCACACAATTAAGACGAATGAAACAATAATGTCGCAACACTTTCATAACAAATTGACAGATTGACGCTAAAATGCTCGAGCCTTTTTGCAACTGTGAGCTAGTTCAACAACGTAAAACTTGGCATCGTTTGTGGTATTTCAGTGTTATTACACAACTCAAAACTGCATTAAAGCATCGATGCCCTAAGCTTAAGGTCAAGACTAAACGTACCTAGCAAATCTAGCGACGAATTCTTACTTACTTCACAATACGAAAATATAGAATGGTCAATTTTTTTCTCCAATTTTACAGCTTTAACATAACGATCACGGATGGACGAAAATAATTTCTATTAATCAAAAAGAAACCAATGGGGACAAATGGGAAAAACATAAGGGAAACAACGGAGATGGAGGCAATTATGTTTATACGGTACGGTATTTTCTATTCTATTTTGACTAATAAATTTGTCTCATGACATAAAACATTTCTACCCATTGTACCATCGACCAATAATATATAAACCTTTTTATTGCTTATTGGTTAAATCAATGAGTACTTTAAATTCAACCAACCAGATTGAGTCTTATGCATTATTTTAACCAATAGAAATCAAGATTTTATAATAATGGCGATTATTGTCTATAAATAGACCAAACATTAGATTCTGAGTTTAGATTAGTCTCTGGTTAACTTGCCAGATAAATTATTAAAGAAGAAATAAAACTCTGAATAATGAGAAACTTCCTGTGGAAACTTCAGATATTATTTTTACACTTTTTACAGCATAAATACAGTAGAAGTTTTTTTTTTTTTTTTTTTTTTATGTAAACTCCAACAAAAGAGCGGGCGACTCACTTCCTGGAGGCTCGCCGCCGCCCATGAGCGTTCGCATTGTCAGAAACTTTATGAACGCTTTGTTGGCTTTTTAGAAATTTGTAGGCTTTCTTCTTGAAGGTGGCCAAGTCAAAGTGATTAGGAAACACCGAAGCAGGTAACTTATTCCACAACAGCGTGGTTCTCGGTAAGAAGTGTCTCGAGAATCGCACTGTAGACGAGCACCACGCATCCAGGTGGTGTGGATGGTACTTCAGTTTGTGTCGTGCAGTGCGGTTGTGGAACTGCGCGGATGGTATTAGTCCAAAAAGCTCGTCAGAACACTCTCCATTGTATATCCGATAAAATACGCACAGCGATGCAACGTCACGCCGCAGTGCAAGCGGATCCAGCCGATCGGTGAGCTCGGGTCGGTTGATGATTCGAGAGGCTCGACGTTGAAGGCGGTCAAAAGGAAGTAGCTGGTATTGGGGTGCTCCAGCCCAGAGATGAGAACAGTATTCCATATGTGGCCTAACTTGGGCCTTGTAAAGTTGTAGGCGATGAGCTGGCGTGAAATACTGTCTCGCTCTTGCGAGCACCCCTAGCTTCTTTGAGGCTAGTTTAGCCTTATCCTCCAGATGACCCCTGAACTGAACGTCGCTCGCAATGTCAACCCCGAGGATTCCGATACAAGGCGTGGGCTTAAGGAGAGTGTTTTGAAATTGGGGCGCAACATCAAAAGGCTTCTTCTTCGCGGTGAAAGCGCAGACCTGCGTTTTTGAGGGGTTGAACTCGACTAAGTTACTCTGCCCCCATATCGAGATTTCATCGAGTGATAGAAGATAGAAGATAGTGATAGAAGTTGATAAAATATTAATTATATACCATTAAACGAGTATTGGAGAAGTAAGTTCCTATAAAAAAATCATTCCTCTCAAAATATAAAATAAATATTTGTAGACGGGCCAATTTATACCTAATCATTTAAATTTTAAACTATGTTGCGCTGTGACTATGTACTACATGAGGTGTAAACAGTCTCTCATTTTACAATAATAAAGGACATCAAAACTGATCCTGAAAGTGAGAGAATCAAAATTAATCTCCACAAGTCCATCTCTATCTTTATCATTTAATTTATTTCATACAGGTAAAGTTTATATTTAACTTTGTTCATATATTGACTTTGAGTATACTATCTATATGATACTTAGATATGATATATTATATATCTCCCTGAGTATAATCCGTTAGGATTATACTCAGGGAGATATATATGAGTCTCAGATATAATCATATGGTAATGATGGTGTGATTAAAGGTTTATTCCCACCTGAACCGATTTCGTTAATTCTTTTTTTATTATATTCCTTGAAGTACGAGAATGGTTCTTAGGTAGAGAAAACGTAAATATGTACCACGGGCGAAGCCGCGCCGGGGCGGATCGCTAGTTAACTATATCAATCTTTGAATTAGGTGATATAATTATAAATTATGTTAGTACATTCGTATTAATTTGCAACCCATTCGGATATCCATAATTTGATGTTTGTTGTCATATTGTGTTTATTCCGTTGTGATTCCATTCATCCCACTGTTCATCAGAGTTTTTTTTTTCTATTAGCAACACTTTGCGAAACACCTGTCAGAAGAAAACGAGGCGATTTTAGAAATGGTAACATTGACTTCAGATTTGTGTGCACCGGCATCGCACGTGAACGTGTCGGAAAATCATAATAAATTAACGAAATCACCATGTCGGACGAATATTTTTACGGTGAGTTATTTAAAGTAATATGTGAATATTCAGATATTTCTATTATTTTGGAACCCAATCGTGTACTTTGTTAAATATCTGTTTCTAAAATTTGCGTCACAATTTGACACCCGGCTCTTCGCCATTTTCATTAGTGCTGTTATTATAATTTTGCCATATTGTGGCATAAAATCTAGCTTTCTTTTACTAGAGAAATATGGTAAGAAGGCCTGGTAAATCTAAAGTTTATTATGAAGAGTAGTATAATATGTTGCCGCCATTTTCTGTTCTATAATTTTGTTATGTGTTATCGGCCTTTTCCCATTTTTAGTTCATTCAATTGTTAATATATTATACCTTTTAACAGTAAGTTCAACATCTATGATAGTTTTAAGTGGGTTCTAGTAATTTAATATTGTGAAATAACGTGGTATGCCTCTCTAAAGGCGCGTAATTTGAAAACGAGAATGGCGTCCATTCAATGTTCTAGAGCGTCTTCTCATTTAGCAACATTGTCACTTAAATAGCTAAACCAATATTTTAGTGGAACTTTTGATCGTTTATATATTTCATACAGTTCGTATTGAGGTTATATTGACGTTGTTCTGTATTACTAGACTTAACCTGTATACCACGCTGTTTCAGGCGTCACCCTTTCTTCATCACACCAGTCCGAAACATGGGATCCTGAAGCGAAAGCGGAATACCCGCGCAATAACAAATTGCTCATTCGTACTGCGCTACTCGGACCAGACGCTAAACCCGACGAACTCAATGTTGTGCAGGTAATGGACCAGTTAATTATTGTATTGAACATAACCTAAAAACTTTATTATTCCATATTAACATGTGTAATCAAAGTAAAGCATGCCTTTTATATCGTTTTTGTAACCTATAGAATTACCATGCTAAAGTTCCATTGTTAATAACCTATTTTCAGTTATGACTAACTTAAAATAGTTTACTCATGTGTGATTATCTTATTCCAGGTTGAAACTATGTGCTTACAAGATGCAATCAAAATCCCTGTGGCCATCCTGAAAGTTGGTGAGACGAGGCAAGCTAGATTGGACATTGAGTTCCCTGATGCACCAGTAACATTCACACTCACACAGGTATAAATATTAATTACATTTACATTATTAATATTTAATTGTTAAAGACATTCTATTGTTTCCTTATTATAGTCAATTATTGACATCTCAATTTCTGTAATGTTTTTATTGAATTAAAATGATGATAAAACAACCATTGGTTATTTTGATGGATAGCGTAGCATCGTTTTGATGTTGCGCAGTCCAAGCATGATTTTCTCGAGGCATTTGTCTGATTATACAATAATTTATTCCATAAAACCTTGGAATGTTTCCATTTGTTAAAGTAGCGTATTGTGTACAGGGATCAGGGCCTGTGCATTTGATTGGTCAACACTTACTCGGTGCTCTGGTAGAGGAGTTTGAAGATATGGAGGAGATGGAAGAGGAAATGCTTGATGAAGAGGAGGGTGATGACTCGCAGTTCAAGGTATGTTTTGGAATGATTTAGTTCTATACTTCTATTGTCTATTTTAATACAATTTGTTCTACTAACATACATGTTTGGGTTGTTGAGTTTATTTGTTTAGGGCATAAGTATGAAAACCTTTACTTTGAAATTAATAACTTTTTTTTTACTTTTAATTTTATAGTTATTCTTGCACAAGCAGTATTGAAATTCATGATACTTAATAAACTTAATACAAAGATAGTCCTTGTGTATAATTTCAATTTTCAATGAACGAGATGAATGGTAATGATGACTACAATAAAAAAAAGAAACAAATTAATGACCTTGTGTATGTAATACTACCTTAATTAACTGTAACTTGTTATTTTATGTAACTTCTAAAATAGCGTGCAAATCTCACACCTGCAAAATAAAACAGCAATAAATTATTCTTATCTAGACTAACCACTTGAAATTACAAATATCAATATTGCTAAAAGATAAAATATGATATAACATTTAATTTCCCATAATATATGAATTGTAATAGGTACATAGGTATTTCTTAATTTTTATTATTCAATGTACTGTTATTATTGGAATGTAGGAATTAATGTAATTTGCTACTTAAATAATATTTTTATTAATTTAAGAGTTTATTATTATAACAAGTACTCAAGTAGCAACTAAATTTGCAGGAAGATGAGAATAAAAGGAAATCATCAGCCGGCAAGCGCAAGACGAATGAGGTACTGAAAACCTTCAACTAATACACTTATGCAAACAGAAGGAAAAGGGCGTGTGGCCCGTTTCTTCAAAATAATGACAGCGTAAATCCCTTATGCAAACCCTTCATCACATAGATGTTACTATAAATATAATTCGTAAATTTATAACTATGCTGGGTTGCTGTCATAATTGGTAAACTTAAAACAACTCTGGGTTGCTGTCATGTTTTGCTAAAACTGGGCCTTAAAACTTATTACCAGTTTACCATAAATTGGCTGTTGGTTTTCTGTACTCATTCCTAAATCCCTTTACCTTCTGAAAGCCTTGAATATGAGATCAGTTGTGGTTTTATTGTTGAATGTATAAATCATGACTGATGCTTAGTAGTTGTAGCTTGGTTTGTAATTTCTTCAGCTCATGTTATTGTTATATTAGGAATAATACATGGTATTTTTATCTGCAGGATGAAGATGAGGAGGAAGGTGAGCCGAAAGGCAAGAAATCGAAAATGTCAAACAACGCCAAAGGCAAGGCCCCCTCACCCAAGAAGAACGCCAAGAAGTGAATGAACCGCCTGTGACGCTTCCTATCCTCTTTAGACCACACTGTCTGCCGTTAACGAAAGTTTGTGGACTCCACACACATCTTACATTTGAGACTAGGTGTTAATTAAATGCAATCTCGTGGTATTTCCACCTTTCAGTGCGACATAGTTTGTAGGCATGTATTTGTACAATCTTAAGTATTATTGACTTAAATTATTTTTAATTTGATCTTTGTGACTTATGACAGATCAATGCTGTTGGAAGACTGAATTCATTTTATACAAATGGCTGTCAATGTTAGGTAATGTTACCTAGTTTATTGCCATTGTGTTGGCTGTGCACAGTGTGGCGATGAGGGCGTCTTAGTTTTAACAACATAGTGTGGTAATCGAGAATAGGTTTACATTGTATGACTTGTGCGAGAGTGTGTCGTTTGAATGTTTGTGAATGTTACTGGTCATCCATTTAGCCTGTCTATTTTAAGAAGACTTAAATTCCTTTAGTATTGTTATGTACTATAAATTTGACAAATTTTAAATGTAAACAGTACTTTAAACCATACTGAGGAGGATGATGTCTTGGTGAAATAATGCAGACTATAACTTTTCTACAACCGATGACTTAGTATGACAACATTTTTCTGAACTTAATTTTTTTCATTCCTTACTGTGTTATAGCATTAATAAGTTTAAAGTCATACTGATGTATTAAGTTAATTTAAGCATAATCAGTGTACTGCCGGACAACATGTTATTGAATTGCTAATGATTTCTCATTTCAGAATGAAAACTGATAATCTAATATAGTTTGTTTGTACATATACATATTACATAAGAACTGTAATAATAAATAAACGTTTCTAAACATTTCATTCTTTTATTTTTTAAGTAAAATTAAAAGTAAGATAAATGTTCCCTCCACTAATGATTTGCTTACCAATGAGCCGTAAAAACCTTATAACTAATCATACCTAGGCTAAAAGGCTACAATTTTCATCAACAACATAAAGATCGTAACTGCAACAAATCGCATCTTTTATGAACTATTTAGGTCTATCTGTTAACCCGTTTTTCGCAAGGCGTATTGTTTCTATAATAATAATAAAGATTAGATTGCGAAGCACCTACATCGCGCGATTGCCATAACCACGCTAGTACACGTGTATACTATTACATATTTTCATAATATAAAAAATAACATGCACTAGTGCTTATTTTGATTCACGATCAGCAAAAGACGCTAGTTCAATAACACTTGGTAGGTACATAGTATTTACTACAAGTTGCTCACTGTCTGACGTCTGTACCTAGGTATATCGTTTCAAGCTTAAACCACTGCACTAATTTTGATCAAATTTAAAACAGTAAATACATATTGGGAAATTCACTTTGATAACAGTAAAACTGTTTGACTGTCACGCAATAACGTGATGTACATTGTACACGCGATCTTAAAACTAGCTGCGGAGTGCAGAATACTATAGTGCGAAAGTAACTGTCTGTTCAATCACGGCTAACTACTGAACCAATTTGCATGAAATTTGGTATAGAGATATATTGATACCCGAGAAAGGACACAGGCTACTTTTTACCCCGGGAAATAGGATAGGTTTTATCCCGGAAATCCCACGGGAACGGGAACTATGCAGGTTTTTCTTTGACTGCGCGGACGAAGATGCGGGTGGAAAGCTAGTAGTCGATAAATGATAATATGTATGTGAATGTGATCTTTATCTTTATACATTATCCTCATTTTAGCCAAGAAAATTATTTCATGTTATAAAATTATAGTTAACATTATTTTTAAATATGTTGTGCCCTAAGGGGGCACATGAAATAAAAGAAATTTTAGCTTTCAATATCCAGCTCTCATAGTTTTACTTTCAATAATAATTAATCAATGAACTAACTACAGAAGAGTACATCAGATCAATTAATTTCAATCCTACTTAGCCAGCTTTACAAACTGAACTCCCAAATTATACCAATCAAACTGCTTTTCTAGCCAAAATTTGAGCAGTAAAATTGCAAAATATTCTAGTCCCACCTCTAAGACTTAACATAGGTACTGCTGAAATCTAACACAAGCATATTTTCGCAATACTTCATTTCCTATTCAATAAAGCTTGAAGTATTTTATTTCTTTCTCTCTGTATATCATTTGCCTCTTCTACTACTTTCACAAGCCTCTCAAATTTATCATTATCTTTTACTTCATAAGCATCCTTAACTATGCTTCTGATTTTTTTAAGAGTTACATTATCTACATTACAACTGTGATTACATTCCTTGCCAAATGCCCTTGGTTCATCGTAGATTCTTTCAAAATATGAATAATATGGCCATCCATTGTTTCTTCCATTTAAACTTTTTCTTTCTGCCAGTCTGATATAAGTCTGTTTTAAATTTCTAAACTTTTTATCACACTCTTCAGGAGATAAACCAATTTTAGGTCCAATTAATCTCCATAAATGTTTCTTCTTCACAAGTGGGTCCCTAAATTTTTCTTTATTGTCAATGTAGAAATTTAACAACTGGGTTATATAATCTTGTTCAGCAGATTTGTAAACAATTTCTAGACCATCATTCATAGCTGAATAAGTTTCATTTTCAAATATAGTTGAAAAGTCTTTATAATATCTCCATTTGGTTATTGAACGGCCAGTTTCAACTTTCATCTTTAGCCTTATGTAGGTTTGTTTTAAATTTCTAAACTTCCTGTCACAATTACTGGGACTCTCGCCAACTTTTCTAGAGATTTCCCTCCACAGTTCTTTCTTTTGATACTTAGGATTCCTAAACATGTGTGCAATTTCTGAATATGCATTTATAAGTTGTCTTATTTTATTTCTATCCCATGGGCCAAGATCTGGGTTGTAATTATAATATATTCTTTCAAAATAATGATGATAGGGCCACTTGATTAGTTTTCCTGTTTCTCTGCTCCTTTCGAGCCAATTGAAATATGTTCTTTTTAAGTTTTTGAATTTGTGATAGCAATTATATTCACTAGTATTTAACTGTGAAGCTATATCTTTCCATACTTCTTTTTGTAAGAAATTAGGATCCCGGAATTTGTTAATATTTTCTATGTACAGTGTCAGTAGTTGTCTGACCTTCCCATCCTCCCAAGGTTCCAAAGCTGGGTTCAACAATTTGCAATCTTTGAATAAATCTTCACAGATGTTGAAATGTACCCATTTTATATCCTTTCCCATTAATTTCTTCTTCATTAATCTGATGTATGTTCGACGTAAATTACGGATCTTTTTATCACATTCTTCAGGTGTAGTTCCAACTAATATTGCAATTTCATTTAAATCAAATTTGTCCATAGTAAAATTGTAGCCATTTTCACGGCATAGTGATAACAGTAGCTTAACTTTATTTCTGTCCCAAAAGTTATCAGTTTCTTTCGTTGGATTTATTTCTTTGCAAGAATCTTTAGTAGGTTCCTCTTGGATAGCTGGAATGTTATCAACTTGCATAAATTGTCGGTTGTCACCTGTATCCACTATGAATCTCGTTTCTTGACCTGCAACTGAAAAACTGTTAAATCAGAAAATATGTAGGAATCAAATAATTAAAGGCTTTTGGTGATTGTACCTACTTTGAGGGTTTTGAATTGTAAAATTGTTACTGCTGAATATGACATTGCTATGGTCTTCACGTACAACAAACCAGTAACTTTGATTGTGTGAATTATTGACATCCATAGCTGCGTAATTGATATCTTTGATGTAGTTTTGAATATAATTAATTATAATTTTAAAAATTTATTATTTATAAACAATCCACAGGGCCATTCACAAAATATGACAATGATTGTTTACTTTAAATAATTATTTAAATGACAGTTGACACTTGACAGAGTCTATATCACAGATTACCTAGGTATTAGTAATTACTACGTGTCTTTATACGATTATGCAAGGATTATGCACTGTCTATGCTGCAGAAAACACACGAATATCCGGAATATCCGTGTGGTTTTGTTTTGTGGTTTAAGGACGCGTTTACGAATCTGACAAAAATAAGCAGATTTTCGGTGCATTTTGCGGCGAAATAGTACAAAACCAAATTTAACTAATAATTACCTTAAATAGAATAAACTAATAATTGAAAAAAATAATTTCCGTTGCCTCTTCACCCAAAATTGACAATATCGTGCTGAATAAACGAACATTTTTCTTGTATTTAATAAAACAAATTGATTTATTTAAAAATATTTTAAGTAAGTAGACATGTCTAACTCAAAAAGGTACTAGATAAAACTATCAAAATGTTACAAATAGGCTGAGAAAAAAATTAAAATCAAATCTTATTTTTTCACATATTTAGCTGTAACGCGTGATACTTATTGCATTGAAATAAGGGTTATTTTATTTGTCACTACCTTGAATTATTGCAACACAATTTGTAATGAAATATTTTAGTAATTTAGACTGCGCCACAGAGTACATTATTATAACTGCGCTCAGCCGCCGTTGTGAGTAGACACTGTGACGCTTGTAAGCAGCTCCTCGTTTACGAAAAGATCGCTGTACGTATACAAAATAGTTGACATAGTCAAACTTGATCCTTTACGCATTCTGCACCGACAACCAAGGCACAACAAGGTAAGATTTTATTGAAGTGAAAACTTCTTTAGCGGCGTTGGGTATAAAATCTCGCGTCAGGGTCACGTGTCCTGATCGAAAAAGCGTAAGACGGATGTTTTTTTTTTTTGAAGTGAATTTTTATATTTTTATTGAAATTGATTCCAGAAGATTACTGGGAACTTTAAAAATTCATTTTGTTACTTTTATTATTAGGTACGATCCTTATAAGTATTTTAGTGTATTCAACCAACTTAAAAAAGGGTGACTATTTTACAACAATTTGAATATGAATTGTATTATTGTATACAATATCGAAGCTTTTTAAGAAATGTATAAAATACTTTTTTAAGAATTATTATCATACATAATATTATGTTACCGGCAATATATTAAAACCGGCATTGTATGCAATTCTTAGTAAATGTATGTTATTCCGAGAAACAGTCGGAATGAAATAAATTAAATTCGTCACATTACCTATATCTTTAAATCTGAACTTTTCCTAAGTAGCAAACACATTTGCAAATGTGGGTGGTTTTTGGGGTAGCTATTAACCAATATGAGGTCAAAACTAAAATCCAAGATGGCGCCGACGAAAATTTGAAATCTTTTCGTCATGGGTGTCATTTTCATGGTTTTTGGGGTAGCTATTAACGAATATGAGGTCAAAACTATAATCCAAGATGGCGCTGATGAAAATTTGACTTTTTTTCGTGATGGGTGTCATTTTCATGGTTTTTGGGGTAGCTTATAACGAATATGAGGTCAAAACTAAAATCCAAGATGGCGCCGACAAAAAATTTACATCTTTTCGTCATGGGTGTCATTTTCATGGTTTTTGGGGTAGCTATTAAACAATATGAGGTCAAAATTAAAATTCAAGATGGCGCCGACGAAAATTTTACACATTTTCGTCATGGGTGTCATTTTCATAGTTTTTGGGGTAGCTAATAACGAATATGAGGTCAAAACTAAAATCCAAGATGGCGCCGACGAAAATTTGACTTTTTTCGTGATGGTTGTTATTTTCATGGTTTTTGAGGTAGCTATTAACGAATATGAGGTCAAAACTAAACTCCAAGATGGTCGCTCACTTAGTAATGAAGTCGCTCGGATAAAATTTTAATATCTGAAATGGATTTATCACAATCCACTTTTTGTAAGCTCGTTCTGGATTTTATTATAAATCAATATTCGTCGTCAGTTTAGTTAATTTTTCGCTTAGTCAAATTCATACCGCTCAAGTTATTAAAACAGTATGTCATCATCAGTCGCAAAGTTTTTTTTTGTTCGCTCGTTTTATAATTCCCCATTTTTTTTTTCATTTTATGCGTTTATTGTGATGGGAAAAACTTATTTCAGCGACAATTTTGTATGACGTCGTACAATTTTTATAAGATGAACGTAGAGCTGAATATATTATCTTTAAATTAAGATATTACTATGTTCTCACGTGTAATTGCTTTAAATTAAAATGGTACCGTAAAACAGCGTGTTTTTGTAAAAATACGTAATAGCGTCCTTAATCAAGTTTTCACTTCTGCCGGCACTCCCGGAGTGCAACCCGTCTTTTTTTTATAGTATTTTATACTTATGGGATTATAAACTACATATTTAGTTTCTGACTTGACGGAGTGACCTGCAGGTGTACTTCGAAGACTGCTACTGGAACTAATAGACGAGTAGAGCTGGGTGTGCCGAGTTTGGGCTCGTTTTGTTAGTTATGTTGAGACCTTACCTCCGGACTTGATGGAGTGACCTGCAGGTGTACTTCGAAGACTGCTACTGGAACTAATAGACGACTATAGCTAGGTATGCCGAGTTTGGGCTCGTTTTGTTAGTTATGTCGAGACCTTACCTCCGGACTTGATGGAGTGACCTGCAGGTGTACTTCGAAGACTGCTACTGGAACTAATAGACGAGTAGAGCTGGGTGTGCCGAGTTTGGGCTCGTTTTGTTAGTTATGTCGAGACCTTACCTCCGGACTTGATGGAGTGACCTGCAGGTGTACTTCGAAGACTGCTACTGGAACTAATAGACGAGTAGAGCTAGGTATGCCGAGTTTGGGCTCGTTTTGTTAGTTATGTCGAGACCTTACCTCTGGACTTGATGGAGTCACCAGCAGGTGTACTTCGAAGACTGCTACTGGAACTAATAGACGAGTAGAGCTGGGTATGCCGAGTTTGGGCTCGTTTTGTTAGTTATGTCGAGACCTTACCTCCGGACTTGATGGAGTGACCTGCAGGTGTACTTCGAAGACTGCTACTGGACCTAATAGATGATTATAGACTGTAACTAATAAACGAGTAAAGCTATCTTATAAGAGTGATATAGTCTATAGCTCTTATAACACAATTTTTGTTTTAGATGCCAAGGCCGTTCGGGAGAAGCTCGCGTAAGAAAGTTCACGCTTGTAAACGTAACTTTCAAAAGTGTAATCGGTTAGTACATATATGATTATTAAAAATACATGCATAATTGTGAACATTTATTGTCATAGGATTTTTTTCACAGGCAAAAGGATGAAGGTAGTCGTGATGATACACCCGAAGGGCATCCGGAAACATATGACCAACAAAGTTGTAATACTTCTGATGTCAACAATTTGGAAATGTCTTACGTAAGTTATAATGCATTGATTGATTGCATGCATGCATATTGATTTGATTTGTTTAAAAAATAACTAGTAATTTTTTTTCCCATTTTCTTTTTAGAACTATGAGGAAACAGAACCGTTCCAGGTTTCAGGTAGAAGGGTCGTAGAAATAGGTTATTTTATGGAACAGCTTCAAGAAATCAGTAACCATGTTTAATTGTAATTTAAGTACCGTTGAAATGTTAAATGAAAAAAGGACTGGACTTAACTCAACTTTTCATATGAAGTGCCGAATGTGCAGCAAAAAGTTTGAATTAAAATCTTCCAAATATTCGGAAAATAAAATGGATTTGAATGAGGAAATCGTGGCCGGTATTATGACTATTGGTGCCGGAGTAACACAGATGAACACGGTACTTTGTCATATTAATATACCACCTATGTCAGTACGATTATATCAATGTAAACATGATGTAATTTGTCGATGGTGGCACAAAACTGCCCAGCACTGTATGGCAGAAGCTGGTATGGAAGAGAAGAATCACAGGGTTTCAAATTTGTTTAAAATCAATGACATATCTAATAGATATATAATCTACCTGGTGTGCTTTAAGGTCTGGGTAGTCTGGATTCTGAAAAAAAGTTAAATATTATATTAGTAAACATACTACGTTTTAATGTTTTTAAAATTATATAAGAAAGTACCCCTTAATAACTGCGTTAAAAACAACCGACTTCAAAAACGGAAAAGTAAAAAATAAAAAAGATTTGATATTATTAATTACTACATATTATTTAGATGTGCTATTTATTAAATAGGTTTGAAGTCGGTGCCAAACACTAAGCACTTAGTATTAAGCCCGTGCACCGACATCAAACCTATTTAATAAATAGCACATCTAAATAATATGTAGTAATTAATAATATCAAATCTTTTTTATTTTTTACTTTTCCGTTTTTGAAGTCGGTTGTTTTTAACGCAGTTAATTTTATTTAATACTTTTTAGTGTAATTTTCAACACGAATCAAACGAGCCCAAACTCGATAAAGTTGAGTCAATATATTACTGAGTTCCTATGGCCACCTTCCGATTCCATCATCAAATCAGCTCTATGTCATGATAATGTTTCATCGCTATCCAATTTACACACTTATACAAAATTTCAGCTCAATCGGTTACCGGGAAGTGAATCAAAGTTACTTGCTACATTCCAATTAAGTCATCGAGTACAGACAAAAATGCTCATAAAATAAAAACTACTGGGCCTAGCCGAATAAAATTTTTATGGGACCAATTCGACACCATCCTGCATCGAACAAAAAAAGAATCACGTAAATCGGTTCAGAAACCTCGGAGTAATCGGTGTACATACATAAAAAAAAAAAAAAAAAATATACCGGCCGAATTGATAACCTCCTCCTTTTTTTTGAAGTCGGTTAAAAATATGTGATTAGGTTTCAAACTTGTTTTAAATATTCAGGTTCATAGAACTGGTATAAATTGTCGCAGTCAAATTGTATTATTTCACCGTTTACAAACGCTTAGCAATTTGTAATATGTCGAGAATTCGTAATCGGAAGTTTTTGGTTTGGATAAGAGGGTGGGTTAGGTTAGATTAGGTTAGGTTTGTGTTGTGTTTTTTTTAACTACACAGAAATACAAGCCCCACGAAGTGGATCTCCGTCGGCTCGCGACCGTCTCTTTGTAGAATTTTGGAAAAAGTAAATCCTCAGCATTCATAAAATGCCGAGTATTTGTAAACGGCGAAATAATACAATTTGCGTGTGACATAATCACCACATGATCTGTAAAAACAAGGTTATTCTGTAACCCAAGAAGCTTATATCTAATACACTGGAGATTGCACTATGAACGTTGACTTGTCATGGGAAGATATGACCTTGAATGACGCCTGGTTGTTTTTTGTCCCTTTCACACCTAACTTGGCATGTTGGTGTGAAAGGGATGAAGGAACAACCAGGCGTCATTCAAGGTCATACCTTCCCGTGACAAGTCAACGTTCATAGTGCAATCTCCAGTGTATTAGATATAAGCTTCTTGCTGTAACCCTAACATCGTGTTCTAAAAACTCTGGCTGAATTTGGATTAAATTACAACGGCTGACGGCATATATTTTAAGGGACTCCATTCATCGCACCCTTTTTCATATTATACGTTTCATTTTGTCAGACGGAATTAAAAATAAATAAAGGCCAACAAGGAAAAAATTGGGGAAAAATGTTGAAACAATAGAAAATCTATTGTGTCGTGGTCGGATCGGGCCGCTCGGGGCTCAATGGGTTATTATTAAATCGTACTGTGAACTAGCTGTGAACGTATACAATTCATCAGTTCATTGCATGTAGATCACAGATGTAGATATTTTATTGAAACGCAACTTTTTTAACGGGGTTGGAAAAAAATTTAGTATAACTTTTTTTCGTTACGCGTAACATTTTTCCGTTTCGCACCATTATGCGCACCAAATTTTTTTTTATGAGGAGGATCAATGAAGAAAATTTTTGATTTCTTTTATTCATAAAATATAAAGTTCCAAAATAAAAAATCTTGGATAAAAGCCATTGCTTTTGATGTTGAACCAGTGTGGAAAGAAACTAATATAATCATTATCATTAATTATTTTATCTATTTAGCTGTGATTTTTATAGATTTTTTGTAAAAAACAAACATCCATAGACTATCGAACACTGTTTTAATTTTTTGACATTGACAAGACAAATAAATTCTCAAACGTTTTTTCAGTTTTGACTTTTGATGCCGACGCCATTATTAAATAATTTTGAGCATTGTGAATAATTGTGAGCGATTGTGTTTAATATTAAACGTGCCCAATGTGGTTTTATTAAAATATTTTACATTGTGCTTACTAAACCGTGATATAAATCGTTATTGGGTATAAGTAAGTATAAATTAACTTTAATTAGCGACAGTGCACACGCTTCATTACATTTTCAAAATATTATTCATTTTTATGAATTTATAATTATCATTTCTACAGAACGTGAAACAAAATTAATAGAAATCTGAGAAGTATTTACCGGTCTTTATGATTGTTTTTTCTGGTCAGAAATAATAAAGTTGTTTTATCGGGAGTTATTGGCGGGAAACATTATTTTTGTTTGGTATCCACTATCCACAATACCTCCATTTTTGTGTAACTTGTCACTAATTATATTTATTTTCGATTTTATAAGAAAACAAAGTTGGTTGTTAGACAATTTACCCTAAGTTTGTGAACTTGTTTTTAAGCTCAGGTAACTGATTTATAAAAATGTTTCGTGTGATGAGCGTCTAATTTGATAAACGCATGTCTTTTTTATATCCTTACGTTGTTTACTTACAAGTTAGGTATAACTAAAGTTCTAATATATTTAATACTTTGTTAATTTTTAGTTAGTTTTATGTTATGCCTCACTATTTTCCGAGTCTATAGAAGCACATCTATAGGTATTAATATCTGAGCCTGTTCACGAATTAAAACATAGCATGTGCATATACAAGTTATTATCACACATAAAACATTGCATGAATAAATTAATAATAGCTATCACTATCTACACATTCTACTTGTTATATAGATGTCAGGCGGGCGGCTCGTGGTGTTAGACCGCGCGGGTCGCGATGTTAAGCAGTATCCCCTGTCCGAGGGCTTGGCCACCCTGGGTACAGATCCGGCGTGCGATATACGTGTGATGCTGCCAACTGTTAGCCCACACCATGCTACCGTTGTTGTGCATGCTAACCAGGTATTTTTAAATGTTTAAGTGTGAGATTTATGATAATAGTACATGTGTGTATTGTAATGTATTCTACTATGTTTTCTTAACTTGACAAATATGTTTCATGAAGTGTATGTATTAATTATGATTTTTGAAGGATTTTTGTAACTATTACACAAAAATGGTAGAAGTTCACAAATAGATTATACATAGTCTGAATTCACCCACTTTGAATAGAATCTTTTATTACACAAATTTTTGTTCTCTATAAATCCTTATTATTCTTACTTAACATAATTATTAAAAATGTGTGGTTGTTTGTCCAAAATGTTTTATTGTTTGTATAACTAGATTACGGTTCGCGGCTTTGCTTTGCTCGCATTTCCCAGCATAGTTCCCGTTTCTGTGGGATCTCCGGAATAAGAAAGTAACTTATGTCTTATTCTGGGTTTTCAGCTACATACCAAATTTCATTGTAATCAGTTCAGTAATATTTGCACAAAAGAGTAACAAACATCCATCCACACTAATGTTTGCATTTATAACACAACTAGCTGTGCCCAGCGGTTTTACCCGCAGTGCTCGACTCCTGTATCTCTTAACGTGATGATATATAGCCTATAATCTTCCTCGATAAATGGGCTATTTAACACTGAAAGAAATTTTCAAATCGGACCAGTAGTTCCTGAGATTAGCGCGTTCAAACAAACAAACAAACAAACTCTTCAGGTTTATGATATTAGTATAGATTAATCAATATTAGTAGGATTGATAATGAATGCTATTCTCATACACCAGACGGTAGTGCAAAGCGTCTCGGAGGGTGAGACGCTGGTGAACGGTGCAGCGGTGAGCGTGGCTGCGCTGCGGCACGGTGATGTGATCTCGCTCGGCGGCCGGCACCTGCGCTGGGAGTACGCGGACCCGGGGCGGCGACGACCCGGCACGCACTCGGCACAGCCCGGTGAGTTTATTTGTATTTATTATTTATTACTAGCTTCACACCCACCCACTTTTTTATTTATGTATGCTTTATTGTACATAGTTACATACATACCAGCAAACAAACTTAGACCATAATCACTACATAGTATAAAACAAAGTCGCTTTCTCTGTCCCTATGTCCCTATTTCCCTATGTCCCTTTGTATGCTTAAATCTTTAAAACTACGCAACGGATTTTGATGTGGTTTTTTTTAATAGATATAGTGATTCAAAAGGAAGGTTTTAGTATATAATTGATTAGGTTTTAGACAAAGCGGGCGAAGCCGCGGGCGATAAGCTAGTTTTATATAATAATAACACATGGGCATAATATATGCATGAAAAGGCGGCCTTATTGCTCAAGAGCAATCTCTTCCAGGCAACCCTTATTGTAAGGAATGTTGAAAGAGTACGCGTTGGCGCAAATTCAATGTCTAAAACGATACATTGTAAAAATAACAAATTTATATACAACTAGCGGTCCGCCCCGGCTTCGCCCGTGGTACATGTTTACGTTTTCTCTACATAAGATCCATCCTCGTACTTCAAGGAATATAATAAAAAAAGAATTATTGAAATCGGTTCAGCCGTTCTCGAGATATAATCCTGAAGCTTTTAATATATTTTTACTATCTATTTATCAGTTTATGATGTATAATTTTTCCTATTTTAATATCCTCTAAAGATAAACTAAATATTATTTCTGTAGCACTATGTCGCGCCGGTCGAGGCAGGTCGCGGCGGGTTCGACCCAGCGAACCGACAGCGACTAATGTGATAGTACACTCTCATAGAGCGTCTATGCCCGGTAATTGAATTTTTTTTATAAAATCAAAAATTTCCTTAAGGACTGTTTCAATACTAGCTTCTTACTATTTTATGGATAAGCTAAACAGAAGCTGTAAATGGTGGTAATTAAAGGTTTTACAACTTTTGGGTGTGTTTTGTTTCTATCTGTCTGTTAAAGTGACAAATAAGTTCAAAAGTGTTTAAATAAGTAAATATAGTGTTTAAAAATGTAAATGTTTACAGCTTCAACTAGCATGAAGCAAGTGGCCATCGTCCAGCCGCAGAGGAGAGAAACTGGCAGTAACAATGGTATAGTATATGAATTTTTTTATTGTGAATCTTACTATAATAATTATTGGTTATATAATTTGCATATTGGTGATTGTGTAAAATTGGGGTTTGAAAATTGTGATGATTGATTTTTCTCTTTTTCTTTATACAATTTTATTTGTTTAGGTGATAAAACCCCACAAAACTGGACGCCAGCGAATAGTGATCTATCTAGCGCGCATTCCACGCCAGAACCGACAAGGTAATATGAAATAAAATTTACATTAAGTTATAGTTTATTATAATAAGTTAGTTTGTTTTTTAAATGACCCTGAATTTAAATGTGGTTTGTTAAAAACTTGCACTTATTTGCAAAGGTTACAAAGGATGATGTAGTATGCATGTTTTGTTTCACTATTATAGCATCCATTTGCCATTTTTTATTGTTCGATCATTGATAAAACCATATTTTTTGCAGGAAATCCACTCGTCCGAGTCCTAAGAGCCCGCAAGCGAGTACAACAAAAGCATCGCAATGGATAGAGCTGCGCAAGAGCACGCGGGCGTCGCTCACACCGGCGCGAACACGCAACTCGCCGGCCGCACTCACACCGACGCGAGCTCGGACAACAAACTCGAACTTCGACACCAGCGTTACACCGAGGCCGCAAAGTTCAAGAGCGTCGATCACACCGAAGCAAAGTTCAAGAGCTTCGATCACACCGAAGCCGCAAAGTGCCAGGGCGTCTATCACACCGGCGCGTACAAGAGCAACGATCACACAGATTGATTCAAGCCAAGAGACTATCACACCGCAAAGTGCAAGGTCGTCGCTCACACAGTCGAACAAACGAGAAACAATTACCCCTCGACGGGCGACACTCACACCGCAAAACCGTTCAGTGAGGTCCCGACCATTGCTCACACCGCAGAATCGTTCCGTAAGAAACACCCGGCCGTCTCTCACACCGATACAGAGTAGGTCGTTGCGAGTTACGCGGCCGTCACTCACAACGTCGCGAGCGAATGAACGTAAAGACACATCGTTGAGACTGACTGTGTTAAGGAAGACACACAATCGACCAGTTAAAATTGAAGCTCCTACATCTATAGGTAAGAATTTTATTATTATTAATTTTTTTAAAGGCTAAAGAATAGATAAAGTTTACTCGAAATCACACAAGTACTATACAAAAAAAAAGATGAATCAATTATTTTTGTTTTGTTCTCAATATCATTAGTCACATTACATAAGTGGACAATATGAGATATCCACTTAATATTATGTAGGTACATGTATAATATACATATTACTTTTATATAGGTAATTCATATTATACATTATCATTATGCCAATTGTGAAAATATAGATGTAATGATAATGCAGATGAAAACTAAATTGCTAATAATTTTTTATAAGAAATAAAATAAAACTATGCATATAAAAATTATAATATTAACAAGTGATAACTGCGTTAAAAACAGCCGACTTCAAACTTGCACTTGCAACATTTACAAATATCTAAAGACAAAAATGCTCATGAAATAAAAACTACTGGGCCTATCCGAATAAAATTTTTATGGGACCAATTCGACACCATCCCGCATCGAACAAAAAAAGAATCACGTAAATCGGTTCAGAAACCTCGGTAATCGGTGTACATACATAAAAAAAAACATACCGGCCGAATTTCCCAAATTATTGCAAAATATACTGGCAACACTAATTAAAAACAAAATATGTCACAAAAAAGTAAACAACAGTTGACAGCTGTCACTTGAAATGACATAACAGTGGAAAAAAAATTGGCGCGCCAACTAGACAGTAAATTAGTTGAAAGAAATCTCGCATGCTGAAGACTGAGGTTATAATTTACAAAGTCTTATAAAATATATACGCTTATATTGATTTTTAATATGTATGAATATGTATTAATTTAATATGTATTTATAATTATTTAATTTATTGCTATTTATTCACTTTATATGTCATCTAGATCATCTAGAGGACGTTTTTATATTCATGAGTCATCTACTAATATAAATAACCTTCGGTATATAATTGTGAGAATAAGAAATGAAAACAATCGAAAATTAACGAATATATACAGAATAAAAGTATCTTTATTTTTAAAGCTAATACTTACAAAACTTTCATATAAAATATAATTTTATTAATGATCCCAGTCAATTGTAATATGTATACAATTAACAAATATGTATACAACTAAAATCAAATATAATAGTTTTTTCTAAACTTCGTAGGATGACCTACTTTTTAAATTACAAACACGAAACTTTTTGTTTGTAAAAAAAAAAAATCGGAAAATACTTTAATTACAGTTTGGTTATCATGAAATGAACTTGTTTTGGCATAAATTAGCCTTAACATTGTCCTTTGCGCGTTTTTATTTTCCGTTTAAGGCTTTGTCATACAGATCGATTATTTTTGAAAGAATATAAAGAGATACATTTTATAACTATATACTTTATTTTTTAGCTATTTTTAATAGGATTAAATAATTAATCTTGTAACTTAAATAATACGAAACTGTTTTGTAATATTAAAATTAATATTAACAATGATTATCTTAAAAATATGTTCCGAATTAAGAATTTCCATTGTTTTATTTAATTTCCGTTTAATAATTTTATAGTTATTTTTGTCACGTTTTATTGTCTCTGTTTTTTCGTATTGGATTAGTTTAACCCACCTATACCCTACAAATAAACTTGAATGTCATTGTCTTTTTTTCGACGACTAAACTTATTACATAGTATCTGTAAGTATGTTCTCTGTAGGTGGAGTTAAATTATGTATTTCGTAATCACTGTCTAAAAACAACAAAAAACTTTTTCATTAGTAAAGCACCTAGTTGGTCTTGACTTTTGGTTAAGAAATATCGTGAAATATATAAAAAAGTTTGTATTAGGACAGTTTCAGGAATAATATTATGTAGGTATAAAATTAACTATGGACCGTGCCTAAGCGTCGCGACAGAACGCCGTTCTCGATAACAATAAATACAAGTTTATTCCGTGAAAAGTACAAAAAGAAAGCGATGACTACATTGAGATAATATTAATATGGAGCAGACACCACGAACAAAATCTGTGCGCCAAGCGAGGCGGCGCGGGGCGCGCGAATGACGGCTAGACAGTCATAGATTATGCGATGTCTTTGTACTTACTTAATATTTATTTTAGGTATAAACTGACTTTACTACGCGGGGCTAACAATATCTGGCATATAATATAAGATGATGTAAATAGTGACGTCATATGGAATAATTTAATTTTTTTCGTGTTTTAGGTTCAGTCAGGGCTATGGGAAGTTTTATTCCTTACAAATTGAGCCTTTTTTTAGAAAAAAAAAATAATTTTTCCCTTTCTTCACGGCCCAGACATGGAAACCTTGAATAGAAAAAATATTAATTACTTATCTCTGAACTAGCGGTCCGCCCCGGCTTCGCCCGTGGCACATATTTCGCAATAAAAAGTAGCCTATGTTCTTTCTCAGGGTCTTAAGATTGTCTGTGCCAAAGGAGAATGCCCATGAAAGTATGGACCACATTCTACAGTGTTGCGTCAATGCCAGAGTGGTTTTGGAGGGTTCTTCGATATTCAAAAGATTTTTACCAATTGATTTTTTTGTGATAAAAACAGGGGTTTTCAAGATATTGAGAAAAATGTGAAATAACCTCAAAACTTAAATAACCCCGATTTAGTTAGGTTTATGTGTGATTTAGGTAACATTTTATCGTCCAAAGGTTATTTTTCGATTAACATATTTAATCTATGCGTAGAGCTTATGCTTTCAGACAAAGTCTATCTGTTCATCGGCTAGTGTAGGTAGGCACCAGAAATCTTCCGGGACGGATTTCAAGAAAACCTAAATATATACTTAAAAAATGCCAATTGAGTTTTTATTCGGTTTACATGTTGTTGTTGCTGTTGTTGTTTGAATCATTTTTTCACTACATATTCGAAGAAAGAAACAAATAAGAAATAACTGGTTACCTACCAAGCTATGTCATAATAATATTTTTTTTATATATACATATTTATATTATTTTACTTCACTATCTTTGTTAAAACAACCTACAGTGTATAAACAATACCTTAAAGAGTGATTTTATGTTAATTGATTTTTTTTGTAATTCAATGAAAACAATAATCGATATTAATACATAGCTATTTACCATAGTAAATGTAATAAGTTACCGCTTGGTTACCGTGGTAACCGGTAATGGACACTAAATCTATAATAACGGATCTAAACAATTACATGTCATATTAGATTTTACAAAACATTCCCTGTTCAAAATATATTTTCCGATGGTAAGAAGGCCTCTAAATTGCCGAGATTTTTTTTAATAGTATTGTTGTCTTGATGCATGAGAAAAACCAGTACCAAAAATGGGCATTCTCTTTTCATCAAAATCGGTCCAGTAGTTTATGAGCCTATTAATTACAATCAAACAAACAAACAAAGTTTTCCTCTTTATAATATTAGTGCAGATAAATAAATAATAATTCAATTACACGTTCAAGTCAGTAGCTTATACAATATCAATTAAAAACTTGATTAAAATCAATTAACAAAAAAAAAATGGTGATTGAGTAATTGATTTCCATATTTCATGATTTCACCTTTTTCAATTAACAACCAGTCTATGCTTTTCTAAATATGTAAAATTATTATTTTATACTATAAAAATATACGCCAGCAAATATTACTAACAACACTTATTTCATGCCCAATGTCATATCTTAAATTTTTAATCTATGACAAAATGTCGCCCGCCAAAAATTTTGCTCTAACTAAGTTTTAAAAATTATTATCTAGTTACTTACTGATGAAAAGTTATTCCTTTGCACTTTTCGGTATTCTTTGTATTATTTGTCCAATATCGTAACACACACGTAGGCATATTTGATGCGTTTCACTTTAAAACAAATAAAAAATGAGCGTGACGTTCGCGCCAATGAGCGAGCAAGCGACTGAGTGCAGTTACGCCACATGACGTATGTTGAGTGGAACATAAGTGATGTAGGCGGTATCGTCTCCATATTAATAATATTATCTCAATGGATGACTAATGTAAAACTATTCATGCATCAAGTTTCGGTCATGCACCTCGTTTATTTTGCAATAGTCTTTCAATTTTCAGTCATCTCTCTTAAGTTGATAGCTACATTCGTATATATAAATATATTATAATCCTGAAATAAGTGCATTTAGTTTATATATTTATTTTATAATAATAAATATTAACTTTTACTTTTGAAAAAAAAAATGTATTTGTAAGATTAATTATACTAAGTACTATCTATTGCATTTATTTATATTTATAATTATAACTGTTTAGCAATACTTTCAACTGTCTCCAAATTTGTTTTTATTGTCTAATATACATTATTTTATTGGTATTTAACAATTATTAACACCTTCAACATGATACTCACAATGTTCCGTACATTAAAACACTACGTTCTCTCATCATTAGATCACACGAAGCAAGCGGCGATTATGCTCATGACCCGTCACACAAAATCTAAATCGCCTAACACGAGTAAAGTGTCGATTGTCGTGACGAAACCGACCCCAGTGAGGAAAACACCCCGTAGTAGTAGAGGCAGTAATATTGTTATCACGCCGAAGAGATCTAGTAATTATTCGCAGGGCTCAAGAAAAAGCGCTAATCGGAACTCTAGCGTGAGTAATTTTTGTTTTTATTTTATTTGTTTAATTAATGTTAGTCATTTTTTAAATGATCGATTCTACGTATTTCGTGATGATTATGTCCTTTTCGTAATTAGTGAAAGTTTATAAAACATTGATTAAGGCATAATAGTTTTGTTTTGTGTTAATTATTTCCATGTGTAAGAGTTATTTTTTGTATTTTCAGGTTTCCGTTTTAGAAATAAACGACTCGGACGTATCCACGCAAAGAAGGAGTTCGTCGCGTCGTTCCAAAGCGTCTATATCTGAGAGATCTCCACCGCTACCGAGCCCAAAGAAATCGGCGCTGAAAAACCCAAAGAACCATAACAGAAAGACTGAATCCATCAAATTTGACTTGAGCAATTTGGAAAACGAGACACGACAGTCCGATATCGTCACGATCGACACGACAAATATGTCGAACGAAAGCGTTTCGGATGTTAGTTTGCATTACTCAGACACGAGTCTATCATCGCCGTCGCCGCGAAGATCAATCCATTCTAGGAGTAGTCGTATCATTGAGAACGCAGTGGGCAGTCCAATGAACCAATCTATTGAACAGAACGATGAAACAATAACTCCTGAATCACCGCGCTCAAGAAACTCGTCAAGAAGTTCTCTTATAATGCAGAAGGCGTTAGAGCAATCGAATGTGTCGAGATTATCGCGTAGATTTACTAAAACTGTTTCCGAACAGAGTTGGAGTACCACAGTAGCTAATCAGACAAAAACTTTGAGCCCGCGCACGTCGAATGTCGAATCTTATTCTATAGTGGATTTAGTGTCGGTCGATTCGAATGGAGTTTCTGAATATAATTCGGTAGCCTCCACACCAACCTTTGGTACTCCGCGTAGCAGTAGTAGAATTTCCAAATCTATAGACCCCACTATGACGTCTAGCACGCCATATAATAGAGCGCCTCCAACGAAAACGCCTCTATCCGATTCTAAAGCCTCAGTACAATCTGCATCTATGATTACTCCTGAAAATGACGAGAACTTTAGACCGTTTAATAGCACGCGCAAATCTAGAGCATCTCGTAGTCGATCTAGAATTAACGATAGTGACTTATTATTATTGGATGATGATGATTCCCCAAGAACATCTAGGAGGACGTCGAAAACAACGGCTAGTCCTTTCGTGCCTAAAAGTTTGTCCGTCAATATATCGTCGAATCAAGACGGGACAATCACACCAGAAAATGAGCCAAACAATGAAGAATGTACTACTCCTGTGTTAAGTATACAGAGTCTTTTGGATTCCAGTCAAGGATCGATTGCTTCCCAGTCATATAGTAAAAAAGGAATTAAAATCAATGTTAAGAGAAAAACTATAGGCGTAATTCGTTCTAGACGTAAGCAGAGCGATGTGAAATCAAAATCATTTACTATAAGAAGAACTGCAAGAAGAAATCAAGATGAAAGTGGAATAGTCACACCGACAAGCGCCTTTATACCTGAACCGGAAGGAGTGAAGAATAAGCATTCAACTGCAAAGAAACCACTATCCAAACGCTCTATAATAGATAATTTGAACGATTCGGACATAGTTAAACAATTATTCAACAGTCCAGTGAAAAGGAAACTGTCACAAAGCATGACAGAGTTTTCGAGACATCAGTTGTTCGATGATGACTACGATATACCGAGAAAACAGACGAGACAGACTACGGCGTTAACGGGCAGGACTCCAGATAACTCTATCATGAACCAAACGCAGAATGTCACAGCCGATGTTTTCGTCAGTCCCCTAACAACACCAAGTAGCAGCCCTAATTTAGAAGGCATCAAGCGATTATTCGCAAAAAATACTCCAGAAAATGACTTGCGTAACGTTCGTGGCGTTAAAGGGTTGCTCCGAACACCGCGAAACAGAAGATCTGTTAAGAACGATTTGACAAACGTATCGGGGGTTAAAGCTACATTTGCTAAAGCGCCAAGAAATAGCCTGAGCGACGTTAGAATTAAAGAATTATTTATGCAATCACCAAGAAATGACTTACGTCGAGTGTCCGCGGTAAAAACTGTGTTCAAATCAACGAGAAAGCAAAGATCGCCAAAGAACACATTAGAAGACGTGGGTGGAATTAAAAATCTATTCAAAAGCAGTCCTCGCAACGATTTGAGGAACGCTTCTGGCGTGAAGGATGCTTTACAAATACGTTCACCTAAAAACGACTTGACTGACGTACGCGGTGTTAAACGAATGTTTAGGCTTGAGAAACAGAAGTATCAGAGTGACGTCAGTGGAATAGAGCAATTATTCCATGAAAGTAACTTGGATACTACATTCGATTTGTTAATGGGTAAACCGCCATTACGTACATATACTAAAGCGGCGAGCGGTCAAAAGCCAAAGCCGAAGGTAAATACGCGTAAAGCGAAATCTTTGCACGATTCGATAGAGTTGATTACGACGAATGTTGAAGAATGGTTGGAAAATCAGAAACCGAAGCAACTACAAGTATACAGTGAACACACTTTACCGATTAAGAAGCGATCTCTAGTGAATAAGAGTAATAATGAGAGTAAAGCAAGGTTGCCGATAAAGAAAAGGGTCGTGCATTCGACTCCAATGAAGGGACAGAACGCAACTATGAATGCGTCAGAGTTGGGACGCGTTTCTCCCATAGCTCTACTTGCTGACGCTACTGCCGGGTAAGTGAATTCTATAAAATTGATTGCAAAACTTCATAAATAATATAATTCTATTCATCATAGCATATTAACATAAATTTAAAATAACCTCAATCTCTTTATAATTCATCAATTGTAATTTTTTCAACTGCATTCTAATTTATATTTAATCATATTACGTAACAGTTATTTTCAAGATGCCTCATAAATAATAAAAGCTCTTTTATATGGTTTCTTGTGTTTTACAGTACATCCCAAATGGCAGAAGCGACAACAGTAGTGGCTCAACCAGAGCCAAAGAAACGAAGAACCAAAGCCAATAATACCAAAATCGAGAGCCCGAAAAATCTCTCTCCTAGAAAAGCTCGCGGCAGTAAATTACAAGCTTTATCGAAAATTAAAAAAGAACCTAAATCAAAAATAGTCAAAGAGAAAATAACAAAACAAACAAATATTCAAGATACTGAGGTAGAAAATGTTCAACCTTCTCCAACTAAAGAAACGCCTGAAACAAAATTACCACCAAGAAGAACGAGAGGCAAAGCTAAATTAACTCCAGTAAAAGCAAAGGCTTCCAAAGCTAGACAGTCTATCCCCAATACTATAAATCGAAGACAATCACTTGTAATAACTAAAAAAGCTCCAATTGCCAAACCACAGAAACAGACTAGAAACTCAACTAAACAGGATTTAGATGCCGTAGAACCTACAACTACAAGAAGACAGAAATCTAAAGTTACAGTAGTAATACCTAAGCCATCTCCTGTAAGACGCACTAGGCGTAAAGCTGATGAAGTTGTAATCGAAGAAAAACCAAAGAGAGGTCGAAAAGTGGTTGAAATAGTTGAAGAGAAACCTAAACGAGGAAAGAAAGTACAAATTGAAGAACCGAAAGAAGCTAAAAACGCAAAAACAAATAAAACACAAGAGCTTCCAGAAGTAGAAACCACAAAACGCACTAGACGAGGTGCTAAAGTCGAAGAAATAGAAATACCGAAACGTGGTAAGAAACAACCTGAAAGTGAAGTTAATGAAACTGTAGAACCTGTAAAACGTGGACGCAAAAATGTACAAATAGAAGCTATTATCGAAGAAAAACCAAAACGCGGTAGAGCAGCTAATAAATCAAATGTAACAGAGAAAAAAATTAATAAAAAGGCAGAAGAAACAGATGTAAAAGCAGAAGAAACAGTTGTTGAGCCTAAAAGATCGCGTAGGAATAATACAACTGTAATTCCTGCTGTAGAAAATGTTAAGCCTAAAGGGAAAATGTTAGTGAAAAGTCAAAGTGCAGATGAAGTACAACCAAAGAGAACTCGCAGGAATCAAGCTAATAAGAGTGAGGAGAAAATAGAAGAACCGGTTGTAAAGAGACCTACGAGAGGAAAGAAGGTAATAAAATATATTCTGTCTTAGCACAAAAACCTTTAGACAGGGTTTAACTTTAAGCGCGAGTTCTCTTTAATCTGGTTTTGTCATATTTCACATAGACAACTGTTAAAGTGACAGATCCCTGGTTTAAAGTTAGTTGTTTTAAAATAATTTAGTTTTAACAGAAATTTTATTTTCTTTACCAGTTGTAGCGATATTTTAAGTCCCTTATGGCTATGTATTTAAATTGATGACAATTTATGAGTACTATTGAACATTTTTCTTTTATTTTCTTATAAATACTGTAAATTATAATATTTTTCTTTCTACAGGCTCAAGCTGAAAGTGTTCCGCCTACAGAAGGCCGTAAGAGGAAAACCATCGCGTCACCGGCTAAAGGTTCTATTTTATTAATTTTTATTGAAGTGAAACCTCTTTAGGCGCGTCGAGAGTAAAATTTCAAGGCGATACCGTCACGTCATTGAGTAAGGCGACGATTTTGTATCTATGAATCTTGCCAAAGAAGTTTCACTTCTGACACGTGTGTTCGGCACACGCTCGATTTGTGCGTTAAAAATATTGGCATACTGATAGGTTTTGGAAAAATAATTTAATTTAATATTTTATATTTCAGAAACAGGAGGCAGGGCTAAAAAGTTAAAAGTAACAGTGAACAGTCCAGCCAAGCGACAGACAAGAAACAAAGTTGTTCAAGGTAAGGAATATCTATACTATATATTATAAAGATGAAGAGTTTGTTTGTTTGAACGCGCTAATCTCAGGAACTACTGGTCCGATTTCAAATTTTCGTTTCTACTATTATTTGAGGGTACAAAAAATATGAAAAAAATACCTATTTGCTTAAATATAACTTTAAATTTCAGATTCTCAACAGAACACGCGCACTCGCAGACGGGGCGTTTGTTCTTGACCTCGACAAGTACAAATTTATTATTTAAGGTAAGATATCTTTTCTTTCGTAACAAAAGTGATCATGACGAATAACAAAATATAATTTTGAAGTTAGTTTTTCTTTAGTCGCGTTGAGAGAGAAAAATTTCAAGGTCGCGTTATGGCAATACCGTCACGTCATGGAGTAAGACGACGATTTTGATATCTTTGAATCTTACCAAGGAAGTTTCACTTCTGACACGAGCTCTGTACACAAGTTCTATATTATATGAATAACAATTTTAATGATATTTATTTGTATTTACAGATGCGGATGGATGACCGTGTATGTGTGAAGAGTTAAGACAATTGCGTTTTAGTTTTTATTTTATTTAATAGTTGTGTTTTAAGTTCTTTGATGTATCATGCTAAGTACAGTCAGCATATAACGGTATTGTTTTTATATATATGTATTACTTTTCATAATAAGTATTTTACTGTTTCATTCTAATTTTATATCATTACAATTATTTTTCCTTTTCATTTCTTTACTAGTTATTATTCATTTTATTTTTCTAATAAATATTTATCTATTCGTTAATAATTGAATAAATAACATTGATAAGAAGACAATTTTATGTTGACTGTACATTATTATTGCTTTTAATTTTAGAATAATTATGAAGACATGTTTAGTAATATATTATAACATATGTTTAGAAATGAAATGAAAGCTTTCAAATTTGATTCAATTGTTAGGTATTCTTATATGGTGTTTTTATATTTGATCAATATAATCAATAAATCCAAATTTGTGTGTGCTATTAATAATATCATAGAAAATTAGAACTCACATTTTGTGAGTCAAGTTTTAACGTGCTTTTAAATTATGTCTACGAAAATAAAAATGTATTTAATAGAAATTGTATAATTGTGATTGTAATTTCCGCTGTTATAATTCGTAAAACTAAAATATTGCATGGTTCTCTAACTTATCTATAACTTGATTAAATTCATAAATTAAGAAATGTTTGTTGTACACAAAAATAAACAAAAATGTATCGTCTAATGATCATAGGATTTGTGACCTTTATGCAATAATTTTTCTAAATCCCAACTAGGCTTTTACTATTAAAATATAGGTAAGTTTGCTATTGGTAAGTTTAACAAAACGGAATAAAACATTTCAGCATAGAAACATTTAGCAATAATTATTAAAGTACAATATTGCATTCATAAAGTATTTTAAATTGTTCGTATACGAAAAAAATTGTATTTTTGTAATTCCCAGTTGCCAATTCTATAGAAAATTATATTTGTGTATGTAGGTGCGTGTAGTGATTTAATGTTACTGTACTGTTCTTTGACTATTTTTATAGAAATTGACATTTTAAAATAATAACTTTGGCAATACAGTTAAATATAGTCAATTAGACACATATTTTTAGGTAATTTTTCATCATACAAAACACTAGAAAATTGTTATTGGTTATCAACATAATTATCGGAAACTGTTTAAAAATTTAATTTTGCAAAAGACATTGTGGATTGTAGACTAAGTTGTTTGAACTTATTCTTAAAAGCTCGAATAAAAACACTTTAGAATCATGACATCTGTGGACTTTTGGGATGTGAAAGAGTTGTAACAGTGTTTTAGTTAAAGTAATTCTAGTGAGATAATTGCTATTATAATATTGTTAATTTTGAAATAAATCGATAATTATTACTTTTTTGTTTTATTCCTTTTATTACATATATATCCCACATATTATTATATGGAGCGTCTAATTACGGTCCAAGACTCAAGAGCGCAATTTAAACTATGTTCTGGACGCACATTTTAGATTTTTGAATTTCTAATGTTTGTTATTGCAAAAGTAATATACATGGTGTAACCCAGGTCCCTGCCTAAGTATCAAATTTTTGATGTGAATCGTCTTAAAAATTAGTACTGAATACCATTGGCAGAACGGACCGTAAAGAATCTATCTACATCGTCTGATATTATAATAACTACGAAACTGAGCTAAAAACATGTGTAAAAACACGAATTAAGCGTTTGATATTTAGTTTTAATAAACAATATTTTTTTAGAAAAAATTCGATCAAAACCCGACTCGCGTTCGCATTTTTTCTATTTAAAATATCTCATGGATTTCGTGATTTAATGGTATATAATAACATTATGTAGTCAGCTTGCTCACTTGCTGCTATAAAAATATTTTGAAAAAAGTCAATCTAGTGTTATTTCAAAAACGCGAAAAGCGAGTACGTTCACACATTCCTGTCCGCCATTCGCGTGGTTACTCGCCGAAATATTCGTGCTGAGTGTTCTGTGTTGTCACGAAACGCATTTCACCACCATTTCACTGTTCACATAATCGCAAGTAGGTACATTAAGAATTCACGCTACACGTTGCCGGGGACGGGCCGTGTCGGAGCCGGGAAACATTTGAAACAATATGCACCGACATTTCAACACAGTCCGTGTGCTTTGTCCGTGCACGGCCGAGCCATGGTCACTTATTACAAAAAGTAAAAACATTAATGTTTGATAGTGCAGACCCGGAAGGGGGCATGGTCCAGTCGCGACATAGTGTACTGTGTAGCGTGAATCATTTTCTAAAACCGCGCAGTTTAGCAATTGGTTACTAATTTGTAGGTATAGCCTGATGGGATGGGATGATTGTATAGCCTAAAAGTTCCTACCAGGTTGATTTGGCTTTTGGAGGCGTTTTGTTACAATTTCAAGATGCTATAACACATTTTGAAATTTACGTATTTTGATGAAACTAGTTTATGTAGCTAATACTAGACACATACCAGATACCAACACATAATTTTATGAAAAAAATCGGAATGTTCAGACACATCTTTGTAAGTTCTTTCTAGTTACTACAAAAGTTTAGTTTCCATAGGTATGGGAGTGAATTGAAAATGCCATCACACTCTAGGTTTATCCAATTAAAATTTTAATTTGACTTCCATTGCAAGAAAAACCTGCTCTGTCTATTTTTGTAGGCTTACGTGGCGACATACTTTTAATTATAGTCCCTATAGAGATATAGAGATATTAAAAAATGGATAGTCGGTGTTTTATTGGAGTATGTTAGTTTATTAATTCTATTCTACGACTTGCCATAACACAAAAGTTGTGTTACAATTAGTCATGTTACAAGTGCAGTTTTTATGAGCAAAAATGGAGGCATCAACTTAAATACTGCTGCTATTGGAGAATAGAATTGTATGAAATAAAACAAAAAAAAAAAATTAATTGCATATTTATTGTTCGAGATACATACAGATATTAATACAAAATATACATCAAATGTTTAGTACGTACACAGTACAGTATAGAGTACAGAGTTAATTACGAAAAATAAGATTATAAACGAAGGAAATTGAAAGAATGATTATTATTAAGGCTGGGTTGCACCATGTTGATTTAGCAATAACAAACATGTTAAATTAACAGTTAGGGAAAATATGAGTTTATGACATTTGACAGTTTTATAGAGGACGTTTAAATTTCAACACTAAACTATAACCGCTCGTGTTTCACCCGTTAAAGCTGTTGTTAACGTCAAATAATTGTCAGAGGCGTCAAATACAAGATGAGATGAAATTAGGTTTGAGACTCTGATAACTTCTATGCTAAAAATACGCTGGTACAACCCATTTCGCTATCACTGTAAAAATTACCGTTACATACTGTTAAATTTGACATTACATTAACTATAACAAGAATATGGTTCATCCAAGGCTAAATATTACATATATAATAAAATCGTAGGAAAGTCAAAACTGTACATTGAATATTTTTTTTAATACTTGGGGCGTGATCTACAATCGATATCGAAGCCAAACATATAGTTATTATTAATCTTGTCTGTATGTCCTAGAGAGTAAATCAAACTGTTTATTTAATACATTTAACTTTAATAGGAATGTTTAATAAAATAATAATTTAATAAAATAGTTATTAAATTATTACTTTATTTATTTACAGATTCTATACAGAAACAATAATTCTAATGTAATTATTTATCATAACGATTCCTTAAAATTAACAAACACAAGATCTATTTTTACAATATCTATATTATAATTTATAACAATTATTAGAGTATATCGAGGAATAACTAACAGTGCATTAATTAGTAATTACTATTTTAATTACAAATTAAATATAAGCAGTTACAATATTGATTCATATTACTTTAAATCAGTTCTTTGCCACTTTTACAACTATGTATTTACATTCCCCTGCTACTTGCCGTAGAAGTACACTGAGTCAGTCCCCTGCCACTCAACTAGCCAGAACAACAAATCATTTCCCTGTCACACCACTAGTACTTCAAATCACACTTAATCAGTCCCCTGTACACTTTTCATAGTCTATTCCTCACTTAACCTGTCTCACAGGCCCCGCCAATCTAAACGTAGCGGCTAACAAATCAGCCAACGACGCGAATAAAGCCGGTCCAGTAGAAGGCGGTAAAGCGGCAGTTAATGTTCGCAATTCTGCCCCACCACCTCCACTAGACTCTAGAACGAAGCCTTTGACGCATTTGAGCACTAATTCTGCACGGCGCATGCACCACGACATCGTCATTTCCTGGAAAGAATAGTGCAGGGTAATGATTAATTTAATCTTATGGGATAATTGTGGGATAGTTTACTCTTATGGAATAATTGAGTAGGTACTAAAGCTTAAGCCACAGCAAATATTATGATTAGAATATTGAACACAGTTAATAGTTATTAAGATACAGCTTTACAATTTAAACAAAACATTTCTTTGTAATACACGACTAGAAAATGAAAATTAACCTACTAATATTGGTTCACAACTTTAAAAGTAAACTGATGAAGTCTTAAATCGACTATAAGGAGTTATAAAAAGTAACAATATAAAAGATATTTGTAAAGGACGAGCATACTATCAAGGTCAAGCGCAGGCGACAACGGGGCTCCCCACACAGCGACGCCACGTGTATGGAGCGGAGTTTCAACGCTACACGTGGAAGAAGAGGCGCACCGCGGTTTTGACGAGGCGCACCGCGGTTTCGACTATCGCGTTCTACACAGTACGCCACGTGTATTGCGTCTACACGTGGAGGAGGCGTGGCCTAGGCGGCACATGCAAGACAGCCGCCGCCGCTTTGAGCCGCTGCCGCCGCTTTATGCCTCGCCGCCGGGCGATGGCTTTGTGGCTCGCCGCACCGCTTTGAATATCGCCGCCGGTGACGCATATAAATAGCCCAACATTTGGAATTAAAGTCAGTTGCAGCAAGTACTTCTTCCAGACTAGTAGTGAAGAAGTAATAGTGAATAAGTAATAGTGATTAAGTATAAATTGTAATAGCGTACATAAGGGTCGATAATATATGTATGTCGAAGGAAGGGTGTTTTCTTGAACACAAACCCCAACAAATAATACAGTCCACAACAACGTCTGGTCCTACGAGCGCCGGATACTCCAGGAAGAGGAAACGCTGCCCGTGGAAGACCAGATCCTGCCGAAGAGAGGTACGCATCGGCAACGAGTTCACCTTCGAGGGGCGAATATCGGCAAACCGGTAACGTTGGTACTAGCCTGCTGGTGTTTTTGATCGTCACCAGGCGAGTCAGGTACCTACCGACGGGGCCGCGCTGTTGGTACTAGTCCAATGAGGTGAGTCGTAAGGTTTTTTACGGGTAGACTCGGGCCGTCGGGTGACCTTGGTGGTACGCGCCGGGAATCAGGGGTGCTGGTCAGCGGAACGAGTCTGCCAGTATAAGCCTGCGGTGCGTCACCTCTTTAGGCATGGTGGTTACCCGCAGCCAGGGTGAAGCTGCAGAAATGGAGGACCGGAGCCAGGAGACAGAGCGTGTGCGGCAAGAACGAATGCGGCGGCTGGTGCTGGACCCACTGGCATCGCCGTCTGACGCACGCTTGACGTCAGCCACAGACACAATGGAGATCCCGCCGCAACCGCGACGGCATTCGCCAGCGAGATCCGCTAGATCGGTGCGGTCGTCGGCGAGTACGGCGCGGCGGATTAAGGCGGCGGAATTAGAAGCGGCAGAGCGACTCGCCGCTATCCAGAGAAAAGAACTACAAATTGAGAAAGAACTAATAAATAAACGCTTACAGTTCGAGGTGTCCGCCATACAGGAAGACGAGGGCCTGCCAGAAGATACCGTCACCGCGACAGAAGAACGAAACAAGGTAGACGAGTGGCTCCAGTCACATCCTGTGCCGAAGGATGACAGACACCAGCGATCCGAACTAAGAAGAGGAAGATCGCCGACGCCGACCAGACGAACAGGAATAGAGCAGCTGGCGGCGTCCCTAGAGAAGATGGCGCGACCGCGCCTACGCCACGCGGACCTTCCGATATTTTCAGGTGCGATCGAAGAGTGGCTGCCGTTCCGAGCAGCCTACCGGGACACAAGCAGCATGTACCAAGTGTCCGACGCAGAAAACATCCAGCGGCTGCGTACCTGCCTGAAGGGGGAAGCAAGGGACGCCGTGGCAGCGCTGCTTCACACTGCTTCATCACCTGAAGCAGTCATGAAAACTTTGGAGCAGTGCTTCGGGAGGCCCGAGATAATAATCGACAGGGCCATGGAAGACCTAAGGAAGCTGCCGCGACCTGGAGCAGCGGCCAAGGACATCAACTGCTTCGCGGTAAAAGTGCAAAATGTGGTGTGTATACTTCAAACCATAGACAGAAAAGGATATTTGTACAATCCTATGCTAGCACGGGAGATATTGGACAAACTTAGTCCGCACCTGCGGTCTAGGTGGTGTGATTATGCTTATGCACAGGAAGGCACAGCGGATCCAGAGATCGTGGTGCTGTCCCGCTTCCTCATGAGAGAGGCGGACCGGGCGCTTCGCTACACCTACGCGCCGATGAGCAGCACTGCACCAGCGCGCAGAGACGCCGCAGCAGCAGCAGCAGCGGCAGCAGCAGCGCGACCTGCTCCACCGAAAAGGAAGTCTGCAGTATACACCATGGTCTCCGGTGAAGAGAAGAAAGAAGAGAAGAAAGAAGAGAAGAAAGAAGAGAAGAAAGAAGAGAAGAAAGAAGACTTCTGCCTGTGCTGCGGGCGCGACCACGCTATGGTTGCCTGCCCGCGCTACGCCAAGCTGTCGGTGGATGAGCGGTGGGCGCTGGTCAGGGAAAAGGGCGCCTGCTTCAAGTGCGCCACGAAGAGACATCGGCGCAGCTACTGTCGAGCGAAACCATGCGGCGTGAACCAGTGCCGCCGCCCGCATCATTCATCACTGCACGACGTTAGAAGAGAAGAGCCTGCTGCGTCGACCGAAGAAACCGTCATGGCGGTTGCTGACCGCGCAACCGCACCACCCCGCGCCGTCCTGCTGAAGATGTGTCCAGTCACCGTCGTCGGCCCACGGGGGGAGGTATCGACGCACGCACTGCTCGATGAGGGCTCCACCATCACCCTCATTGATGAGGACCTGGCGCAACAGATCGGCGCCGAAGGTCCCGCCACGCCGCTCCGCATCCACGGGGCGAACATGGAGCAGATTGAAGAAGGAAGTCGGCTGGTGACGGTGCAGCTGCGGGGGCAGAGCGACGGGACACTACACGACCTGCGTGCCCGCACGATGAAGAAGCTGCAGTTGCATCAGCAGTCCATCCCGGGATCCCTGCTTCGGTACAGACATCTGCGCGACATACCGGAACGTGAGGTATGTTACGAACAAGCACGCGCGGGTGTCCTGGTGGGTACCGACCACTGGGAGCATATCGTGACCAGAGAACTTCGGACGGGCGGCGCCGACGAACCTGCCGCCTCCAAGACAAATCTCGGCTGGGTGATACATGGAACAACGCCGCGTCGAATGATCGTCGAGAGAGACCGCGTGCTTCACGTCCGAGAACAACAAGCGGACCAGCGGCTGCACGACCTGGTGGCAGAGCACTTCAAGATCGAATCATTGAACATAGCCAGCAGACCGCGCCTCAGTGACGCCGACCGACGAGCGACATCCATCGTCGAGACGACTACGAAGAAGACGCCGGGCGGGTACGAGATCGGCCTGCCGTGGAAGAGGGATAATGACCGCATGCCGCCGAGCTACAATGCCGCGCTGCGGAGACTTCTGAAGATTGAAGCAAAAATGGACGCCGCGCCGGAATTCGCAGCCGAGTACACCAAGCAGATGAACAACTTATTTGAGAAAAGGTATGCGGTTCCGTGCGATGGCAGTGAAGGCGAGAGCAGCGTGTGCTGGTACCTGCCGCATTTCGCTGTGACCAATCCCAACAAACCAGGGAAGCAGCGATTGGTCTTTGATGCGGCAGCCAAAAGCCACGGGACTTGTTTAAATGATGAACTACTTGAGGGCCCAGACTTGCTACTATCACTGCCAGGTATATTATTTCGATTCAGGGAAAAGGCAGTGGCAGTCACAGCAGATATAGAGGAGATGTTCTTACAAGTGAAAATAAGACCCGAAGACCAGCCAGCGCAGCAGTTTTTATGGAGGGAAAGCCGACGCGACACGCCGCCACAGCACTATAAGACGACGTCCATGATATTCGGCGCAGCGAGCTCTCCATTTATGGCGCATTACATCCGTAATCATAATGCGCAGCAGCACGCAGAACAGTATCCAATGGCGCTGGAAGCGATAACGAAGAGTCACTACATGGACGATCTAATGGTGAGCTACGCCGACGCAGACGAAGCCAGACAAGCGATCAAAGAAATACGGACGGTGCACGCAGCGGCAGGCTTCAAGCTACGAGGATGGAACGCCAGCGACAGGAGCGTGCTGAGGGACGTGCCACGAGAACTGCACGCTAGCACACCAACGCAGCTGGGAGGAGCGCAGCCAGCCCCGAAGATCCTCGGGCTAATTTGGGACGCCGAGGAAGACGCGCTAGGATTCAACACAGCAATGAACAGGGTACCGGTGGAGGTGCGAGATTGCAAGCGCCCGCCAACCAAGCGCGAAGCATTAAGTGCGGTAATGTCAATTTATGACCCACTAGGCCTCTTAAGTTATTTCACCATCCGTGCTAAAATCATATTGCAGAGCCTGTGGCGCCTCCAGATTTCGTGGGACGAGCCGATACCTGAACAAGAGGGCGAGCAGTTTGCAGGCTGGCTGGCGCAGCTGGAAGCAGTCAGCGCACTACGTTTGCCGCGATGTTACGCAACGGACAACGTCGAAGACATCGAGCTGCACGTGCTATGCGACGCCAGTGAACAAGCTTATGCAGCCGTGGCGTACTGGCGTATGCGGCGAACGGACGGCAGCGTGCAAGTGAAACTCGTCTCGGCGAAAGCGAAGGTGGCACCACGACGCGCGCAGACAATCCCGCGCCTAGAACTACAAGCGGCGGTGATCGGCGCCAGACTCGCTGATCAGATAAGAAGAGAGCACAGGTATGACATATCTCGTACTTGGTTTTGGACAGACTCATCGACGGTGGTGCACTGGGTGCGCAACGATGCAAAGAGATACACGCCGTTCGTCGCGCATCGCCTCGGTGAGATTGGAGAACTAACACAAAGGGAAGAGTGGCGGTGGCTGCCGACTCACGAAAACGTTGCCGACGACGCCACCCGCCTAAGTTTCACCACGGGACATGATCGATGGTTCCAGGGTCCAGAATTCCTGATGAAGACGGAGGACCAGTGGCCCACGGAGAAGGAACTTCGAGAAACTACGGACGAGGCTGATGTACTGCATGTAAGCGAGCTGCCACGGAAGATGGAATGGCTGCCGGATCCAGAGCGCTTCTCCAAATTCCGCACACTGGTGGGAGCAACAGCAAGGGTGCTCGCATTCATTGACATACACATCAGACACACGGCGACGAGACTAGAATGTCGCCACCTGGAACAAGCCGAACGACTGTTGGTGCAGCGCGCACAGAACGACAGCTTTGGGGAAGACATAAAGCGAATCAAGGACGCGCGCCCCATCAGCAGATCCAGTAGACTGTACAAATTGGACCCGGTAATGGAAGACGGCGTGCTGAGAGTAAGGGGCCGCATAAACGCAGCCACGGCACCCGACACGGTAAAGAAGCCGGTGATCCTCGACGGCCGGCACAGAATAACCAGACTAATAGTGTTACAGGAACATTGTGCCGCCGGACACGCCAACCGCGAGCGTGTCACCAACGACCTGAGGCAGCGCTACTGGGTCATCCACCTGCGGCCTACAGTGCGCGCTGTGGAGAAGAACTGCGCGCTGTGCCGAGTACGCCGAGCAATGCCGCAGGTCCCAGCCAAAGGGGACTTGCCGCGCGCTCGCCTCGACCCGTTCCACCGACCCTTCACCAACTGCGGGGTCGACTACTTCGGGCCAATGATGGTCAAGATCGGACGAAGAAGAGAGAAGAGATGGGGCGCGCTGTTCACCTGCTTGACATCGCGCGCCGTGCACCTAGAGCTCGTCGCGTCTCTATCAACGGACTCAGCCATCATGGCGCTGAGGAGAATGGCGGCGCGCAGAGGGTGGCCTCGTCTGATGTACTCAGACAACGGGACAAACTTCAGGGGCGCCGATCAAGAACTGAAGAAGGCGTACAACGAGTGGGCGCCGGCGCTACAAGAAGAAGCGCTGCGCCATCGAATGGAGTGGCGCTACATACCGCCGGGTGCGCCGCATCAAGGCGGTGCTTGGGAGCGGCTGGTGCGGTCAGTGAAGACCGCGCTCGGCGCGACACTACGGGAGAAGGCGCCACCAGAAGAAGTGCTGTGGACTCTGCTCACCGAAGCGGAGTTCGCGGTGAACGCGAGGCCGCTGACTCACGTGAGCGTGAGCCCGGACGATCCCGAAGCCCTCACGCCCAACCACTTCCTGCTGGGCTCCTCAACGGGACTGCCGACGACGGGGCCGTGCGACGAAGCAGACCGACGGACCTGGCGCGCCAGCCAGGCGCTCGCCGACCACTTTTGGCGCCGATGGATCAAGGAGTACCTA
This sequence comes from Colias croceus, assembly GCF_905220415.1. NCBI lineage: Eukaryota > Metazoa > Arthropoda > Insecta > Lepidoptera > Pieridae > Colias > Colias croceus. The sequence continues at coordinate 5,958,499 of NC_059560.1, forward strand.
CCGACGCTCGTGCCACGGGGGGAGGCGCGAAAGGACACGCGACGCCTCGAGGAAGGTGACGTGGTCATCATCGTGGACCACGTCTTGCCGCGCAACACATGGCCCATGGGGGTCGTGGTGCGCGTTCACGCCGGGCCGGACGACGCTGTGCGGGTAGCCGAAGTGAAGACCAAGAGCGGGATCTTCAGACGCCCCGTCAGCAAGCTCGTCGTGATGAAGGAGGCTACGCAAGCTACGCCGGGGGGAGGACTGTAAAGGACGAGCATACTATCAAGGTCAAGCGCAGGCGACAACGGGGCTCCCCACACAGCGACGCCACGTGTATGGAGCGGAGTTTCAACGCTACACGTGGAAGAAGAGGCGCACCGCGGTTTTGACGAGGCGCACCGCGGTTTCGACTATCGCGTTCTACACAGTACGCCACGTGTATTGCGTCTACACGTGGAGGAGGCGTGGCCTAGGCGGCACATGCAAGACAGCCGCCGCCGCTTTGAGCCGCTGCCGCCGCTTTATGCCTCGCCGCCGGGCGATGGCTTTGTGGCTCGCCGCACCGCTTTGAATATCGCCGCCGGTGACGCATATAAATAGCCCAACATTTGGAATTAAAGTCAGTTGCAGCAAGTACTTCTTCCAGACTAGTAGTGAAGAAGTAATAGTGAATAAGTAATAGTGATTAAGTATAAATTGTAATAGCGTACATAAGGGTCGATAATATATGTATGTCGAAGGAAGGGTGTTTTCTTGAACACAAACCCCAACAAATAATACAGTCCACAACAATATTAAACTAAACATTTCTTTGTAATACACGACTAGAAAATGAAAATTAACCTACTAATATTGGTTCACAACTTTAAAAGTAAACTGATGAAGTCTTAAATCGACTATAAGGAGTTATAAAAAGTAACAATATAAAAGATATTAAACAATTATAAAAGATATTAAACTTATAATACCTCAGTAAGATCGTGTCTCAGTAACAGCGGTATAGTGATACTCGTGACGTCATTGCAACACGCCGACTTCAATATGTTGCGGAGAGCGAGGATCGCCGGGTGCCGGGATGTTATGTCTCCTGTAAATTGTTAAGTCAGTAAATAACAATAGTATAGGTAAATAAAATAATTTATTCAAATTGAATTACATATTTACAAATACTGTGTCATAGATTAGGTTAGATTTTTTGCATTTTTTCCACAAATAAACATATTATCTCTGTTCTATTCAGACCCCAATTTTTTACAGTCTAAAATTTTTTTACGATTTTTGGATTTTTTTCCCTCTTTTCACAAATGAACACACTGCAACCAGTTTTAATCCGTTCTGCCTCACAGGAACCCCTTATTTTATTCTCAAATTGTATTTTTTTTGCTTTTTTCCATATTTTCCCCACTTTTTTTTCACCTGCTCTCGCTGCTTGCGAGGTTGCTGTGCCGCGTGAGCTACACGTCGCCGGGCTGCAGCGAGTGCTTGCACTTGTTCTTACTAGTTTTATATATGCCTACTGGGCCCTATCTTTGTATGGAGAAGATTTTTTGTCATTTTTTGCGATTTTTACTACAAATGAACACATAGCGACTTGCTTTAATCTGTTCTCACTTATAGGGACCTCTAAATTTCTTCACAAATGGTTTTTTTTAGATTTTTTGCGACTTTTTTTTCAATTTTTTGTATTTTTTTTCATATTAAGTCTTCTAGACCTGCTCGCATCTGCTCATCATCAACCACTAGGTGATAAACGAGGTGTGCTTCAGCGAGGTTGCTGTGCCGCGTGAGGTACACGTCGCCGGGCTGCAGCGAGTGCTTGCACTTGTTGGTACGCGCGTCGTTGTTGTTTATGCGCTCTGTGTTGCGTTTTTCTGCCTGTGGAGTTTTGATAAGAAAAGTGAAAAAAAAATTCATGATGAGATTTTACATCCAAAAATGAGAACCATATTAATTAAAAATTAAACAGTTAAAAGTTTCATTTGTGAATTATTTAAGTAAAGTGACGATGTAAATATTATAAATATGACTTCAAGAAATAAAAATTAAATACATATCAAAATATACAGTGTCAATCTAGTGTCAGTCAATCGTAATTCTGATAAGTTAAAAATATTGTCCAAAAACTTCCCGCCCTACTTCGTCAAAAATTACTAAATCATATGAAAATAATATCAATTATATTCAATTTACCGGTTCCAAAACTTTTTCACTAATATCTCTCAACTGTATTTCCACATCATCAAAATGGTGTTCTGTGGCCTCTCTAGCCAATTTTACTAAAGGAGATCTGGTTGGTTTGTGGTCTGCGAGCAATACCACTGCACTCAAGTCGTTTGAATATAACGCTAGAGCTGGCTGTACTCGATTCCATGTACCACTGAAAAGTTATTATTATATTAGTTAGATATTAAAAAAAAACAAACTACCCTGTCTGTTTATCCACGATCCAGTCTAACCGTATACAAAATGTCATCAAAATCGGTTCAGTAGTTTAGGCATGAAAACAATAGATACACAGATTTACACATTTTTATAAACAACAGCTCATAATCACACTCAAAAGTGTCAGAATTAAAACTCTGCCAACTCGTCTTTAGGCACAGTTTTTAATTAACGATACAATATTTGATAGATTTTTGAACATAATTGCCACAAAATAAGGTGTTAATTTCGTTGAATGTTTAAAACTCTTTTGACATTTTAAAAGGCGATTATGAGTCCAGTTGTTTAGAGTGTGCCAATAATTAGGATAGATAAATATCAATAAATAACACCTACCTATCGCCCCTATTAACAGAGCACAGATCCATAATATCTACAACGACCAGGCATATATTGTGCGTCTGTTTGAGCTCCGATCCCAAGTGCATAGTGAAGCTCTTCTCTAGTCGAGGCGTTCCAGCGATAATGAACAAAGATGGGAGCTGAACTAGTATAGATAACTATTTATATAACTCACCTATCTCCTCTATTAACAGAGCACAGATCCATAATATCTACAGCAACCAATCGTATATTATGCGTCTGTTTGAGCTGCGAGCCCAAGTGTATGGTGAAGCTTTCTTCTAGACGAGGAGGTGCTGGTTGTAAAGGCCCCGGTAGTTCTGGCGGGAAGGAACATAGCGGGGAGTTGCTGGAATAAAAGATATACTTTGTACTTTAATAAATAACTTTACTTTACTTTAATAAATAACTTTATTCTCAAACATACAATCATACTATAAACAAGCAATAGTAGTAGATTATAGTCTGTATTTTGGGTTGCAATGGCCTTCCATTGTGAATTACAGTTGAATTTACGCTTTGGTTTGGTATTAGTACTTTCTAGTGGTATAAGTTGTGTTTTGTAGGCGTGTAAGCTGTACTTCATAGTGGCATTTTGATTATAGTTTTGTTTCTGTCATTGTGTGTTCATAATAATTATAAATTAGTAAAGTTGCATATAATGTATGATCTAAGTAAAATTGTTATAACTTTGAAATAATTGAAAACGATGTGATCCATAACAGTGTTGAATTATTTGTGTGACATACTTGGATATTTTTACATTATGAAAATAAAGCACAAAAGTAACCATACCTCGGAGTAGCATTCTCGTTCAACTGATAATCATCAATAGCGGCCATTAACCACGCTCGATGCGCCGCTCGCTGCGCGTGCCGTAACGCGTCTAACTGCGACTCCCATCGACCTGACGCTACACTTTGTTCCTCGAAATGTTTAGCCGCAAGCGCATTGATTTCCTCCTCTGTGCTTGAGACGTTGAGGAGGCGTATTTTTTGCTCCATTTCTTCTGTTTGTCTGTAATGTGGATGTTGTTTATTGCAGATAAAATAAATGTTGATAATAAGAGTTTATAAGTCATTTTAACTGTCTAAATAATTATTTGTATAAATATCATAATTTATTATATCAATTCATTATTCAGAATATTATAATAACCAAATAAGGCAAAACTTGAAATAAGGACAACATTTTAATATACATATTATGTTGAATCCATACTAATATTATAATTAATGTGAAAGTAACTCTGTCTGTCTGTCTGTTTCTCAATCACACCTTAACTACTGAACCAATTTGCATGAAATTAGGTATAGAGATATTTTGATACCCGAGAAAAGACATAGGATAGGTTTTATCCCGGAAATCCCACGGGAACAGGAACTATGTGGGGTTTTCTATGATTGTGCGGGCGATGTCGCGGGTGGAAAGCTAGTGCATATTTACATTATACATTTCATAAGCCACCTTATTATATTTTTGACTCTTTTTTAAAGTTAAATGTTCAAGTAAACCAAAACTATAAGTATATAGATATAATACATATTATATAGTAGGTAAATAGGTAATAAGTAATTACAAACTAATTAGTATATTACTAGCTTTCCACCCGCGGGATCGCCCGCGCAGTCAAAGAAAAACCCGCATAGTTCCCGTTCCGGTGGGATTTCCGGGATAAAGCCTATCCTATGTCCTTTCTCGGGTATCAAAATATCTCTATACCAAATTTCATGCAAATTGGTTCAGTAGTTAAGGCGTGATTGAGTAACAGACAGACAGACAGACAGAGTTACTTTCGCATTTATAATATTAGTATGGATGTAAATACATATCAAACTACTTAAATCATTAAAATTTTAAGTATACCTCTCAGTAAGTTTCTTAACATCATCATCTCTATTCTGAATCATATTCATAACAGTTTTAGCGTAAGAACTCTCAACTTGTAATATTGTTTCCAACGCCGGTGAATGTACCAACTTATGATAAGCTGCAGCAAAGACTTCTTCATCTGACGAACCTTTCTGTTCAGCAAATTCTAATACATTCTCTTTAAAAGATTTCTCCCAGCCCTTTATAATACCTTCTATATTGAGTTCCCCATTTTTTAATTGGTTGAGGAGTTTTTCATCTCTTTCATTGTGAAAGTTTTTTGTTTCTTCTGCTATGAAGTTGGCTAGCTTTTCATTTAATTCTGAAAGCAGACATGATGTTACAATACATTTTTTTTATCTTTGTATTCAAATCTAAAAGCTATTTGTTTATTTAAGATTACAAAAATAGATATGCTTACCTATCACTAACTTAAATGAGGCTTGCTATGTTTTACCTTGGTTATAGTTACTCAAGTTATTACAAACCTAAGTAACTGAATTTTCTGTTAAACTAATTTATTGATTAACAATAGGATCGCAGTTATAATACATACATAAGGGGCGTCTACTAATTATTTATTAGGCAATGTTTAAATTTCGAATCTATTTCGGCCATGTTTACTTTTAATTCCAAATTAAAAATGTGTAGGTACTCACCGTCTTCCAAGTATACTGGTATATGGAACATCTTTATGACTCTCTGAACTAGCTCCCGAGATGACCCTTCATAAGGAATCTCCACCGGCACTTCCAATTTGAAGAGTATTTCTTCATTAGTGCATGTTGGAAATGAAAACTTAAATGTTTTTGTCACGTTTTGCACAGTTTCTGTAGTCATTGTGTTTAAATGTCTATGTAGTTATTAGTACAAAAATAAATTAAGTTTAAAGATGTAGGGAATAATAGATATTATCTTCTTTATTTGTTTTGTTCCGTTTTGTTCACTGTTCAGTTGTCAGCTGTCAGAACATTAGAATTGGAACATGACATTAATCGTGTCATGTTTTGTTAAATGTCAAGTGTTCGTGTTCTGTTTGACGCAGAATTCCGAAAACGCTTGTTATTTATGTTGTGTCGGTAATTTATATAATCCTTAATAGCCTTACTAATATTATAAATGCGAAAGTAACTCTGTCTGTCTGTTTGTTACTCAATCACGCCTAAACTACTGAACCAATTAGCATGAAATTTGGTATGGAGATAATTTGATACCCGAGAAAGGACATAGGCTACCTTTCATTGAGAAATATGTACCACGGGCGAAGCCGGGGCGGACCACTGGTCTATAATATAAAGCAGTTTTTTTGTTTGAAACAGCTCATACCATACCACATACTTTATTCTTATAGTTTCCTTTTAAATTAATAAATAATATGTGTAATTGTAATAATTTAAGGACAGAAACGTCTACACTCTACATCAACAAAAATATCTTGTACTTATATGAAAATAAAAATTAATATACCTACAAAACACTTTCAAGTTCTATGGCTCATCTGTAAACAGTTCTATAAAGGTTTCTACTATTAGAAGGAATAATTAAGAGAGCCAAAGATTTAACTTTTATACTTTTGTGTTTTATGCATCGTCCAAATTTCAGTGTAGGTACTGCTGAATGTTATTTTTAGGTAACTTTTGATAGCTGATATTTGATTCCCAAAAATGTGTAGGAAATATTATTTCTTCAGAGATATTTTCTCAGAAACAGTGTTTATTGCGCAACATTCGAATAATATGGTAGATAAAGGGTATTGTGTTACTGAGGGAAAATTCAAGAAGTTTATGTCTCATTTAATTTTAGACAATTTAGAAAGTGCCAAGAATTTCAGGAAGGTAAAGCAATCACTATTGAGTTCCTATGTTTTGGTCATTTATGACTTAAGCTTCTACATTCATCAATGTATGAATTTGGTGTGTAGGTGTGTAATGATAAAGACCAGGTTACTACAAAACTAGGCTTAAAGCCCTATTTTAGTCAGACTTGTGAAAAACTTTATTTGAAACAAAACAAAAATGAATACATAGTATTCCTTGCATCCCTCGTCTCCCGCCGTTTGTTCGCACAAACACCCGTGGTAGGGACAGTTGTACACGCCATTTTGTATAGTAGAACTATATTTTCATTATATATAAATTAAAAAATGGAAACAATAAATTACATAGAGATATAAATAAAAAATAATTTGGTTCGCAACGCGTTTAATCTTCGAACCGCGGGCCGGGTGGTAGCCACTCTATAAGTTGACGCTCTTCATCGCTTGGAATATATTTACGCGGCTTCACCGCCCTCCTCCTCCTCAGCGCTGGCGGTCAGCATGGTGATCAGCTTCTGGGTGTCGATGTAGCCTTTGTCGTCGATCTCCATCTGGTCGTAGGCCTCGTCGACCTCGTCGGGGGAGAACTTGTCACCCCAGGTCATGAGGGCGTGTCTGAGGTTCTCGGAGTCGATCTTGCCGTCCTTGTCGAAGGTTTTGAAGGCGTTGATGACTACGTCGTCTTCGTCGGATCCGCCGGACATGCGGTTCGCGAAGAGGGTGAGGAGCTGGGTGAAGCTGATGGGGCCGGAGGCTTCGCCGACCATGTCGTCGAGCTCCTTCTCGGAGGCGAGCCTGCCGAGGGAGTCGAAAGTGGCACGGAGGTCGCTCTTGCCGATGATACCGTCCTTGTCGTGGTCCATTAGCTGGAAGGCCTGGAACAAGAGAAACGTTTGTTACTTAATGTGCCATTAATATTAATATATTGATGTTGTGAAGTAAAATATCGACCGTTTGTTCTTTCTATTTTTTATTATTTTTAAGTATCTTTAATGTTAGTCATAATAAGGATAGAATATTCAGAAAAGCTCAAACAATAGCGATGTAATTTGTTTATTAAACAAATTGTCTTCCGCACGAGATAACGTGATGATGGTTTTGGAATTTAGATATCGGAATGGGAAGACGATTGTTCTGTTTTTTCGACAGGAAATATACCTTGAGTTTAAAGTTATTAGCTACAATATTGATAGTTGAACTTAAATGTTTCAGGAAATAATTAAATGTAATTCTCCCTCCCCAAGGTCGCAATCTAAAGATTATCGTTATTACTATTTACTAAAACATTAAAACCTACCATTTTATCTGACCATTTGAACCAAAAGGTTCTAGAAGTACCTAATGGTGCCCCAATGTTAAACTTTACGATCAGCATTTTACGAGCTAATAATCTGCTACAGAGCCTTTGTATATTGCCAATACTTATGGTCCATTTTACAGCAGATTTTTTTTTTAATTGGTAATAGGGAAGCGCTTGACCACAATCTCGCCTGATGTTAAGCTGAGATAATATGGTCTAAGATGGAACGCGCTTCCCTAGAAGGTACCTGTTTACTCTACGCTCGAAGACCCCCATGTTGTACTCGTCGGGGAACACAGATTCAGGAAGCATGTTCTAGTCCCTCGCGGTTCGTATAAAGAATGTGGATCCGAACCGCTTAGTCCGGATACATGGAACGTCCACCATATGGCGATGCCTAGAATCTGTGCGCCTCGACGATCGATGGATGATACGGTCAACTTAATAACGAGTTTACACTTACTTCTTTGAACTCAGCGACCTGCTTCTGTGTGAACATAGAGAAGACATTGGAACCGGTGCGCTTGGCCTTGCGGCTTCCGCGGGAGGATTGTCTCTCAGCGGGGGCTTCAGCAGGGGCCTCCTCAGCGGGCGCTTCTTCTTTGGTCTTCTTCTTCTTGATCTTCTTTTCCTTGTCCGCCTGTGGAGGGGAATTTGTAGTAGAAGCTTTGAGCTCGAAATAAAGGTGTGGATGAAGTATTTTTATTAGGATGTGTGGAAAGTGGTCCTATTTAGTGAATATTTATTTGTCTTTTATAATTTAAGTATTATAACTCGTGTTTTATTGTGTTGAAACTAATAAGTGGACTACGTAAGACTGTAAACCATTTAAAGCTGAAAGATTGTTTAAGTATTGATTGTTTGTTGTTTTGGAATTGAATTTACGTAGTTCTTAGAAAGAAGTCATGTCTAGAAAATGTAGAAATTATTTACCAACGCAAACTATTAAATAAATTATTACCTATTGAGTAAATCAGAATGAACTTTATTAGGTTGTTGAACATCTTAAACCGACGTAATTTCCATTTACTATTCCCGACGTATTGATCCATATTATTAATCACTATGCTCTTTTAACTATCTCCAATTACTATGGTAAGCTTTAAAAGTTGATAGACTTTTACTTTTGTATCAAAAATCGATATTTAGTAATCGCATTCTTCGCGTCTTTATATTTAGCACGAAGCCGGCATCATCTTACACGCCTAAATCATTTCATAACGTTCGGCTTCCCAAAATAGAAACCTATCTACTTTCAGTTACAGTTCATACTGTAAGCCCGGGCTTTTCTATTTTTATTCTGTAAAGCCGGATGACTGAAATCCGAATCAAATATTTTTAAGAAGATCATCGGTTGGTATGCTTTGCGACAGATAGAGCAGAATAAATTAATTTGGAACGTTCGCGTTACTCCTCGGATCTTATACAATATACTATTAGGTATTTGAATCTACTATTATGCAAACTGTTATTTATCCAATTGGAAAACCACGTAAGTTTTCAAAATGCTTCAAAAATTTAACCGAATTGATCAACTTGATGATTAATAGCTTCAAATGACTTCATAGCGTTCCGTGCACCAAGTTGCTATTCACCTCCGGTAGGCTTTATCTCTGTATTATCATGATCGCACTGTTCCCTTCACACCACTATGTAATCACTGTGTTCCACTACATGTCACTATCACTTACTTACCATTGTGTTGTTTGTTAGTTCGACGGAAGAGAGACTGTACCGTTCGGCAGTCCCACCCTGACTCCGAGATCCCGTACCCGTTGGATTTACCAAGAGTCTCGGCTCCCCCTCCCCTCGACTCCCACAAACTCTCCATTCCATATATAGTTCGCCAAAACGATAGGTATTGGAGTGTCAGAGTGGTTCCGTTTGCTGACCCGGCCGGCCGTATGTTACGAAAATAATTCTGTCCCATTGCTATTCTGTTGAACCACTCAATTGTTATGTGCATTTCGATTTAGCGTGTTGCTACGCGTTCAATATGTAATTAAAGTCTCTAGGTTTATTTGTTTACTTTTTTTAATGATCGGACTTTGAAAATAAGATTTTCAAATTAACTTCTCAAATACTATTCTGAAAATTTATTTCAATTATATAGGGGAAGTCAAGTGTTTATTAGATACCTACTGTTTTATCAGATTATGAAGCAATATCTTTTATGTCATAAAAACAAACAAACAGAATTGTTTTGTTTTCATTTTTGATCCCTAAGTTTTCACTTTTCGTAAATGAAGTTATGATTCAGCTTATGCTTTTTTATGAATTTTACAATGTTATTCATTATTAGATATGCATATTAATATAATGTTCATCAACATTCCAGTTCATAGGTATTATTTGTAGAAGAATAATAAATATCAAGATTAACAAATGTATGGAATCCATAACGAACTCTTTATAATTTGCTTCTGACTAATTTTACACAAGTATCAGATAGAGTTGTAATGTGCATAACCAATTGTTTAAATTGAAGTGAACAATAAGATCATTATATACTATGTTTATGTAAATATTTTTCATGATACATTCTTTTATGTCCTTCATAATTAAATAAATAAAAATGATGTATTTTATGATACCTATTGTTGCTCCATTCAGAAAAACTTATTTAATGTAGAGGCGTAGAGGGTATATAAATTGGTTTTTAACAAGATGATGAGTTACATAGGTACATTATGATTTGTTTATAGTTGATATATCTATGCTATAATAATAATTCCTGCAACATAAGGTTGAAAGATTTTATTCTTACATTCTATGTAAGTTTTTTTCATAAGTCTAACGTAGAGCGAAGTAAGATGCTGTTTGATTAGGAATTTAACTTCTGTTTATTTAAAGTTCTGCTACACGTTGTTCTTTTGATTACTTCATCAAATACCATCCATATACAAAATAACAATACCAAAAAGTATTGTTATTTTGTAAAATTCACAATTTGATATTGACAAAGTATCGAAAAGCGATGGTATTGATTACAATAAGGCTATTTCTGTGATGGTGACTAATAATATTTATAAATACCGTCGCCCGCCCAGCGCATCCCGACCTGAATAGACGCGCTAACTGTTCAGGTGTTTTTAAGAAAATTACAAATACTAATCACCTTTCAATGTGGTTATTCCCTTGTATATTTGGGGCAGACGTGAAATTAGTTTTAGATTCTGATAAGTTCCATTGGTCGATTTATTTCATATTACAAAAGGTATATAAATGCTCTACTATATATGTACTGAAAAACCGAATCCATACATAACATAAACATATTCTCTGTCGCTGTCTGTCCGTTCCTTTGTTTTGTGTTTTTTTTCAATTATAAGTAGGTATTATTTATTAGATTAAAAAAAAAGCGAGAGAAAAGCTAGTATTATAATAATTTAATAAATAAGCTTCCGCAAAAGTTTCCGAGTTTATGAGGATAATTTTCGAGTTCATTCTCTTTATTGGTTGTAAGGTTAATGACGTTTATGCGCAAACTATCGTACTCTACATGTCCTCCCTATAGATTTTAATTTCATATGTCTTCTGGTCAAACCTAGTGCCAGATAGTTTAAATAAGCTCTATCTCTTTAAAGATATTTAGGTACGTATAGGATACCTACCTACCTAGTAAAACTTAACCTAGAGCTAAATAAGTACCTAATGCAAATGGAGCATGTACAAAATTTAAGATTCCCTAACAACTTTCAAAAAGTACCTACATCATGCAATTCGTAAATGCCAAAGTTTATTGAACGAAATTTAACTTGGTTTCAGACCATTACTTGTGTAAAAGTAAAGGTTACTCGACATACTTACTTATTTTATCACAAAGAAAGATAAATAGTTCGAGATTATTTATGTAACCTTACCGTTAGGTAAGGTTACATAAATAATTATTGTTATAATATAATCGAAATAATCTATACATATAATAAATCTGTAGAAGGGTCAATTCTGTACATTGAAAATATTGAAAAAATAACTAGCAGGGGGTGTTACTGGATCGATACGAAACCCAAATATGTGATTAAAAAAATTTTTGTCTGTCTGTCTGTCTGTCTGTATGTGAAGACATCACGTGAAAACTACTGGTTCGATTTCGATGAAACTTGGTATAATTATACCTTATTATCCTGGGCGTCTTATAAGCCAGAGGTATTAGGAGAGGTCGAGAGGTTCTACCGGCAACTTTACACCTCAGTTGCCAAGCCTGTTTCTAGTCCGGCGAAAGACCCAAGAGCCCGACTAACCCGACATTTCACCGAAGATATTCCGGACATCAGCCTGTACGAGATTAGGATGGCTCTGAAACAGCTTAAGAACAACAAGGCGCCGGGTGAGGACGGAATCACCTCTGAGCTTCTGAGAGCGGGTGGAAAACCAATCCTCAGAATGCTACAGAGGCTATTTAATTCCGCCTTACTCGAGGGCACAACGCCTGAAGCATGGAGCAGGAGTGTGGTTGTTCTGTTCTTCAAAAAGGGAGACAAGACCCTATTGAAGAACTACAGACCGATATCACTCTTGAGCCATGTTTATAAGCTGTTCTCAAGGGTTATCACGAATCGTCTCGAACGCAGGTTAGATGACTTCCAGCCTCCCGAACAAGCCGGTTTCCGTAAAGGCTTTAGCACCATAGACCACATCCACACGCTGCGGCAAATTATACAGAAAACCGAGGAGTATAATTTGCCACTATGCTTAGCGTTTGTGGACTATGAAAAAGCCTTCGATTCGATCGAGACCTGGGCCGTGTTAAGGTCTCTCCAGCGGTGCCGTATTGACTATCGGTACATCGAAGTATTGAGAAGCTTGTACGAACACGCCACCATGTCAGTCCGAGTACAAGATCAGTGTACAAAGGCAATCCCATTGCAGCGCGGTGTAAGACAAGGCCATGTGATCTCACCCAAACTTTTTACCGCTGCTTTGGAAGATGCCTTCAAACTGTTGGAATGGAAAGGACTTGGCATCAATATTAATGGCGAGTACATCTCTCATCTTCGATTTGCCGATGATATCGTAGTCATGGCAGAATCCATGGAAGACCTTAATGCAATGCTCGATGACCTCTACAGAGTTTCACAACAAGTGGGCCTTAGCATGAACATGGACAAGACGAAAATCATGTCGAATGTCCATGTTGTGCCCACTCCAATCTCTGTTGGAAACTCTACTCTCGAAGTTGTTGACGAATATGTCTACCTAGGACAAACCGTCCAATTAGGCAGGTCCAACTTCGGGAAGGAGGTCAATCGTCGAATCCGACTCGGATGGGCAGCGTTCGGGAAGTTAAAGAACATCTTTTCGTCCAAAATCCCTCAGTGCCTGAAGACTAAAGTCTTCGAGCAGTGTGTGTTACCAGTGATGACCTACGGAACAGAGACGTGGCCTCTAACCCTGGGCCTTGTGCACAAGCTCAGCGTCGCCCAACGTGCTATGGAAAGGGCTATGCTCGGAGTTTCCCTACGAGATCGAATCAGAAATGAGGAAATCCGTAGGAGAACTGGAGTCACCGACATAGCTCGCCGGATTAGTACGTTGAAGTGGCAATGGGCGGGGCACATAGCCCGTAGAACCGATGGCCGTTGGGGCAGAAAGGTTCTGGAATGGAGGCCACGAACTGGACGACGAAGCGTGGGACGACCTCCCACAAGATGGACGGACGACCTGGTCCGAGTGGCAGGGAGCCGCTGGATGCAGGCCGCCGGTGACCGGTCGTACTGGAAATCCTTGAGGGAGGCCTTTGTCCAGCAGTGGACGTCCCACGGCTGAAACGACGACGACGACGACGATCCTGGGCGTAAAATAGGATACTTTTTATACTGGAAAATTACGTAGAAAAAAAATTAATCTCAATTTTTCAGTTATCCATAGACGTTGTTCTGTAGTAGGTACCGCGAACACACGTTGCGTATTATTATAGTCCTAGCCGTATTTGGGTCCAATAGATATTTATAAGATGTCATTGTCCGAGTTACTCAAAATGGAGAAATAAACCATCCACGCAAAGACCGACATCCGCGCGGACGGAGTCGCGGGCGGAAGCTAGTCGTTAATATAATCGAAACGTAAAACACAATAAATCAAATGTATTTTACTTCCGATAGATTTAAATTGTTAAATTTAATTTATGACGCCGAAATATACAAAGAAATAGAATGTATCGATTGGTGACCTACATTTAGCAACATAAACTATTTTTTAATAGGAGCAATGGAAAGGTAATTAATTTTTACCCTTGCAATTCACAATCTAATGACTTGAAAATAAATATGTAATTAACTCGATGGACATAAAATAGTATTCTAGATTTTGTTTCAGTAACAAGGGATGGCCGTTCTTTTAGGATTTAACTTATTCCAGTAACTGGTAGTTAGTATCTATAGGAATTTTAACGTGTTTTGATTTCAGTTTGAAGTTAAGTCCTATCTTTGAATCTATCTTTGATTACCTTTCTCCGAACCATAATCTGTTTACGCATTTCATGCGTTCCATTCAAACAAACATTACTATGCGTATTATGTCACTATACTTAAGAGACTGTGACGTCACAGATATCTGTGTCTAACCATATACCCGTCTCACTCGTTAAGTTAACCAACTTGTAGAACCGCCTTTCACTTAAATATCATGCTCTCTGAATCAGTTGTCTAAAATGTTATACAGCAGTGTGTATATTGTGTAAAATGTATTATAAAATTAACAATGTGTAACAAATATAGTCCTTTTATACCAAAGTTATTGTGTGTATATTTAAGTTTATTGAACGGTAAGTTTTTTGTTTAAAAAAATTGGCGCGGGATTCGATTAGATAGATCTCTATATCCTTGTTGTATAGCATTGATTAAGAAATGACTGATCATTTTTCGTATAAGTAATAAGCTGGATATTACCATTTTTATTTATTTATAGGTTAATACTTGATACTTTCTTAAAGTTATAAACAAAAGAAAACTGAGAAATGAAGGGAAGGCAGAGAAGATTTTGTAGTTGTTTATTAATTAATTAATTATTATTAAAGTGAGCCACGGGTTTTGACAATGGTGATACACAAAAATAAATAATGAATAATAAAAAAAAAACGAAACGTAAAACACAATAAATCAATTGTATTTTACTTCCGATACCTGGATGTAATATAATTAGCTGTCATTATGATTGCGAGTTATAAAAGCAAATCATAATGACCCAATTAACTACTTACGTGAAATCAATTAACTGTTAGTATAGTTACTTGATTTATGTAACATGCATAACGATACTTCTTATATTTGGGACAGTTCAAAACTTTTACTTATGCTCTATACACAAATATTAAGGCGCGCTGTTTATTTTACACTAGCTGTGCCGCGCGGTTTCACCCGCGTCCGCGCCTGTTGGTCTCAGCGTGGTGATACATAGCATATACATATAGCATTCCTCGATAAATGGGCTATCTAACACTGAAATAATTTTTCAAATCGGACCTAACCTCGGACCTCGGTTCCTGAGATTAGCGCGTTCAAACAAACAAACTCTTCAGCTTTATAATATTAGTATAGATTATTATACAATGTTACGTAATTGTTATAGTTAAAGTACAAAGATATCTTATTCTTAAACGACATTGAAATAAATTTAGTAAAGAACAAGGCAATCCGTGTAAAAGCCAAGGCGACAAAAATTCAATTAGGCATTAGTAGCGTTTATGAAAAGAAAATATAAAATAGGTACCAATAAAAAGATAACACAGAAGGTAAAGCCTACGTTGTATTTCCATTTTTTGTAATTTAATTTATTATGCTTTAGTTTTAGGAACAAATGCCTTCGTACTCCGTGCATACATTTCACAGCACGGACTTCACGGAGAGATTGAGTTCTCCCAAAAAAATGAGAGCCTTATCAGTATTAGAACAAACCTCAAACCAACTCTACAATATCCGGACGGAGTGTGGAGATGGACAATACACGAATTCCCAGTAGATTATAGAGATATATCCAATGAAAGATGCTCAGAAATAAATTTAGGAAAGGAACTTATCGATCTCACAGAAGAACTTGGATATCTTGTAATACCTGGTAAAGATCATGCTGAATTTGAAAGCAAAAACTCTCTTATTGGTCCCAATGGGCTATGGGGTAAAAGTCTTGTATTAGAAACTGCAGAAAAAGACAGAGTGATTTGCGCTTCGATATTTAGTACTGAAAATTTATATGAACAACACGCATTCGCGAAATTCACAGCACCCATAGCTGGAACGTTACATTTTAGATGGATCTCTTCTAAAGATTACGATGACACCGATTCATATATCCACGCCGACTTGTATCATGCGAAAGCTATTAACGAAAAGGAGTATACTAAGCATAAGTGGAAGTTATTTGTGACTGATATATTCGATGCAGACAAGGGTAATCATGAAGACAATTGTGATGTTTTACAAGCTGTTTTCGATCCCGAGAATAGTGGAGATGGAATGACTGTTGGTGATTTGGATAGCAGATTGGGGTTAATCAAAGTTTCGTCTGATCCAAACGTACAGAGGACAAAGAAGCTATATAAGGATGAAGTGTTGAATATTCTAAGAAGTGATATGGAAGTAACGAAACGGAGTTTATATGTAGTGATATATGATAATCGACACACTGAGAGCTTCTTAGCGTGCGCCAAATTGAGGACTATGCTTCCTAAGAGTACTAAGTAAGTCAATTTATTTTATAATCTCTTTACTAACGATATCGTTAAGAAACTACCGATACTGAACATAATTCACAACTTTGTTAATATGAATAATTAAATCATTAGTGAAATAAAAAATGATTTTTAACGGTGAATCTTTGATTCTTGGCATTTCCTATATTTGTATTTGGTTTTCTTAAATGTTTTCTTTGTCCAGGGCAATAATAAACATGGACGGTATCAGAGGCGTTGTAGAGTTCACTCAAAGATCTCCATTCGATCCTACCTGGGCCAACTTCCAATTAGGAGCCTCAGATCAAGAATACGAGTCTAACCTTCGTTTCGTCAGCTCCATAACACAATATAGTGTCAGGGAACTACCACCGAAGTTATATGAAGCCAAATATTGGGAAACTATGTGCAATACCACTGGAGGAGTTTACAACCCGAATAACGTTGATATGAAGAGTGTTCCACCTGCAGGTAATATTTTTGATATTACGTAATTTGTATGTTTGATGACTACATTCAGTTCAAGACTTTGCTGATTGCTCGCATATTAATACAAAGCAATAATATGCTGCTACAAAAATGTCCGTCTTATTCTGTTCATGATATATATCAAGATTCATAATATTTCAGATACGTTACATTATTCGGACCTAAAATGCATTTACAGAAATATTTCGTTGTAAAATTCTCTTAGAAAATTCTTCAGAACTTTTATTTTTGTAACTTTGATCATTTTTTCTAGAAGTTCTATAATTTATCTACTATTAACTTCAAAATGTGGGTATCATTACGTTTACGACACAATACAATTATTATAGTTACATCTATTTACTAATAGTGAGATTTAATTGATTCACAGATACTTGTTTATCCTACATGACAGTTGTTTGAAGAGCAATAACATTGTTTAGGTCATATAATACTTAGTACAGGGTTTTACCAATAAAAGTATACGAACAATGAATAGGTAGTTTCAAAGGAAAAACTTTTAGACAGATAAGCTAGGGAGTTAATTTTTCGTAATAGGTTCAAGATATCAGACGAAATATTTAAATTGTATTTAGTACTTAACTATACGCCCTTTTTATAAATTTGCATAGTTTTGCGGTTATTGGTCTACATAATTTTGTCCTTGCACCTCTGTGCCTTTCGAATCTGTCTAGTTTTGCACTTTGTTGAAAATTATTTAGCGTTAATTTTTGTTTTTGTTGTATTGACAAGAAAAAATTGCAAAGAACATAGTCAAAATTTAGTACCTACCTACCAAATTTTGTCTATTGTGAAATCTTCTTCTAGTAAATATGTTCAATTTTTTGAATTTAAAATAAGACTAATGCGGTTAAATAATAAAAAAAGACTATATTGTGTGCCGAGCACACGTTGCAGAAGTAAATTTTCTTTGCCATAATTGAAAAAAATACCAAAATCGTTACTTTACTCCACTGTTTTGAAATTTTACTCTCAACGCGCCTAAGGAAGTTTTGCTTCAAAAAGAATCCCTACTAATCCGTACTTAATATTATAAATGCGAAAGTAAATCTGTCTGTGTCTGTCTGTTACGCTTTCCCGCTAAACCTCTCAACCGATTTTGATGAAATTTGGCACAGACAAACTTTAGACCCTGAGAAAGAACATAGGCTACCTTTTATTGCGAAATATGTACCACAGGAGAAGCCGGGGCGGACAGCTAGTAAAAAATAAAGTCTAAAGATTAACTCTCAATGAGGATAATCGAAGCGCTAATGGACTTGCGATTATGACAGTTTCTTGTAGAGTATTTTTTTCCTTATCCGGAAATCTATAATGGTTTTTTAAATAGGTCGTTATGCCTAAGTACTTATATAAATTTATACACGCAACGTGTATAATATGTTCCGTTTTCAGAGTGAATCACAAGAAATAAATAAGTTTGGAATATAGATAGATTAGATTTAGACCTTGGATATAGACTACCTATTTTAAATATCAAAAATAATATGTATCGAAAATAAAGTTTCTAGAGGGCCAAATAGAGAACGAAAGCCAAATAAATTATTACGCGACATTTAGGAAAGCCGGGGGTATAGTAGAAATAACATCACAAAATTTATTACAGTATATAGGTACCTACAGCTCTGTTTCCTAAAAACATCATCATACTGCGTGTATATTTCGATCGCATTGTTTAGGTTTCTCTAAACAAAATCTTCCAGTAACATACCAAGTACAAACGTCTTGTATTTTACGCATTCTATGGTTCAGTACCTCAGTAGGCTAAATCTAGTAATTGTAATGGTAGATCTATTTACGTGAACGAGTAATGTCGGTCAGTATCTATTACTTGGTATTTTGCCAGCTGCCTACGTCACAACGGCGTTTGAGTTTCGGATGTTACGGCAGCATTGTTGGTATTCCAATGTTATTAATATCGTACTGTTTAGCGTTCTTATCTTTCTACAAGGATTTCAATGATTTTGATGTCTATAATATGTATTAAATAATGGTGTGATTGCCAAGCAATTGTGCCAAATAAATTGCGTGTGAAATTTAAATGAGCTTTAAAATTAATATAAATAATTGATACTGTTGATAAACAGTTTTATGTTATGACAGGATGAGGATGATAATATAATATATTTGGGATCTTTGAACTCTTTATTTAGGTAGTTAAATAGACATAATTAGAGGAAATTAGATTAGCTGCGTAAGACAGCATACATTACCATACCTACCACCTATGACCTAAGTAATATATGTATTTCACATTTTAGCTGTGTTGATAATGGCTTCTTATATTTAAAAAAAAAAAGAAAAAGCCAGTCTACTAGGAAAACAAATTGGAGATCTTAGAATACTCTATCATCAATTTATCTTGTACTTATTCATTTCCACAGGTTTAAGCACCCAAGACCACTACGCTATCGGTGATCTGCTAGGCAAATACAAAGACAGAACTGAGTACTTGAATCACAAATATCTACTTCCTGGTCTGGCGAATGAGCTTAGTGGTTCGTACTGGGATGTGTTCCTGCCTCTCAGTGGGAAGAATAGTGTGATGCATCGCGCTCTTGTGGTTACTAGGTTGGTATTTGTTTGTTATAAGTATGATAGAATAGATTGGATTGTTTTGTTCTCCTTGTGGTGGTTTACGCATAGTAGGAGTTGACCTGAATTTGATCGTAAGGGGGACGAAAAGGAAATTATACGGTTGAATATATTGTGAGGAAAAATCGATCGAAACGGATGAATGCAACGGGCGCAGAGAAAGAATACAAAAAATAAATGAATGGGAATTTAAGTGCATTGCAAACTGTAATTATTGAAACTGAAGTTCAATCTTTAGCCTTTATGTCAAATAATTCGTACATTTACCTATATAATAGTACTTCCTTAATCTTTTCGTAAGTTGGATTGACTTTCTTACGTACGTAGATACTGCTTTCTGAATCGGTGGTAAATGTAAAAAATATGTAATGACGATTCAAAAGTTCTTCTTATTGAATAAATAAATGTTTGAGTTTGAGTTTAGAAATATTTTCGAATTATAGACGACCACCAAAACGAGAGCTCTGCGCTACCATCCACTCCTATGAATATGGTACGGACTATCAGACACAGATGAGTTCAGCTCAAGTGGTGTTCCGGTACCCTATCGTTAGTCGGGTCATCTTCAGGCAGCCGCTTGAGATGCCGTGGGAAGATACGACTGTCATTGTTGAGAGTATGGTGAGTGTTTTGTTAAGTTATTTCGTAGATCAAAAATATGACCTTTGGCCAAATTTCTATATCTTCTATTGACATATTTGGATACAATAGATGTTGGAAATCAGTACTGTGGTTGTTAATATCGCAGATTCCTTATGTATAATTATAGAGAAAGTAAACAAACAATACGGCATATTGTTACACACCATGTTTTTTTTACTTTCTAGATTTATCTATTTGCTTTTACCTTGACTTCTGCCTTAATTTCGGTGAAGTTTCAAGTTTTATAAGTAGAACTCGCAAGTTACGGTTTTGCGTTTTTTTCTGAATAATTTAATTAAATTACTTTGACGTAAAATGTATTTTATTCACAATATAACCAGATCCACGCTGACGGTGCAAATGTGAACAACACGCACGAACACCGTTGGGCGATACACGAACACCCTCCCGGTAAGGATTACTACAACTGGACAGCAAGATGCCTGAGCGCTGGTAAGATGTACGATCCTCATGGAGTTGATACGGACACCAGGCACCCGGAACAGTACTGTAAAGTGGGGATGGAAGGACTGTGCAGATTGGGAGACTTTACGACCAGGTAAATCCTAATAATAATAAATGTAAAAGTTTATATGTTTGTTACTCTTTTACGCAAGCTTTGCACACACATAGACGCTTGGATTTACACGTAGGACAGTTTTTATCCCGAATATTCCATGGGAACGTGAACTATGCGGGTTTATGTTTAACTACGCGGGCTAAAAGCTAGTTAATAAATAATAATCTTTATGTGCATTTTTTTAAATATTTTTATTTTTTCAGTTTGTAAACATTTTTTATACAGACTAAGTTTAATTATAATAATCTAATTAAATTTTGGTAGTTTAATAAAGATTCTATTGAGCACACTAACCTGCAGTGTAGTCGTGATCAGATTCGAATAAAAACTGATAAATAAATACAAGCTATGTTCTTCCGTAATTTCTCTTATTAGTAGGTAGTGACTTCTTTGTATTTAACAATCAATTTTATTTCAGGCATGGGTTACTGTCCGTAGCTGGTCGTAAACGAGACAGCGAAAGACTAACTAGAAGGCTGTTCACTGATACCGTTGTAGGATTGGCGGGAAAATTCTCCATTATGAGGAAGTCTTTAGTTATATATGATGACCACGGACCAGTAGCGAGAGGAGAAAGGATGGCGTGTGCTATGTAAGTATTTACTGTATGAGAACAAAAATGGAAAGTAACCATTAAACTTTTTTAAACATCTAGAATATTTGTAGTAGGTATCCTGAATGCATAGAGGAAAAATTCAGTATGAACCGAAAAAAAAAACCTTCTGACTAGAAATTATAATCAAACATTCACTAGTTTAAAATCTTACTCGAACCTAGAAGCATATAATAAATAAAATAAATAAAAAAATAAATAAAATTCATTTATTTCAGGCCACATAGCCCATATTGTATTAGTAAAATCTTATCCTAGTGTTTTAGTATTACAGTTACCTTTTACTCACATACATTTATTTCTACGCCTTCATTTACAAACCCAATGGTTGCTAATAACATGCTAATAACATTATCAAAATAATTTAACACCTTTAAAACAATATTTGCACTTTTACTTAGGTATACGGTCTCTAATAGAACAAATCTTTTTTAAAATAAGTTTATAATTTATAAGGAACGATTTCCTTTTGCTTCCGTCTACAAGTTCAACATCTGTTACCCTACACACGCTCAAAAAAAATCCTTTACATTATTTAATTCTTATATACTTCAGGGTGAATGGTCTCCACCGCCGCAAAGCTGTAATCCGCGACTGGTTCGGTAATGGGAACGCTATATCTCTAACTGGGAAGTTCGAATTAACCCAGCAGTCGGAATACGATATTACCAACGTTCAGCTCTCGTTGGAGAACCTGCCTGATGACGTCAATAATTATAAGATACATCTTGTAAGTGTGGTTGAAGTGATTTTGATGTTTGAATTTGATTGATGGCTTAATGGCGTCCCGGCTACTCACGTACCTGTCGCAGGGGCAATATTGGAATAATCTCGGTTGAACAGCGGTTGGAGCAATTTTAGTTGTTCTCTAAATTGCCCCTGCTTGCCTATTCACATCGCCAATTTAGGGTTCAATTCCAATATTACCTCTGCTGCAGGTAGGTGAGTAGCCGGTTTTACTATCTGACGACGTATCGTTTGAGAAGCTTACGTCGTTTAATATAGAGACTAGGCTATTAATGAAACTGCTGATTTAACCAGTTGTCCACGACATAAATTATACTTCGTATTAAACTACAGACCTAATTATTACATTACAACAATGCTAATGACGAAGAAAATAAAAATATATTATCAAGTTCAAATTATTGATTAAAAATAGTTACCTAAGATTTGTGAAAACAAGTTCAAATTGATTAAATAGTTACCGACTTGTGAAAATTTTCATTTATTTGTTTTTCAGACTCCTATCGAGAAAGAGCTTGAATTTCCTTGCGAGAAAACAACTATTTACGATACTTATAATCCCTTCAATGTTGATAAGTCGCTGAGTCCGCCTCCTACTAAAGGTAATGTTTCTTTTTGCTTGTAAATTTTCCTATGAAACTTAGTAAAACAAAAAGAAGTTTAATATTATGGACCTAAAAAGATGGATAAATGTAAATTAGGAAAAATGTACAGACATTATCTCGATTATTAATGATGATTTTTGTGTTTTCAAATGTTATAAAAGTATTTTAAAACTAGAATTATTAATTTAATATTTTTGATTATTTATTAGCTTCATAATATCTTTCGTTATTTAATTGTAGGTACCGCTGATCAGTACGAGCTAGGTGATTTAGGTACAAAATATGGTTTGATGGAAGACGTAAATAAATTCACGGCTGTTTACAATGAAACCCAGTTATCTTTGTATGGAGCTTACAGTATTTTGGGACGTTCTGTTGCTATTCACAAAACCGTTAGTCACGTAAGTGTATAAAGACATTGTATTTATAGTAGAAATTGCATCATAAATGTACTTTTTGTAAATCGTATATCTAATAAGATTCTCGTTAGATAATAGAAGATTTTGATTTGAAACAAATACATTTTAAATACAGATTACATTTGAGTAATAGTCAATTGGTATTAATTTAATTTTAACTGAACATAAATATTAAATATGCTTGTTGCTGCGTATTGCAGAACGCGCGATGTTGAAGTCAGTTTTCTGTGTAATTTTCTTAGCTTGAGTCAGTTTTATTTGTGCTTTTCTTTGTTTACGAACACGTTGTTTGTTCCAAAGAAGAAGATTTTATTCTAAGCTTTTTTATATCTGACAAAGTTACGATTATAATTTTATATCGTTTAGACCCGCGACCGCCGCTGGGCCTGCTCCTCCATAGAACGCGGCTACAGTCCTTCAGAAGCGCGTGAGATTCGAGCTATCGCTTCCTTCCACCACCCGGGCGGATTCGCACATGGGTACATCCGTCTAACACAGTTGATACACAATGATGGTAGTACTAGTGACACTACTGTGGAGGTGAAGCTGCGACATCCTGGACTGTATGATCGGAATTTGGTATGTACCTATATCTGTTAAAAAAAATACCATAGCTTCCTTCAACCCGGACTGTTTCACGCACGGGTAAATACGCCTCTTGGATGAAGTTTATCTTGTTTTTAAAGCAAAGTTTGAAAAATAAGCTACCAATTGGGGAGGTCCGTATGTATGTACGTACATAGAAGAAATAGAAATGCGTAAGAAAGTCGCAAATGTAAAAAAGACTCTAAATATCATATCCATCTCCACTTTTGAACAATGAAACTTTAATAAAAACGGCGCAAGCAAGAAACTAAACAACAAATCAACGTGATACGGTGAAACTATATCACTACAAAAAATCTATAAGCATTCTCAATCTGGACAGTTTTCTTTACTTTTTAACACATTTCTAGACGCACCACCACCGCTGGGAGATATTCGTGAACCCAGTAGGTGTGGACGCAGCCGTGAAGGTCACCAACACGCGCTGTGTGGCCGGCGGGTATCGATGGAACCCGTATTTTACGCAGCTTGCTGACCCGCTTAATGTAAGATAATTGGTATTATTTTATTATTATCCTTATATACGATTAACTAGCTTTCCGCCCACGCAGTCAATGGTAACCCGCATAGTTCTCGTTCCCCTGGAATTTTCCGAATGTAATTGTCAATTTCATCCAAACAAATCGGTAAAGTTCAGGCACGAAGAAGAGAATAGACAGGATGACAGTTACTTACGCATTTATAATAACTATAGAAGTTATTATAATATTAGTTGGGAATGTAAGCATTTTCGATTCTAAAATTCGGTTCCGATTGCTTTGCTATTAAAAAGTAAGTTTCTCATGTATAAATATGGAGTGATTGGTATTTTTCTTAATTAATATTTATTTAAACGAATAATACGAATACATTTTCATTAAGTGTCTATTTTCAGCACGATTTATACAGTCAAGAGTGTGGCGCTGACAATCCACTGCGATGCGATGTTGGGGACTTGACGGCAAGACTTGGGACTATCAGTAAGTAATGTCAATGTTATATTGCCGTTTATTTTCTGTTAATATTCAGTATAAACTCAAACATTTATTTATTCAAATATACTTCTTTTAGAAGCACTTTTAAATCGCCATAACATAGTTTTACCATTTACCACTGATTCGGAAAGAAGTTTCTACGGAGAGGAAACGGCAAAATGCTCTTTTTAAATAATGTCAATATTACATATACAAATACTAATATTATAAAGCTGAAGAGTTTGTTTGTTTGTTTGTTTGAACGCGCTAATCTCGGGAAATACTGGTCCGAAAAATTCGGTGTTAGATAGCTCATTTATCGAGGAAGGCTATATATCATCACGCTGCGCTACGACCAACGGGACGGGAGCCACGGGGGTGCAACCGCGCGGAGCAGCTAGTTTTACATAATATGAACATACAACATCATTATAATGATGCCAAAGAACTGTCCTGTGGTTATTACGCGACAACTTCCCATACATTTTCATCTTCCATTCAACTTTTTAGTGTAATTCAATCTCATCCAAACCTATCCAACTTGAGTATTGCGATAGTGATATTTGGAGTTAGATATCATATTTTTGTTTGTTATTTTCACATTCGTATATATTACAAGCTATATTAATTTTTAGGTATTGGCGGTGACCGTCAAATGTTCGTGGACAGTAACTTTCCCCTAGAAGGCACAGTATCAGCGATGGGCAGATCTATCGTCATACTCGGTCCAGAGAGAAGTAGCGAGAAATTTGCGTGTGCAAACATACAACCAGACAAGGATATCATTAAATATGTGAATATTATGAAGCCGCCCAGATTTGTTCTGTAAGTAACTATTTTATTTTGTAAGGCTGTATTGATATGCTTTATACACAGTATAGACGAGAGTACAACTGAACAAATTCTTTAACCAAAAAAAACAATGCAGATGTGTTTTAAATAGACACAGACAGGGGAGAATATCGACCTTAAAATAAAAATCTAATTATTGCAAAAGAGTGAATAAATCAGATTCCTGGATGTTTCAGTATCTTTTTTATTCAATAAAAACGCTACTAAATAACTTGAAAACCGTAACAGCCTAGATGGTTCATTAGTAACAGTCCTCTGACTTGTTTCTAAGTAATTATAACTTTACCACCAGGGGACAGTTCCTACAAGAGATCCGTAGAGTAATGGGCGTGCCAGAATGGATGGTTGGTGTCGACTCGCGTAAAACGAGGATCTTGCATGGCGGCGCGTGTATACAGATACTTCTGCACTTCCAGGGGCCTGACGCTAATAGATTGGAGCTGGATTTTACCAGGTAAAGTTGTATTGATTAATTAAATCGGTTAAGTTGAAGTCAAAGTTATTTAATACGATTTAGATTCGATTCATAAACGATAATGGGAAAGTCAATTAGCGAGTGTTCGATTAGAATCGATGAAAAATTACAGATCGAAAACAGATAATGCAACGTTTTGGCTACTTTTGCAAGTAATGTTTGAACTGAAGCTAGTTTTTATATGAAAGTTCAACTTTTTTCTCTAATGCTGTTTTGATAGAAAAATACCAGTGAATTAAATAAAACCATTTATACTTACGCAGATTGCTAGCGTCCGGTCGATTGGATTCTCCCAGTATATTCATACCGGGTTTTATAGACACCAAGAGGAAGAGAACCGTCTCCTACCGGCAGTGTGGCGTCACAGATCCTAATGAAAAACAGAAGCAGAGTAAGTATTGTTTGACTTGTAGTGTGTAATGTATCATGTATGTTATGTATGTGTGCGTCATACTATATAGTCCTGTGATTCTTCAGTTTAAGAGCATTTGTGAAATAATTATCGAATTTATTGTAAATAAATTAGCAACGGTAAAAGATTAGGATGAATTAAAAATGTGTTTGATTCTTCTTGGTAGAAGCGATCTTCAGGAAAAAATACTATTCTTAAAAAAAAGTACTAAATTTTGAGTTTGTAGCATATTTTCATTGCTTCAAATAGCATTCCTACTTTTATTAAATGTATATTAAACATTATTATCTTAAAAAAAAATCCATTTTATCCCTGATCTTTTAAATAAAAAAAAAAAAAAATTGATCGTGTTGGTAAGCGCAAAACACGAGTTTTGAACGGCTGAAGGATTTCGTTAATTCTTTTTTTATTATATTCCTTGAAGTACGAGTATAGTTCTTATGGACAGAAAACATAGACAATTGACATGTACCAAGGGCGAAGCCGGGACTGACCGCTAGTCCATACTAATCCATACTAATATTATAAATGCGAAAGTAACTCTGTCTGTCTGTCTGTTACTCAATCACGCATTAACTACTGAACCAATTTGCATGAAATTTGGTATGGAGATATTTTGATACCCGAGAAAGGACATAGGCTACCTTTTATTGCGAAATATGTACCACGGGCAAAGCCGGGACTGACCGCTAGGTACTTATATTTTTAACATTCGATATTTTGTTACAGAAAAATCTTTCTTCTTCACGAAATCATCATCATCATCCCCTGTGAGAAGTATTATTACAACATTCCTCATGATCTCGGTCTGGTTATTGTTATAGTTATTTTAAGATATTTATATGTAAATAAACTATGATTTTATTGTGTGTGTTTTATTTTTAACTTGATTTCAGAAATCAAACTTGTACCTACCCGACTTTTTATCTATACTAATAATAAAAAGCTGAAGAGTTTGTTTGTTTTTTTGTTTAAACGCGCTGATCTTGGGAACTAGGTACTGGTCCGATTTCAAAAATTCTTTCGGTGTTAGGCAGCTCATTCATCGAGGAATCTATATATCATCACGCTACGACCAACAGGAGTGGAGCCACGGGGGTGAAATCGCGCTGAGCAGCTAGTAGAGTATGAAGGGACATTTTATTTTTCGTTTTTGTGGACGCCATTAAAATAAATTACTTTATTCTAAACTAGCGGTCCGGTTTCTATCAACGGTAACTATGTATTAGGTACGTATGTGTAATAAATGAGTGCAATTGTATGTGCAACGATCCACTGAATCACACATTTGAAAGATAAGATAATTGTATCTTTCAAATGTGTTGATAAAATAATATCACACAAGATAATTGCGTACATATTAATATTATTTTATAATTATTATACTTAACAACGTACGTATTACAGTTTTATATTTTTATACAAGGACCACCTCTTAATGAAGTATTAATTAACCGACTTCAAAAAAAACGAGGAGGTTATCAATTCGGCCGGTATATTTTTTTTTTTTTTATGTATGTACACCGATTACTCCGAGGTTTCTGAACCGATTTACGTGATTCTTTTTTTGTTCGACGCGGAATGGTGTCGAATTGGTCCCATAAAAATTTTATTCGGATAGGCCCAGTAGTTTTTATTTTATGAGCATTTTTGTCTGTAGGTATTTGTAAATTTTGCAAGTGCAAGTTTGAAGTCGGTTGTTTTTAACGCAGTTATCACTTGTTTATATTATTGGAATTACATTTTACCACCCCTTTCGCAATTACTAAATCTATATTCATAATCCCCTAGGTATATTATAATCGCACAAAAAAACTCAAGTTCGCAAAAGCTCCACAAAGTCTCACCTCCACAACGCGCATGCGCGAAATTTAGTCAATATCCACCCTTCGAATCCATTCAGTTGGCACAAACATTAAAAATGTTGTCCCAAATATTACTATTTCTATCCTTAAGCTATGTTTGTAGCGCGAATTTGGAAGGGCCGTTCCTTTTCTTTGGCCCGAAGTCGCTTGAAAAGTTTAAGAGACCCGCATTGAAATTCTTGGATCAAGATGAGTTGATGAAGATATACAGTGAGCAAGCGGCAATAGTGGTCTTCAATAACCAGGATTCGTCGACCCTCTCTAGTGGTAACTTCCCGAGGCTTCGGAAGATGCTGGAAGGTCAGACTGTGCTGGTTTTACCTCAAGACTTTTTGGATGTGCACCCTGATTATATAAGTAATGAAACGCAGGTAGGTCAAAGGTTTATACCTATGTAGTTATATCACAGATTTCTACGTAAGTTATAGGCCAGAATATTTTATTAATAACTTAACGTAAAAAGAATGGCTTCGAATCAAATAACATATCTGTTTAAAAAAGAACCATTTATTTCAAGATGGTATGCTGCGAATAAAAAGAACTGTTCACATTGCAGTTCACTGCAACAATACCAACAATCTTAAAACAATTTATTTATCATCAGTAAAACCTTATTGTAATAAATACACAAATGTTATCATCGAAAATACATATTCTAGGTGCTTACTTTGCAAGGACCATGGTCGGAAAGAGATGCACAAATGACAGAAACTTTTGACAGATTACAAGATATCTACGGCGAAGGACGGGTTTTGGGTGTGCTAGGTAAAACAATTAAATAAATATTATATAGATACACTCGGGTGCAAAAAAATCGCACACCCCTACATTCTACGTTCAACCTCAATTATTTAGCGCCTAGCAAAAATTTAATAGCAATGGTGACTGCAATCATTTTCGTTTCTGATGAATATAACTTTCTTTAGTTTTCAATTTTACTTAGTATTTTACAATTCAAATATAGATCTCGAATCAAACATTAATAAAAAAAAAATTTCGTTACTACAGTGACTTTTTGTATTGAATATTTAACCTGACAATTAACTAAATTTCCACACTTTTCCACATTTATTAACAAATCCTAAAAAAAAACCGTAAGCTGTATCACTTAATTATAATTCCGAAAGTCCTTCGTTATTTTTTTTACATTAATTTTTAATATTACAGGTAATTCCGTATCTCAGTCTCAACCAGTAGACTACGACAGCGAATGGTCCAGAGTTCGACGTCAGGCTGAAGATTCTTCCACTACTGTTACAGCTACTACTGAAGACGAAAAACCTGCTAAAAATCTACCCAAATATGCACTGTATAATGCTACTGGTAAATACTAAACAAATGTTGATGTGTCTGTTAGTTTTAATCTATAATTGATAAACATACTTATAATAATATTGACATGATGTTAAAAGAGCAACTATGGAGTTTCTTGCCGGTTCTTCTCCATAGATACTGCTATCCGAATCGGTGGTAAATGTTAAAAATACTTACCTATGTAATGACAATTCGAAAGTGCTACTAAATAGTAGTCTAATTGAATAAATGAATGTTTGAGTTTATTACTTAAGCTTAAGCGTTTAAAACGATAATACCCTACAATTCATACAAGCAATTTTTAAGTCGAAATGCACAGACCGTTTCATAAATAGCTTTCTAGGCTCTTTATTACGCTACTTAATTTTTTTTTATGTTCGAGCAAGCAAAGGGGCAGGTGGGCTACCTGATGTTAAGTGGTCACCACCGCCCATAAACACTTGTAACACTAGAAGTGTTGCAGGTGCTTTGCCGGCCTTTTATGGACAACTAAGCTCTTTTCAGGCGCGGTCCCAGGGGGGTGGTCACGGGGGACATGACCCCCCCCAAAATCGTACTCGATAAAAAATGTACTGTACAATATATAAAAAAAACTGGCTAAGTGCGAATCCGAGTCACTCGTACATCTAAAGTTCCGTTTAAACCTGTTTTTAATCCCTTGCAAATGTCGAAATTTGCGAAAGTTTGCAGCTAACAGCTTCCGCACTTGGCCGGTTTTTCTTTGTAAAATTTAAAAATAAGTAACAAATATATGTTTATCGAAAATTTCTCAAGTTTTTGCTTATTACGTTTTTGCTTATTACTTCTATTGAATTCGATATTCACAGAGTACATTATTATAACT
This sequence comes from Colias croceus, assembly GCF_905220415.1. Taxonomy (NCBI): domain Eukaryota; kingdom Metazoa; phylum Arthropoda; class Insecta; order Lepidoptera; family Pieridae; genus Colias; species Colias croceus. The sequence continues at coordinate 5,988,938 of NC_059560.1, forward strand.
GTCGATATTTGGCGAGTACGATTGGGGGGGGAGGTTGCCTTTCCAGCCGCGTGCCCCCCCCCCCCCCAAATGTCAGGCTGGGACCGCGCCTGGCTCTTTTCTTGAAGGCCCCAATGTCGTAGTTGTTCGGGAACACCGCAGGTGGCAAATCGTGCCACAGTTTCACCGTACGCGGAAGGAAGTTAAGGGTGAAGCGGACAGTGGTGAAGCGCCAAGCACCCAGAGCGCCAATTTACTCACCTAATCTTTCTTACTTCTTTACTTTCTATTCATTCAGGTAAATAATTAAACGGCACTTAAGGAAAAGGCTAGGCTATTAATGAAACGGTTGATTAAACCATTGGCGATATTATTCAAGCGCGAATTTCCCCTTACAGCTTCTAGAACTATAATACTTCTAAATCTCAGGTCCTCCTGGAAAAGCTGCTCTACTCTACTCTACTGGCTGGCCAGAACTCCGCTGGGAAGACGGCACTACCACCGTGCTAGATACTCCAGTTGGAGAACCCACTGTGAAACCCACCAGGCTGTATACCATACTGGTGGTGCGATTTGCTGATGGTGACAATACGAGGGATAAAGTAAGACGATCACGGGTTTCTTTTTAGAATATAGTCAAGAAATACACAAAGCAAATGATAGGAAAACGTGAAAAAGCAAAACGTCCAAATAGCTGAGGAATTTCATTTTATTTGGCAAGAAATAAGATGGTTTCTTCCGCTTATTCTCGATTCGAGTGCCAGAAAATAGTCTATTTTGAGGAAATATCTACAATAGAGTTGAAATATCTATTAACCAATTTGTATTTATTTTACTGATTCACATTTTTGAATGCTATATTTTACTTCAGGTAGGTACTTTTTGCATGTGATAATAATTTACTTTATTAAATATATTATACGGACGGCTATTAATTCGTTTATAATGATTTATTTTATATTTATAATGTAATCATAATCAGCATTACAAATTCAGCATCACATTTCTATTACGTCCATATTGACAAGTTCCAAATGTTCTAGATCACTCTAGAATTCAGTTTCAAGCAATCTGGTGGTTGGTGGACCGCAGTGGGTGTGGAAGTTAAGCGAGGACTTGCCACCATTGGTCTGAATTTGCAAGCCCCTGCCCCACCTGACGCACCATCAGCTGTACTCGGCAAAGCATACCACTGTTCCTTGCCTTTGGTCTATTCTTCAGAAGAAGCGTCTTTGACTTTCCCTAATATACAGGTAAATGTTCTTGTTTTAAATTCTTTTTCTTTTTTCTTGCCATCAGGCGAGATCGAGATCAAGCGCTTCCACATCATACAATAAAATAAAATAAATATTATTGGCATTGGGTAAAAATTTTATAAAAAAGTAAGTAGTTATTTTCTATAATAAACAAATAATAATTGTTCGTATTATAAGTACACCCTTCAATTATTATTAATTATTTTGGAAAATATCTTCTTGAAAACACGCCCCAGCCCCCAGAAGTATTTAAACACTTTCGGTTTTTTTATTTAAATACAATATAGGTAATACATTTCCTAGCTATGCTCGCGGCAAGGAAACCGGATCCCCCCGTGATGTAAGGTGGATAGGTCCGGAATGGAACGACGATATTGTCTAATATCGGCGCCCATTATACGCTCCCGGGCCTCGAAGGGTCGCCAAGACGCGGCAGTCGCCACATAGACGGCGGGGGTATAAGGCCTGGCTGTTAACCCCCGTCGTTCAGGGTGATAGACGGCCACCGTTGGGTTTTAGTGGGTATGGCTTCACAGCGAGTCCCACATACCCCCTTGGACAGTAAAACTGCCGAGGGGGATGCGTAAAAGCATTTCCCAACCATAAAAAAAAACTAATACATTTCCTATAAATCGTTATAAAATAACAAATAAAGCAGTTGCGGATGACAGCAAAAACAATTTTATCTCGATAATTTACAGATGCAACCATTTATGGAGAGTACGGAGAAATTTTCGGATGCTTTTGACTGCATTGGATTTACATCTGTTCCTATATGGTGAGAGTTTCTTTAACATATTTAAGCGATTCCAAATTTTGCAGCGAAGTAAGAATTGTTTATGTAAGAAAATAAAATTTTATCACATGTTTCTTTGTGAAAAAATCGTTGGCCTAATACTTTCAATTTTATTCTATGAACCTAATCAGTAAATTATGACAGTAGCTTATAAATTTATATTATAATATATTGCTCTCTTATATTACATGCTTGATTCCAGGTCTGGCTTGATGGTGTCGTTCATCATGCTTCTGGGTTTGTCTATATCCATCACAATGATTATGGATATCAAGACAATGGACAAATTTGAAACGACCAGAAGCAAACAGCTAACGATCACAGTTTCTGAATAAATATATAATTCTAATTACCTAATCTTATTTATAGACCAAAAAGTATAAAATAATTATGTTGTCAATCCATTGAGATAATATTACTTCGTATGGAGGAGACATCACGAACAAAATCTGTGCGCCATTTTTTTGCTCTAACTAAGTTTTAAAAATTATTATCTAGTTAGGTACTTACCGATGAAAGTAATTCCTTTGCACTTTTCTGTATTATTTGTATTATTTGTGCAATATCGTAACACACACGAAGGCATATTTGATGCGTTTCACTTTAAAACAAATAAAAAATGAGCTTCCAGTTACGCCATATGGCGTATGTTGAGCGGAACAAAAGTGATGTAGGCGGTGTCGTCTCCATATGTATATTATCTCAATGTGTCAATCGCTGTTTTGTCTTCTACTGTATAAATATGTAAATAATCAAATGAAAGAGTTTATTGTTATAGTTTTCAATTGTTATTTATAACTAGCTGACCCGTAACTACTTTGCTGGGATTAAACAAATATTTCTCTACGGGTTAAGGAAATTTTAGCGGTGCTGAAATCAAGATTTGGATTGAAGATTGTTTCTTAGTTTCTTCGTTTCTTCTAAATCAAATAGCAACGTGATTTTAGTGAGAGTAGGACGTCAATTGACTCAATTTTTTTTTTCTAAAGTAAACACGGAATAAATATTATTATTATAATGGAGTAATTTCTTAGACTATCAAATACAGAGATGAACGCGGAATCTTAATATATTTTTCAGTATCCAGGCTTCAGGAATATGCGAAGTATCACAAGTTAAATGCAATACACATGCACTGTATCAATACAAAATTTCATATAAATATAATTAATAAAATAGTTATTACCGAATTTACGTGAAACGGAATGTTTCATAATAACAGCTGTCAACTGTCAACGCCATTAGACATTGCGACTGGCATCTGGCGGTTGCGGTTTACATTTGACACATGACATTTCAAATTTCAATCAATATTCGTATTTCCTAAACAATAAACAACTGTGGTAAACAAGGTGGTAAACAACATAAAAAGTACACAAGAAATAATGGTGAAATTTGTATAAAAGAGCAACTACACGCGCGATACAATATATTATATATTGTATAATAATCGCGTGTATTATACAATATATAATACACGCGATAGGCAGGCAACTGATTATTTTACTATTACCAATATAATAAGTGGATCTACAGACGTACTTAATTTACGTAGATGGTTTTAAATTGTATAGTTTCACTCTTTTAGTGAGATTCTGTTGTTAATGTATATTATTTTAATCTGACTTATTATTAATATGAAATCAAAGTCGAATATTTCACAAATAACAAGAAATGCTAAAAGAATGAGGCGTTATCGATCGCAAGAAACAGAAGAGCAACGCAAGACAAGGCTAGCAAAGCTGCGAGAGCAAATCGCACACCGGCGTTCTGATAAAATATGTCGGAAAAGAGCCGAAAACCTCGCTAAAGAATCTCCTACACTCTGTAACAAACAATTAGCTGATGACAGTGAGCTATGTGTTGGACGTCAGACAAGAGATGAAATGACTGGGTGCAATGAGCATTTAACTGTTGAAAGTAAGCATAATGGTGGAAGCTGTCATGGAAGTGACCATGATGCTGAATATGAAGCGCCTAAAGATCTCAATTTGAACGATGAATGTGAAGAACTAGTTAAATATGAGATTAAAGATGAGATTGAGATCAGTGAGGACCCGTTGCTAGAAGAAATAACTAATACACCATCTATAGACAATTTCCAATGAACTTTTTATTTGAGTTGAATGCGATTGGGTTGCATAAGTCCAAACAATAGTATTGTTTTTTTGTAAGATAACTTCTTAACATAGTTTTACCAAATACCACCTGTTTGGAAAGCAGTTTCACAGATATACAGAGAAAGGAACATTTATAATACTACAAGTGGTCCGCTCCGACCTTGCTTGTGGTACATGTTTACGCTTCTCTCCATAAGAACCACCCTTACCCCCAAATATTCCTTGAAGTACTTCTCTCCATAAGTACTTCAAGGAATATTATAAAAAAAGAATTAACAGAATCAGTTCAGCCATTATCGAGATATGTATGCGCTTAGCAACACATTTTGAGATGCATTTTTTATATGATAGATATAAGTATGAATCAAACTCCAGTGAAGTCACTATTAATTATCAGTAGAGAATGCGGGTACACATAGTTTAAAATACTTCCTTAGTTTATAGATGTTCTAATACTAGCCTTAATTATTTGGTACCTTAAATTAATGTTCTTGCCTGTGAGGTTTAAATGAAAACAATCAATAGGGTTATAAGAGTGCATTTTGTTTTGAGAATTTAATGCAACTCATATGTAATTATAACTTTTAGTGGAGTTGATAAGAGGAAGGTAAAGTTCAATATATAGAATTTTCATTTCTAATGAGTTTTAATATGGCTGTATAATTGTAACTTTAAGTGTTGTTTCATGAAGAAGAATTGTGTAGTGTGAATTTATGTGGAAAATTCTACAATAAAATACATATCAAAAGTTTGACTTTTATTTCTGTTTCTTGGTTGTTTAATGGAAAGTTTTAAGCTATTGCATAGCTTCTATTGCGGGCCTTGAGCGCGGGGACCGAATCGAGAAATTCCGTAACGAAAAAACCTCACGCTCCCCACTCCGACGGGTGGAGGTGTGGCTTGAAGGCATATAGCATGCAATAGCTTTATACCGCGGCAGTCCCCGAGTGACACACGTCATTTTTTTATTAAGCTCTTGTTATTACAAGTCATTAAACTGCGTTAAAAACAACCGACTTCAAACATGCAGTTGCAACATTAACAAATACAGACAAAAATGCTCATAAAATAAAAACTACTGGGCCTATCCGAATAAAATTTTTATTGGACCAATTCGACACCATCCCGCATCGAACAAAAAAAGAATCACGTAAATCGGTTCAGAAACCTCGGAGTAATCTGTGTACATGCATAAATAAAAAAAATAAAAAAAAAAACATACCGGCCGAATTGATATCCTCCTCCTTTTTTTTGAAGTTGGTTAATGATATTTATAATAACATTGATACTAGGGTATAAAGATTATAATACCAGACTAATATTATAAAGCTGAAGAGTTTGTTTGTTTGAACGCGTTAATCTCAGGAACTACTGGTCCGATTTGAAAAATTATTTCGATGTTAGCTCAATAAGGCTATTTTATCAACACGCTAAGACCAACAAGAGCGGAGCAATGTGGGTAAAGCCGCGAGGCATATAGGCTGATTCGGTCTGGCTTAATGGTGTCGTTCATCATGCTTCTGGGTTTGTCTATCTCCATCACATGGACAAATTTGAAACAACCAGAAGCAATAAGCTAACGATCACAGTTTCTGTATTAATATGTTGTTTATTACACATTTTAATCTTATTAACTAATAGAGTATCTCATGGTACCTATCCTTAGATCATTAAGTAATGATCTAAGTACCTATCTATAGATTTCCGTAATCCGTTACGGATTATCCGTTGTCCGTACCAATCGCTCTAAGGTGTCAATAGACGTTGCGACTTGCGATATGTGCGTTACGAGTTACGACTTGCTGTTACGGATTACAATTTAGGCCTCTCCCATTACGATACTTCTAGAATACGATAGGTACTCGAGTAGAACACTAGTTAGATATTTGCTCGCTACCCGATGCTCGCATATTATGCGACTGAAAAATGACTAAATTCATCAGTTATAGGTAGTTTTCCAATTACAGGGCATAATGCGACTACTGTGCTTAGTGGCGCACAATGCCGAATTATGCTGATGCTTAATATTGGAACCTGAATAAGGGCGTATTCAGAAAGAAAGCTTGAAACTTATAAGCGCTTATAAGCGCTTATCGGCGCTTATCGGCGCTGGTAACCCGCGCAGGAAAATATATGAACATGCGCCGATAAGCGCTGATCGGCGCCGACAAGTTCCAACAAGTTTCAACAAACTTGTCGGCGCCGATCAGCGCTTATCGGCGCATGTTCATATATTTTCCAACGCGGGTTACCAGCGCTGATAAGCGCCGATAAGCGCTTATAAGCGCTTATAAGTTTCAAGCTTTCTTTCTGAATACGCCCTTAGTTTGTACCATGGAACTATAGTATGTCTATAGTTCCGTGGTTTGTACCACAGAGTACATTATTATAAATGGTTTGTACCTTCATCCATCGTAATGGGAGAAGGGCCTTACATTTTTGACACATGACAATAATAATTGACATTAAATTTCAATCAATGCTAATAAAACAACACAAAAAATATTATAAATAATTTACCCTAAATATATTATGGGCAAATACCGAATAATGGTGAAATTTGTAAATAAGAGTAACTATAAAACACGCAATAATTAATATTAATATGAAATCTAAGTCGGATCTTTCTACCAGATCAAGAGACGCTAAAAGAAAGAGGCGTAAACTATCGCAAGAAACAGAAGAGCAACGACAGACTAGGCTAGCAAAGATGCGAGAGCGTAACGCACACCTACGTTCTAAAAAAATATGTCAGAAAAGAGCCGAAAACCTCACTAAAGAATCCCCTACACTATGTAACAAACGATTAGCTGGTGATAGTGAGCAGTGTGATGCATGTCACACAGCAGATGAAATGACTGGGTGCAATGAGCATTTAAACGATGAATGTGAAGTACTGGTTAAAGATGAGATTGAGATCAGTGAGGACCCCTTGCTAGAAGAAACAATTCACCATCTATAGACAATATCCAATGAACTTTTTATTTTTGAATCGTCATAACATAGTTTTACCAATTACCACCAGTTTGGAAGGCAGTTTCAAAGATATACAGAGAAGGGAAGATTTATAATACTACTAGCGGTCTGCTCTAGCTTCACCCGTGGTATATGTTTATGTTTTCTCTCTATAAGAACCACCCTCGTTCTCCAAAAATATTATAAAAAAAAAATTTACGGTATCAGTTCAGCCATTATAGAGTTATGCGCTTACCAACAAATTTTGTGATGCATTTTTATATTATAGATATAAGTATGAATCAATCTCCAGTGAAGACAGAAATAATAAACATCTACAGTTAATTATGCGGGTGCAGATAGTTAAAAATAACTTTTGTAGTTTATAGATGTTCTAATATTAGCCTTTTAATGTTCTCGCCCGTCAAAACAATCAGTGACCCACAAGAGTGGATTTTGTTTGAGAATTTAATGCAACTCAAATTTAATTATGTTTATTTGTTAGTGGAGTTGATAAAAGGAAGGTAAAGTTCAATATATTAAATTTTCATTTCTAATGAGTTTTAATATGGCTGTATAATTATTGTAACTTTAAGTATTCAATTTAATGTTTCATGAAGAAGAATTGTGTAGTGTGTATCTATGTGGAAAATGCTACAATAAAATACATATCAAAAGTTTGACTTTTAGGGTCAACTCACACCAAAAGAGCGGCGAAGCGCAGCGAAGCGGAGCGCAGTTTCAGTGCCATATGAATTTTAACTTTATTTTCATTACTATAATACTTATTATCGCATGAGAAACTCGAACGAGTCGCGCGAATGCCCGCGGCGCCGCTGGAATTCCGCGGAATTCCAGCGGCGGCGGGCTCGAGTTTCTCAGGCGATAATAAGTTTTATAGTAATGACAATAAAGTAAAAATTCATATGACAAGGAAACTGCGCTCCGCTTCGCCGCGCTTCGGCGCTCTTTTGGTTTGAGTTGACCCTTATTTCTGTTTCTTGGTTGTTTAATGGAAAGTTTTTTATTATGCTCTTGTTATTATGATATTTTTTTTTTAACATTAATACCTTTATTTCAAGAAAATCATTGATTCATTATCATAATATTGATACTAGGGTATAAAGATTATAATACCAGACTAATATTATAAAGCTGAAGAGTTTGTTTGTTTGAACGCGTTAATCTCAGGAACTACTGGTCCGATTTGAAAAATTATTTCGATGTTAGCCCAATAAAGGCTATTATATCTACACGCTAAGACCAACAAGAGCGGAGCAATGTGGGTAAAACCGCGAGGCATAGCTGATTCCAGGTCTGGCTTGATGGTGTCGTTCATCATGCTTCTGGGTTTGTCTATCTCCATCACATGGACCAATTTGAAACAACCAGGAGCAATCAGCTAATGATCAGTTTCTGAATAAATATGTATATTGTATACTACTTACATATTTTAATCTTATGGGTACCATTCACAGGCGCACCCATCCGCTGGATTTGTAGCTGGCTACAAGTCCGCGGACCAATCTGCGTGTGTATGTGTAGTTGGGCGCGGCTCGCGGCTCGGCGCGGCGCTCGCCGTCTGGAGACGGATAGTGATAGACGTGTAGTGTGTGGGCGATGACGGATTTGTCCACGGATTGGTACGGCTCGGGGCTCGGCTCGCGGTGCGTGTAGTGAATGCCGGGCTTTATTAACCACAGAACAGGAAAAACAAATAGAAGCTTTAATGTCATAATTAGTATGAAAACCAGTGTCGCCAAACCCACACATTTAAACCGATAGTTATACAGTACACTACAAGTAAACTATGCCTTTGATTGGACAGCTTAATTTGACTAAAGCACTATGTTACGGTTTATTTTAGTATAACATCCCTAGGTATATTAGCTGTTTTGTTTCTCTTTGCTCAGAAATTCCAAATTCGAAAACATTCAGCTACTTCACACCAGAGGGCGTTAATTTTCGATAGATATAACCACGGGATGTAACTTTAAACCTCAACCACACCCCGGACACTCCATACAAAATTATAGTTTTGACAGTCACACTGTAGAGACTGCAAATGTGTGTGTAAACTCTTTATGGTTGGCACATTTGTGACTAGCGTAAAAAAAAATTCGCGTTTTTCTGATGAAATACATCCGTAAACAGCACAATATCTAACCATTTTCTACGAAAAACGATAATCACAAATCCAAAATAATAAAATTGCTTTAAGTCAATTTGATTAATGTTGTCAATCTTCGTTGCGTTTCGTCTAAAGACGTCGTTGGTATCGTCCTTGCGGGGAAATGGGTACCATAACATGTCTGATCGTGCGGGGTGAGGTAAGTGTTTAATTTTGGCGGGAGGCGGAGAGTGTCCGTTCTGTAGCGTTGAGCTACTATTATGTATTCTGTGCCTCAACACAGAAATAAGGTTGAAATTTGTGTCATTCTAAATTAATGACATTAAATTGACATTAACCTGATGCTATGCTCTAAGGGATGTCAGCCTTGTTATCGATAATTCACAAATAAATATATTTTTGTGCATTTTTTCTTTCTTAATATTTTCTATATATAAGTATAGTATAATGTGTCACATTTTGGAGTATGTTTATTACTACTAAGTACGTCTTTTCATATTATTATATTTAAATAAAAAACGGAATAGAGTAGTATAAATCTATATTTACAAAATACAAACAGAAAATATGCATTATTTTAAATCTTGGAACTGCCGTAGCTCGTAGGTTTGATGTATCGGTGGCTTTTGTTAGACTGCTTAATGCTGTTCGGCTCGTTAACTCGTCACGTTGCATTAATTATCCATTTCTCTTTTAAATTAGCCTCTTTAGAAAATCTATAAATAAATAGGACAAATAAAAGCTAAGGAAAAATAAAATAAAATTTAATATTTTGTTTGTCTTTTCTAAAGTATCGATGCTGTCGATATGCGCCACATGCATCACTAATACGACATTCGTTTGTTTATTGCAAAAATATTCCAGAAAGTCTTGTTTGCTGTTCAATCTATATTAGTACTAATTTCTTATGGATTAAGGTTCATTTTGACTTAATATTTTTATAAATTTTTGACAAATTACGACAAGCGAAGTTGTAACAGTATATATAAAATAAATTAAAATAAGACTTACCGATGCCGATGGTATGAAATGCCTCAATTGCTGATATTATTTCGTCTGCTATCATTTTTCCACTCTAATACCGAACAACACGCCCTAAATAATGAATAAATTTGGAAAAAAGGTTTGACTGACAACCGACTCGAATATTTTTCTGCGCACAACTGAGATTAGGTGATCTTACCCTAAGAGCAATAAACCTATAGAGTACTTGTATCGAGCGTATACAATTTACATATATTTGTTTCTCTCTATCTAAAGAAAACGTCGTATGAAAGAATGAGACAGCTATAGACAACAAGCTACGTTTCAACATAGTCATGGCACCATTTTTACTATAGGTACGTATTTAGATAGATAGAAGGTGATAGTGATGGGATGTGCTTCAATCGATAAAATCGTGAATGTATTTTGCATTTACGGTTTCGTGAAATAATAAAAAAACAAAACTTATAATTAATTTCAGTTGAATACATTATTTGTTTAATCCTACGTATATAATAAATGCGAAATTATGTGAGAAGGGATGTTACTCTTTCACTGCGGAACCGATTACAATGAAATTTTGTACATACACACATAGGTTAGGTTTTATCCCGGAAATCCCACGTGAACGGGAACTGTGCAGGATTTTCTTTAAAAACGCGGGCGGAAAGTTAGTACATTATAAAAGAAATTTTAAAACTTGAAATGTAATTTAAAATAAAGAAGGAAATGATGATAAAGTTAAAGGAGTGAGGAGAAAGGCACAGTCAGCATGAAGGAATCATGCAGCATTTTAACAAGTTAATAAAAGGACAGTCTTAATGAAAACATTTTCCTAACATCCTACTAATAAAGCGAAAGTTTGTGAGGATGGATGTTTGTTACTCTTTCACGCGAATACTACTAAACCGATTACAATGAAATTTGGAAAAATTACTTTTGATCCCGTAAATCCAACAGGATTGGGAACTATGCGGGTTTTTCTTTGAAAACGCATGTATATTAAGTATGTATTTCAATAGTAGTTTCTCATCTATGAGAACTGTCATTTAATCAACCGTTTAATTTTCACATAGTTACACATTTAAAGTAACTTATGTGTAAAAAATTTCAAAATAAAAATTCACTCTCTTTAATCAAATGTATTTATTATCTACAGGAACAAAAAAAAACGTAAGCGTAAGATTGCACAATTCTTCTAGAGTATCCATCTTGATAACACGTAGGCTCGAAATGCAGTGAACACAATATTGCAAATTGTGGCGGCGTCCAATCAACTCATGTCTCACGTTATATACCCATTTTTTATTTAGCTCTGGAAATCTAAAACAAAATGAATTTATTAATAATCTGCGAGAGAAATTAATCAACAACAAACGAAAACTAAAACACATAGGGCAAATAAAACAACCACGTGGTATGTTTTATTTTCCTGCGGTTAAAAATTTACATCTATTATTTGCAACAACAACTACATATAAATCTGATTTATGAAACAAAATAAATAAATCAACGTTAATATGAAATAGATTTTTTGTCATAAATCGATAATATACGCTAGATGTGTTACAACACTACGGTGGTAAACAAAATGCCAAACGTGATATTATTGTGACATTTTTTAAAAATTATTTCATTATTTTATATTCCACAACCCCATAAAGTGGGTAAATGTTACAGTTACAATATAAAATTACAAAAAAGCGCTTGATAAAACCTTCAAATAGGTTTAAAACATAAATATTTATCAATTTGCTGAAAATCACTTACCGATGGAAAGATATTTTTACATTGTTTTTATCCAAAACTCCCATTCGACTAGTGATAGCCGGTTGCTAAACATACAATAGTTATTTTAGCACACTGACAAATAAAAAGAAACACTGTACACTTTATATTTTCTAAATATTTCGTTAAAAACACTTGACGCACTGAGCCCACCAGCTGGTTGGAAAACAAACTGACTGCCGGCGCGCTACGTTTGAAGACAGTGCAGATACTCTATCGCTATCTCAATCTGGCTTATGCTGTTATTGACTAAGAGTAAGTAGATTAGAAAATATGTATTTTGTTCTGTCTTAATATAAGAACTCTATAGGTTAATTGCTCTTAGATCTTACCTTACTAGTGACACGTGGGCCACGCCCACATCGCACTTCTATTTTGTTCTTACTGTTCTGTGTTATTAACCCTTATTCAAACATGAGCCTGTGGAGGAGTTAACAAAAAAGTAAGATACGTTCCTAGGTAATTTTGGGTAGTAGATTTCAAAAATACACACAAAAGAGGGGTTAGTGGGGGGAAGTAACCTTTTTTTGGTGGGAAGTATATATCCCGTCATCTGTTCTCTCTTGTAAAAAGGTTGGAAAGGTGGGAACTATAGCTCCCAGTGTCCAGTAAGACAAAAATATTTTCAAACACTAGCTAGTTGCCCTGACTCCACTTGTGAATTAAATTTTATCTTAAAAAATTATATACTTAGATCATATTTTTTTATAAAGCAGGTGAAATTACTCATCAATGCAAGTTTCTTTTACTAAGGGAAGAATTCGGGAATTGAAAAATGAATGGCTTCAACATAAACAAGGCATTTTTCTAAAACAAAATAAAAGAAATAGGTAAATACTAATGTATTGAGTTAAGATGTCTAATTATCTGATCAGGAAATAGTGAATAATAATAAATAAGTTGCTTATACCTACTAAAAAAGATTTTTTAGACACACGGATTTTATATATAGAATTTACGAATGTCGTGTGCAGTGAAGAACACTGGGATGATATCTTCCCACTTATAGACTTAATTTCAATCGACTACCAAGGTATAAACGAAAGATTCTGGGCATATTTTTACGTTTCACGCAACCGTAATATAGTCTAGTTTACATAGCTAAAACTCAAATCTACTTAGGTATCTAATTTTTTTTCAGCACTACACAAAAAACTAAAAAATAACGGTCGTTTTCGGCGGCAAAATCACGTCCCCTGACTTTGACGTGTGTTTACCATGACAATTGACATGTAATAATTCTCTGAAAAGTGTTTCCATGAGAACATAGAGGAAGGATGTATAACTGAGATAGAGTGACTACTCTGTGGTAATAAGTGCATGTATGGAACGTGCTGCCATCTGCAACTTTGTAGGATAACTAACGCTTTAAAGGGGTATATATAATATATATATAGCTATGCAGTATGCATATCGACATTTAGCACCATATGGAGCGAAAGTATATTTACAAAAATATTACTAACACCAAGAAAAGCGTCGTTTTCGTGACAACACTCTTTTTGTGGCGTTAGTAATATTTTTGTAAACATACTCTCACTCCATAAGTTGCCTTGTAAGTTGAGTAAATAATAAATAAGTAATGAGGGCAACCAGGGGTGAGAATAAAAAACAATTTCTTTAGCGGTATTCACGTTTATTAAATTGAAATTCAGATTTATATACTATACAATTGCTAAAACCTCTAAAATCTGCTAAAACCAAAAGCTTTAGTTATTTCAGTGCAGTCACTGAAATAACTAAAGCTTTTGTTCTAAATAAATAAATAAATAAATAAATAAATAAATCATTTATTGCATAAAAACATGGTAGGTACATACAAAGATATTAAGATCAGAATTAAGGAACATTCATGTTTTTACTATAACTACATAGCATACAATAATTATTATTAATTGACATAATGAATGAAAATGATTAGATATTTATAGTAAAAATACGAGTCAGGAGTATTCTCACTTAAAATTAGGTTATACATAAATCATTAGTCATACAGTCAATCAATTAATATCAATATCATTATTTTATATTATTTAGACATTTTTCATATCATACAGAAATTCATTTAGGTTGTAAAAACAATTCTCTAATAAGTATTTATTAAATTTATTTTTAAATCCTGGAAGAGGAACCCCTTGCAAGTCTTTCGGGATTTTATTAAATATCTGAATACCTATTTATGGAACATTTTTTTTGTACAAAGTTAATTTAGGCCTCGGTAAAAACAAATTGTTTGGATATCTTGTTAATTTTCCAATTTCTTTATTAGTTTTAAAATATTGAGGATGTTTTTTTTATGAAAATACAAATTTCTTTGATATAAATACATGCAAGAGGCAGGATTCTCAAGTTTTTAAAAAGTTCTAAGCTTCTAGCGTGTTTTCTCCTCCGTTGAAAACTCATGATCACAACGTTCACAACAGTTAACAACAATAAAACAAGTAACAAAATAACAAAACAAAACTTAACCAAAACAAAAACTTAAAAGATAACCAGATATATTTAACAAAAACAAATGAGATAACCTCGAAATCGCATCAACGTCCGTCCGAAAGTTGAAAACTATGGTTGACAATGACAGTCGCACATCATTACAAGATGGCGGCTTTTTTTTTAATTTTAGTTATACCACTCACCGCCCGCGTCGCTGTCGTCTATGCGTTTACATGACAGTTTTGAGTGTGCCCCCCCTGCATGAGAAACAGTTCTCTGAAATGTTAGGATTGCGTAGATAAATATTTCACTGCATTAAGTTTAAGCATCTAAAAATAAAACACGATTTACTTCAATCTGAGACGCGGGAAGTATAGCTCCCAGCGTTTTAATAAGGGTTAACTAATAGTGTCTCATGGTATCTATAGATTTCCGTAATCCGTTGTCCGTGCCAATCGCTCTACGGTGCCATTATTACTTATTACTTATTATTTATTACTTATTAGGTGCCAATCACAGGTGCCAATAGACGTTGCGACTTGCTGTTGCGGATTACAATAGGTACTATTATAATCATTGATTATAATTTACATTTTTGACACATGACTGATGACAATTGACATTTCAAATTTCTATACTTACTACTTATTAAATATCGTAAATATAAACAACAGGATTCCTTAGTCATTGTAAACAACACACTTAATGATCTAAGGTTGAATGCAAATACCTAATAATGGTGAAATTTGTATAAAAGAGCAACTATAAAACACGCAATAATTAATATTAATATGAAATCTAAGTCGAATATTTCTAAAAGAACAAGAGAGGCTAAAAGAAAGAGACGTCAACGATCGCAAGAAACAGAAGAGCAACGACAGACAAGGCTAGCAAAGGGGCGAGAGCGTAACGCATACCTACGTTCTAAAAAAATATGTCAGGAAAGAGCCGAAAACCTCACTAAAGAATCCCCTACACTATGTAACAAACGATTAGCTGGTGATAGTGAGCAGTGTGATGTATGTCACACAGCAGATGAAATGTCTGGGTGCAATAAGCATTTCAACAATGAATGTGAAGTACTGGTTAAAGATGAGATTGAGATCAGTGAGGACCCCTTACTAGAAGAAACAATAATTCACCATCTATAGACAATATCCAATGAACTTTTTATTTTTGAATCGTCATAACATAGTTTTACCAATTACCACCAGTTTGGAGAGCAGTTTCAAAGATAATACAGAGAAGGGAAGATTTATAATACTACTAGCGGTCTGTTCTGGCTTCACCCGTGGTATATGTTTATGTTTTCTCTCTATAAGAACCACCCTCGTTCTCCAAGGAATATTATAAAAAAATAATTTACGGTATCAGATCAGTCATTATAGAGTTATGCTCTTACCAACAAATTTTGTGATGCATTTTGTGTTCTCGCCCGTCAAAACAATCAGTGACCCATGTGAGTGGATTTTGTTTGAGAATTTAATGCAACTCAAATGTAATTATAGTGTTTATTAGTTAGTGGAGTTGATAAAAAGAAGGTACAGTTCAATATATTGAATTTTCATTTCTAATGAGTTTTAATATGGCTGTATAATTGTAACTTTAAGTGTTCCATTTAATGTTTCATGAAGAAGAATTGTGTAGTGTGAATCTATGTGGAAAATGCTACAATAAAATACATATCAAAAGTATGACTTTTATTTCCTTTTCTTGGTTATTGTATGGAAAGTTTTTTTTTAAGCTCTTTTATTATTATGACATAATATATATGTAATAACTAGACATCGGATTATATGCACTAACAAAATGCCAAAATATGCATGCAAATATGCACTAAAAAAGGCCGAAATATGCACTAAAAACGACTGATATGCCTAAAATATGCACATATAAATAAAAAAAATCTTTATTATTTTTATATATTTAAATCAAAGATTGTACAAAAACATTGAAATTTTCTTGAAATTGAGTATAGTTTTTGTGCCAATATACAATTAAGCATTTTTACCAAATTTTCGAGCGCAAATTTGTGACGTTTGTCACCCGCGAGTCCAGTGTTGCCACCTTAGACCTTTCCGGGCTAAATCTAGCCCTTTTTTGGAATTCAACCCGTGTTTTACCTTTTTAGCCCCAAAAGGGTAATCTAGCCCTATTTTGAATGGCTCAAAATTTACTTAAAATGGAGCCCATTTTGTAATTTTTTGCCATTTTACCATGCCAAAATAGGGTTTGTTTACTCGCTGAGCGTTCTGATTGGCTAATAAAGGTTAGTCGACCAATCAAAACTCCCGCTACTTAACGATTTATGCACGAAATATGCACGATTGGGGAAAAAGGCTAAAATATGCACTAACGCCGTAATTAGAGAGTTTTATGCATTTGCATATGCAAATATGCAAATGCATATAATCCGATGTCTAGTAATAACTAATAACATTGATACTGGAGATTATAATACCTATGGTTTTTACTGTTCTGTGATAATCTATAATATACAAAATGAATCCCAAAATGTATTGGTAAGCGCATAACATTAGAACAGCTGAACCGATTTCTTTAATTATTTTTTTATCATATTCCTTGAAGTACGAGGATGGTTCTTATGTAGAGAAAACGTGAATATGTACCACGGGCGAAGCCGGGGCGAACCGCTAGTACCAGATAAAACAAAAAGATAAGTAAATAAAATAAATATTATTATCAAATCATTCAAATGGCAAGATGTCTTTTTTATTAAAATAAAAAATTTAAAACTTTAAACTAAACTAAATTTAAGTAGGTACTAGGGAATAAAAACTTACCAATTATGAATTCAGGCAGTTGTAAAAGGGATCACCACTATGTCACTAACAATTTCCATATTCATAAATCCATAGCATAATACCAAGTACATAGACGCGAGTATTCTAATTTTTTCCATTTTAGTTTTATTCTGTACTTATTTTTGTTAAGATTTTCGAACCCGCCACCACCCCGCCAAATTTGATTGTAGTCGGAACTCGGAACTTGCCACAGCTTAGTAATAATATTATATATGTACTATTATGTACCACAGAATATATAATAGTACCTACTTACCTACTACGTACAAAAAAACTAGTACTGTACTAGTTACAAAGTACCTTTAATAACGAATAAATCATAAGGGACTAGGTATGTTAAAAATATTTATTTGATAATTCCTTTGAGAAAAATAGCTATTAAAATATTGGGTATACAATAACCAGATTTCCGCCCACGGCTTCGCCCGCGTTTTCAAAGAATAACTCGCATAGTTCCCGTTCCCGAGGGAGTTCCGGGATTCCCGGGTAATTGAAGTTACCCTCCGGGTAATTGAAGTTACCCTCTATATGTGTGCTAAATTTCATTGTTATCGGTTCAGTAGTATTTGCGTGAAAGAGTAACGAACTAACACACACACATCCTCACAAACTTTCGCATTTATAATATTAGTAGGAAGCACTTTTAGTTAGAAAATCAATAATAATAATTATTTTTTATTTTAACTGGACTTACCTACTCGCTGCCTGTGCCTCAGGAATTCATCTTACTCACAAGTCACAGATAACATAAAAATGGTTCCATAATTTCGGAACTTAATTCTCATAAAGAAATAGATAACATTATGTTTTAGAAATACGTTCTCTTTAAATTATGTAAACGCAATACAAACATGAGCTATCGCTATTGACTATCATAATATAATATTACGTAAATATATTGCCATTAAATGAGTGGTTACACGTAACTTTGGTAAACTTTGCCAGCCGGTTTGGAAACGCAGAAAGTCTATAAATGTGTTTGTCATACGATTCGTATAGTCAAGTTTATTGATTGGGGAGTGTGTTAATGTATACGCGAAAAGCGTTTAATCTATATCTGTATTTAATGTACCTATTGTCGCCAATGATATTATAATATTGTAGTAAAATCTATTTAAAAATATCTAGGTACCTATCTAAATTATTATCAGTGGAGGTAAGACTAGGTAAAATATATATATCTAGGTATCTAAATGGGCTAAAATCGCTACGGGAGCGGCATATTTAAATGTAATTAGCCACAATGGACATCTTACGTCTAATAAGCGTCTAATAGTGTGCGTTAGAATCGAATGTTGTATTGTATATTTTATGGAGGATCGCTGTTAGCCCAGGAGAGCTTCTACAGCTTTACCGGGCTTATGCGAACGTTGTATCGAACCGATTACACTTTTTTACTTATTATAATAAATCTCATTTCATTCATCACTTACACCACACACTCGTTTAAAACTGAATAGCTTTCACTGATTAGCGCAGACGGCACGCGTAGCAATACTTATCACTTTCGGCGAAGATCTACCAAATTTATTGTGAGAACTTAATTGTTGAACAATGTTATTGAATGAAAAAGAAAGTTTAGATGACGCAGTTGGGCTGAACGCGTGTTTGTAAGTCGTAACTTTTGTAGGTTTTGGCGGGAGACAAATAAACGTTGATGAAATGTGGTTTATTGATTTACACGCACGGAATGATTTGATTTTTGTTTGTAATAAAGATACAGTAACTAAGTACTATTGAAGTTAAAGTTGTACCTATTTCGAGTAATATCAGTAAATCTGATCCTTTATATTATCGTCGCTGCGCCTGCCAAATTCCATATTAGGTATGTGCCTTTTTAATTTTTTTCTTTTTTTCACTAGTTAAACATATTATCCTGATATCGTGCTGTATCGTTTAAATTTGAAATTATGCGTAATTTATCTTTCAGAATATAAAAATGTTAATTTATTGAACAGTCGTGGTAGTCTTCTTAATCATCTATGAAGTTTCAATCTTCTATAACATTATGTTTATTTGCATCATTGATTTGCATACATGTCTTATTTATATGCAAATTTTGCGATTGGATCGAATTATTATTTGAGTCAATAATAATAATAAATAATAAAATGGTCTTTATTTGGTTCTCACAACATAAAAAGGTTACAAAAACTTAGTAATACTACACAGTGTACAGTATAAGATAACGTTGTGAGAAGCTGGTGCCTGAAATAGACTACATAGAAGTCTGAGGTACAGGGGCCTTAGACAAAGTAACAATTACAAAACGATAACGAAGTTAGAAATCGCAAAAATGCATTTGTTCCCAACGAGTAACACCCTCAAATGTCACACTGTTACTCGATGGGATTTTTTTCTGAAAAAATTCCCAACCGGTCACACTACCAGTCACACTGTTACTCGATGGGAATTTCTTCAGAAAAAAATCCCAACCAGTCACACTGTTACTCGATGGGAACACACTGTTGAACTTAATGAAAATAAGAATTAAATCGGTTTTTTAAATTTTTATTAAAATCAACAAAATAACAACATTGGTAAATACAGTTACTTAATTACGGACGTTACACGTTAACATTCGTCATATTGTTAGTAATTCTCATTTTAATGTTTTAGTCATAGTAACAATATCTAAACACAATCGGCCTTATATTATATAACAGAGTAAATCATCACATTTTACAATAATTAACAGTCCTTATTTCTAATATTAATTTGAACTTTAAAGAAGAATTTTCTAAATATAATCAACCTTATGTTTGTACCTATATGTATGTATCACAGTAAATCACCACATTTTACAATAAATTCAAATTCAAATTCAAATTCAAATTATATTTATTTGCAAGAATGTAGTTACAAATTATAGATGTTTTCATTACAATATTATGTGGCTAATACATTCTACCCATTTATTGGGTGTGCAAATATTAAAAAAGAAAGTTGATTAGTTTAATTATTTAAATGTACACACAATTCAATTTTCACAATTACGCGAACGCACTACGATTTACACGATTATATCACTACACACTTCACTTATCACACACAATTCAGTTTACACTACTTCAAAGTCATAAATTCTTCAATGTCATAAAATTGTTTTACCATTAACCAGTTCGTCAGTTTATTTTTGAAAAGATTTACTGGTAGTTCCTTGAAATTGTCCGGTATTTTATTATATATTTTAATAAGTATCAGTTCTTAATTCTAGTGTCGTAAAATCTCCAAAGCATGGCCAACTGAAACCTTGTGTTAATTCCAGCTGCACTTCCTGAATAAACTCGTCTCTTGATATAGATTTCTTACCCCGTTTTCTTTTTGACGGTTTGCCTTGTTGTATCAGAACATTTCTGTATTCTGAGAAGAATCTTCTTCAATTGTGTGCAAGAAATGCATAATATTCGGGTGTTTTGTTCCAATGGTCTTATTTAGTTTATTATGCCAAGATTTCACGCCTGTATCCCCGAAGGGGTAGGCAGAGGTGTAATATTACACCCACATCTCGCCATATATATTTAAGTCCCACGTAATAAGGGGGGGAGGTACCTAAATACAATCAGCTTTATATAATATATCAGAGTAAATCATCACATTTTACAACAATTATCAGTTCTAATTTCTAATGTTAATTTGAACTTTAAACAATTTTCCAAATACATATAATTAGCCATAAGTATGTTGTATGTATTTAGGTATTGTAATTTTATTTAATTATTTAAGAATAAAACGTTCAAAAGAGAATCACCAGCAATATGACGAATAAATGTTTTTAAAGTAAAAACCGATTTAATTCTTCTTTTCATTAACTACTGTAATATTGTGACTGGTTGGGAAATTACTAATAAGAAGTTCCCATCGAGTAACAGTGTGACTGGTTGGGAAATTAGTAATAAAAAGTTCCCATCGAGTAACAGTGTGACTGGTTGGGAATTTTTTCTTAAAAACATTCCCATCGAGTAACAGTGTGACATTTGAGGGTGTTACTCGTTGGGCACAAATGCAAAAATGTATGGGATTGACATACGCCGCGTTAGATCACGTGGTCTATCTAATGTCAATCCCATACATTTTTGCGATTTCTAACTTCGTTATCGTTTTGTAATTGTTACTTTGTCTAAGGCCCCAGGTCACCAGCCCCCCTCGCGGATATCATACGAGAACAAACAAGTGTACGTACCTAAATAATGTATTTGAGTCAATGTTTTGTTTATCTTCAAAAAATCGTTTTTTTTTAATCTTTCACGGTTGGATATGTGCCTGATTCCTTAAAAACACAGGCTGAATAAGGTAATATTTAAAGTTTTGAGTGTATGCTTTGCTACAACTGGCCAGTATGGATGGCGTCTCGATTGCAAAGTTTCTACCAGTAGGTATTATATTATCTGTGATTTCTATATTATGTGGAACGTAAGAAAACAAAGCCGTTTGAATTAGAACTGTAATAAAACTCATTAAACCATAATCCACGCTATATTGTTATCTTAAGATGACGATTCAATAAGAGGACAATTATAGAAAGTGGGTGACAATCATATATGAACCAGTTAAGATACCATTCTTCTAATAAAAACATTAAGTATTAGATTTCCGCCCGCGGCTTCGCCCGCGTTTGCAAAGGAAAACCCGCATAGTTCCCGTTCCCGTGGGATTTCCGGGATAAAAACTATCCTATGTGTTAATCCAAGTTACCCTCTATATGTGTGCTTAATTTCATTGTAATCGGTTCAGTAGTTTTTACGTGAAAGAGTAACAAACATCCATACATCCATACATCCATAAATCCATACATCCTTACAAACTTTCGCCTTTATAATATAATATTATTATGTCTCTCTCCATAATACACGGGTATCGCCGTAAGGATGATACCCG
This sequence comes from Colias croceus, assembly GCF_905220415.1. Taxonomy (NCBI): domain Eukaryota; kingdom Metazoa; phylum Arthropoda; class Insecta; order Lepidoptera; family Pieridae; genus Colias; species Colias croceus. Next base: position 6,011,083 of record NC_059560.1, read on the forward strand.
GTCCTTTGGAAGGCTTACGTGGGGACACAGGTCCAACACGCAGAGGCCCTTTAGAGAATTTAATGTGTTGTGGGACACCAGCCGCAGCCTGCCCATGGCTGCACTATAGAGATACAGCCCTGGGCAGTCCGCGGCCAATGTAGGACTATTGCAGAAAAATGGAAATGAATAAAACTGGGTTATGGAAGGGGGTGTTAGATGGACTGGTATATTGGGTCTATGGGGGCTATGGACGTCTGCCTTTTCAATATTAAAAATTGAAAATTATGGCAGACGGTGACTCGCCAGTTCGGTCGATGGGCTCCCAAAAAGGTTACCGATAATGGCAACAAGGGGGCAACATCAGCTGAACGGCTGGGGGTGTAGAGAGGTACGGCACCGGTTTCACCATCGCGAGCCCGCGGGCCCGGAGCGGGTTTCCCCGCTATTACGCCATTAGACACTTCCACCCCCGAGCATATAGCTCTAGCGGCTCCACTCTGGACGGCCAACAAAGGCAAGCCAGAGGTGGGGGATCCTGAACTTCGTCATTGTTCACTCCGAACTGCCACCGGGACAGCCCAGAGGTGAGGACAGGGACCTCCCCCGGGAGCGCTCGGTTCCCGCGGGGTCGCTACTCCCCAACACCTCGCCACAAGGTGCCCTGCGGGGTGACTGACTGCACGGTTGGGATATCTATTGTAGATATGCCAACCGGGGGCGATGGGGTCGTCACATCCCTACGCCTATATTATTATTATTATTATATTATATTAGATTGACCTACTGGTGGACGCATTAATATCTTTTATGTTACGTTTAATTTATACTTTATCTGGTTTTGGCGGATGTTCCTGTATAGATTTGAAATGAATTTCTTCAGTTTGATGTTTAGCTGTTTAAGTATATTTAGTAAGTAGTCCAATTTAATTTAAATATTTCTTAGTGGTCCACGTTATTATCATTTAATACTCAAGGCTTCAAAATATTAAATTACGTACTGATACTTCAATTATAATAGTTGTGAGTTGTGCTTATTCTTCGGTGATTTCTAAAACTACTACAACTAAGCAGTCAACTATCATGGAATCTATGGAATCATCATGCCTTGTATGAAGATGAAATTTAACTGGTCTATGAATAGTATAAAATAGCTGGTTGATTTACTAATTGGTGTGGAAGTATGCCATGTCGTATTATAATATCGGAAGATGTCATGTATTGTAATTTGATTGTCCTCGTTATTGTATTTCATTTGTCTCTTTGTAAAGTATTACGTGGAAAATAAGTAGTAGGTAATAAAAATGACAGGTAGAGGCGAAATAGATTTTCAGTACAGTAAAAAACAACACCTCTACTTGGCAGGAATTAACTTACATACGTTAGTCACTCTTAGGTATATTACAACTCACAACTATAATTACTTATAATCTGATTGCTTATGTTATGACTTATGTGCGTTGTATGTGAGTAAGTAAGATTTAGGTACCTATACACTTTGACGTGACTATAGGGCACACACCTGCCGCAGGCACAATCTCAGTAATGTAACAGGTTGGTCGGAATAATTTTCATTTGTTCTCTAAATTGCTCTTGATTGCCTATACACATCACAACTTTCACAAGTAAGGAGCCAACTCCAAAATTGCCCCTGCTGCAGTTAGGTGAGTACTGAGTAGCCCGCATTAGAATATACTATTATTCTCTATTCAGCCGTCAACTCATCTGCAAACTTTAAATCAATGAGCTTTCATATATCAGCTCCATAAATATCGTATGTCACTCACGAGAGACAAGTTTTGATAACGGGTTACGGACAACAGTGAAAGTGCATGCAATTAATTATAATAATGATCAGAGTTGGGTGAAAGGGAATGCATCCATATTGGGAATTGATGAAAACCATGGTAATTCTTGTTAAGTTTTATGGTGACTCGAGGATGAGGAATGATTATATTGACCATACCTATTATGTTTGTGGTATACATTTCGGTACTTCTCACTCGCGTGCCTATCCTTACTGTACCTTTCTAGGTATCTAGGTAAAAATACCATTTATAGACAATTCCCTATGTTTTGTTTTCATAATGAAAAGTTTAGATTATAAATGTAGCTTCTGAAGGTAAATCTACTTATGGTAAAATCGTAAAAAAAAACATTGTGGTCTTCAAATTCCCTGAATATATTGTAAGATAATAATTATCTTAATTCTATGTATTCAGAGGTACCAACGTCATTATTTCGTGTTGGTATGTTGGTAATTATGAAGTATCGGTTTCAATCACAATCATAATAAGACCGCAGATGCGTAAAAATATATGATTGGAAATAAATAATCAAGGTAATGAAATTATTCATACTTTAAATAAAAAAAATATATATAAAAGAATAATATCTTTCTCTCTTCTAATTATTAAATGACATAGAGCGATAATAATTTAATAAAATTCAAGTTGAAATACCTACACAGTAACTGAAAAATTTTGTTAAAAACATTACTTAATTACGCAATTACGTTTTATAATATACATAAAACACTTTTTTTATTTAGTTTGAGTATGAAAGTTAAATACCTATAACCTATACTTACACCATTTTATTTCTTCTTTATAACATTAGTGTCAATAGACAATACCTAATTAACTTCTAATTAATAATTCATACGGATACAGAATATGACGTCTTGTAAAATGGAATTTAAAGTTAGTATATTTTGTGCACTCACCATGGTTATATAATAATAAAACAATCCATTAAAATATTTAGCAAGTGGAATAAGTCAAGATGTCAATCGCATCAAAGAGATTATAATCATTGGAGCCGGTGTAGCGTGGATAATATCATGTTAGATGACTGTAGACTAAGAGTTGGAGATATTTTTGCTGATTATTTTTTTAGTTTTGCCAATGTATTATTATGATTTATATCTTTTGGTATGTACTGTTTAAATAGATATACATTTATTGCATTATAAAAAACTAGCTTACCGCCCGCTGCTTCGCCCGCTTTGTCTAAAACCTAATAAATTATATACTTAAAACTTCCTCTTGAATCACTCTATCTATTAAAAAAACTGCATCAAAATCCGTTGCGAAGTTTTAAAGATTTAAGCATACACAGGGACATAGGGACAGAGAAAGCGACTTTGTTTTATACTATGTAGAGATTAAACAGTTTTCGCTGTATAAAATTTCATAGAGATATTTAATTTTATTGAAAACCCATAGGATAAGAAATAAAACGTAATACGCATTTCGCGTATTGATACGGATATCAGGAATAATTCATATATAAGTATTTACTTAAATATAAACTTTAAGAAATTCCATTAGGTTAAATACCTACAATCTACATACCTATTTTGATAGTGAAAATACTGCAAATATTTCATTACAAATAATTCAGCATCTCCTATACTAGCAGGTCATTGACATAATCTCATTAGCAATAATTGCTCAGCAAATGAATATTAAAATCCTTCTTTACGCTTCAATTGTTTCAAAATATTTCTTTATCCGACTCAGATAAATTCTGCGTAATTATAATGACAGATTTACGAGATTTCACTCGTTCTCATGTGGAATATCTTTGTGATAAATATTTTAGAAATAAATTATTATCTATACTAATACGATAAAGCTGAAGAGTATTTTTGTTTGTTTGTTTGAACGCATTTAGTAAGAAACTACTGATTCGATTTGAAAAAATTTCTTCGGTTTTAGATAGCCCATTTATCGAGGAAGGCCTCTATATCTCGCTAAGACCAACAGGAGCGGAGCACTGCGGGTGAAACCGCGGGGCGCAGCTAGTGTTATTATAATCTGACCTGAAATAACCTTATTCTGTTTGAGCTTTAAATTTGTAGTAAAATTAGAAAGCTGCGCTGATTATGGATTTCATTAATTATTCTTTAAATTATGTAGAATTCGTCCAACTGAAATGATTTATTGTTATTATATTATTTTGTTCTTAAATTTTAAGAGTTACTTAGATGTAAATTAGTTTCTATGTTTTATCTAATTTATGGATAACTATGCGAATGCTGGTTAGTATTATAAATAAACAAATAAAAATAAACGAGCTGAATAAATCAAGATAAATAAAAGTTAAAATTAGGTACTATGGGGTATTTATTGGCATTTGTACGTATTCACGTATCATAAAGCTAACTTCGAGTTGTAACTTGTAGCTGGTAGGTATATAATTTAATTTAACTTCAATAATAATTTACCTACCTAATTACTTTTGACACATTCAGTACACACCAATTTTGTAGTTAATTCTGACAAGGAGCAATCAAAAAGTTTCTATTTAAAGTTATTTAATATAATAAATACACCGAACACTCGATAAACCTTTAAAGAACCGCCTATTTAAGCTGTCATAATTAACAGACATAAGTACAGACTTTCGCATTCATAATTATTAGAAAAAGAATATAAGATACCACTCGATGAAACAATTTCATAGTTTTTATTTAATCTAATATCTGTATTAACAAAGTATAAACAAATAGTAAAAAACGACCTCAAATTACAAACGGATGGAGGAATCATACGAAATGTTTAAAAGCAATTTAATTTATCAGATCGCTTTTATTAACCTTCATGTGAGGACGCGTTTTTATTTGTTTAGTAACAAAGAGTTATTAATGACCTTAATTTTATTGTAGTTTTACAAGGAAATGGAATATTATAATAAGAACAGCACCTAATGACGTACAATATACATGTCTGTGGACGTACTAGTGGACATTATTTTATATCCTGAACTAGCTGTGCCGCGCGGTTTCACCCGCGTGGCTCCGCTCCTGTTGGTTTTAGCGTGATGATATATAGCCTATATCCTTCCTCGATAAATAAGCTATCTAACACCGAAAGAATTTTTCAAATCGGACAAGTAGTTTCTGAGATTAGCGCGTTCAAACAAAAAAACTCTTCAGCTTTATAATATTAGTATATATTTTTCATTAAGATTGGTCTTGGTCTGTTAAGAAAAAAGTACCTATTAGAAAATGTTTTTTTTATGTAAATTTCATATTTCATACAATATTTGGACATGTCTTTGAATATCCAAATGATAAAAATAATTTTAAGTATCTTATACACGTCAACCAAACTTAAAATAGCAATTTAAGAATCAAGTTATCATATTCTAATCAAGAAATTTAATTACAAATGTTTAGGAATGGCCGAAATGAAGTCCGAGTGGGATGTCGTGGATTAGCACCTGTTGCATGATGATGGATTTATGCAAACGTGTGACAATACATTCAATCATTTATTTTTTAATGAAATTATATTTGTGAAAACCTAAATTGTACAAGTTACTTTCGATAAATAACTTACAAAATATAGCTCATATTATAAAATGAAAGAAAGCATAGGGAATTCTAATACTTACATTGTGTATGGATAGTTATACCTAGTCAAGACATTAAATATTTAAAAACTAGCAATTACTTTTTCTGAGAATTGAGAAATCTATTTCATAAAGTTAGGTAGATCGACACATCATACATACATTTCTCTTCTTAGTAATATATATTTTTTAATTGTTTTTATTAAAAGTGATTTAAGCAAATCAAATAACCGTCTGTATGAGAATTTACTTTAACATAAATGTGTTTAATTCAAGGTAAGTAATGTGAATGTATCTTGGCTAGTAAGTTATGATGGCAAAGTATATAAATGATTTCATTTTAATTATATTATAAAATCCAAATATAATAATGGCTATAACCTTTATTAGGATAACAAATATTGAAATTATATTTATGGAAAACTGTTTAATTCATACCTATACTTACAATAAAATAAAAAACTATTTATATACCTACATACTCATATTATAAAGTACTTTTAAATCTCGCAAAAAAACCTGTTTCATAATGCATAACATCATCCGGAAGCTTTCACGCGCGTTTTACGCTCCAAGCAAAAGCCTCTACACTCATCAATAAGTTAACGCGCGCGTTACTCGTGTATACCACGACCACAAATAAAAAAAACACTCCATACTCTATTGACTTTGACCTTAGCCAGTAAGAAAAAAAAAGAAACAAAAAAAGTAAAAGAGAATTCTAATTTCAAATTTCGAACTCGCTGGAATAGTGTTTTGTTTCATTGGTGATTATGGTGCTTTAATTTCGGATTACACACTTTTTTTGGTAAGTTTTTACATTTATTTCGTTAAAAATTATATTTAGAGTACATGAAAGTACATAATGTTATTAACGATAAATTAAATAAATTAAAACATTAGAATGTAAGATTATTCCATCTAAACTAAAGAGGGAACTTGTGTCTATGTATGTATGATGATTGTATTATTTTCACACAAAAACTGCTTCACCGATTTCAAAAACTCTTTCACTACTGCAGCAATCTACACTTTCCTGAGTCAAAGAGGCTATAGGTATTTTATTTTGTTTTTAATCCCTGGTAAGGCCGGGCAGAGCTAGGGTCAAGCAGTTAGTCTACACATAAAGGTTTTTCAATTTAACTTTCAACGTCACTTAAATTCAACGTTCTATAGATTTCAATTAAAAACATTAATATATTAAACTATAAATTAACCTCTCATAAAGCTTTAAATCAAGCCTGACCTGACTAGAAAGTAATAAGACCGGTTGGAACCTTTTACGGAAGTCATTCACTCCCATGCGTAAAAATATACTAGTTTTTAAGGTAACACTTTCATTCACATATAAAATTTTTATAGAAATATATAATTAGATTCGTTTTATTTTAAAGAGTAGGGATACCTAAAACTTATTGAAGTGTGTAAACAAACAAATTTTACATTTTTTCGATCTAAGAACGTTTCGGAATGTGGCTTTCTGTTAATACTCTATCCTCCTCTTGGTTACTTTTTTCTTCACTACATAGTATAAAACAAAGTCTCTTTCTCTGTCCTGTCCCTATGTCTATTGTATTTGTATGTATTTGTATGCTTAAATCTCTAAAACTTCGCAACGGATTTTGATTTAATAGATAGGGCGATAGGAAGGTTTTAGTACTTATATTATAATTTAAGTATTAGGTTTTAGACAAAGCGGGCGAAGCCGCGGGCGGTTAGCTAGTATATAATAATATTTACATTGATGTTAACTTTTGACAATGTGCACTTAGTACATGTTAAATTGCTGTTTAGTCCCAAATGATAATTATTTCGTTCTAGAACATTGTTCGAAATAACACAATAGTATGTTTACATAACAAATTTAATAAACATTGTCCTATTAGTAATGTTATTTGCCTAAAAAGTTAATCACAGGGTTATAGAACTTTGAAATGACCGGATTTATGCATCAAAAGCGATGTCAAGTTCATTGCCTTGTTGTACTACTCTGTTTCAACAAAGTACCTTTTTACTGATAATGAAAACTTTAAAAATATCTTGATAAAGCTATACTATATAAAGCTATAATTATCTAAAGGTAAACCACAGATAATACAATACCATAGGTACTAATAATATGTTTGTTTGAACGCGCTAATCTCCGGAACTACTGGACCTATTCAAAAATTCTTTCACCATTATGTTAGTGATTTCTGAGTACATAGGAATTTTATCTGTGGTATAGGTAATAGGTATACAACATCTTACGTATATCAAAGATAATATTCCTAAATAAAGTATCACGGACTAAGCCGGGGCGCACCGCTAGTAATTAGACAATAATTTGAAACGTAAATAAGTATATAGATTATAGTTTGGTTATAACTGTTAAACTGAAGATTACATAATCCTACTAATATTATAAATGCGAAAGTTTGTGAGGATGTGTGTGTGTGTGTTTGTTACTCTTTCACGCAAATTCTACTGAACCGATTACAATGAAATTTAGCACACATATAGAGAGTAACTTGGATTAACATATAGAATAGGTTTTATCCCTTGAAGACGCGGGCGAAGCCGCGGGTGGTAATCTAGTATGATATACTAGTTTTGCTTAGCTTTGAGCTAGACTATGTGAAAGGTCTGGGAATATGTATTTCTTTAAAGATGAAACTTATGATAGATTACGTACAAACGTAAACAGATAATTAATATCATCATTCAATGACATATGGAACTTTGGTGAGCATTTTTGTAGTATGTTTGTTAAATATACATTTTTTTGTATTAAAAGTTTCTTTATATGTCCCTACTTTATTGGATAAGATAATTTCACTTTTAATAAACTTAATTTAAAACACATTTACAACGAAAAGATTCTCAAAGTTTTATTGACTTACTTTTACAGCGGGACGATAACAACCCCTTGTAAACTTAAATCTCTTAAGGTTATCCGCAATTCTATGTTGTCTGTAGATTCAATCTATAAAATCAAATACAACTAATTCCTGAAGTATTCGTAAGTACGGTCGACGAAAAAAATAAAAGAACATAATTTAATGGAAATTTTATAATGTAGAATATTTTCCTACAAGTAACCGTGATGCTATGCAGGTTTTAGATTTATTAGCAAAAATCTAAAAAATGGGTCCTTTGAACTCCCCCCTACACCCTTCACGCTTTAGGACTTTCGATATGATCATCTGGAAACATGAAGGAATAACTGTAGCGATTTTCAAAGATACACGACTTATTTCCGCTGATGGCCCATTTTAATTTTTAGGCTATAAGTACCCATAATAATATCAGTTTTAAGTTATTTCAAAAGCACTACACTCTGTCGTTCTGATTGACTTAATAAACACAAAAGTGATAACAATAACTTAGTTAATTATTACTCATTAAGAAAACTATTAAGCTTATGAATTGTTCCTATTTCACACACTAAAACATTATCTTTGTAGTCCATGGAAAATATATTATTAGCCCCGTTGATTATTCTACTAGTTTTGGGTTAATTATATTGTTTTATGCACAGTTTTCAAGCCATAATTTATATGCATTTTAATCAGCTGGAGGTTTTTATCTATTGAAGAAACCGAATCTGGAGTTTTTTCGTCTTAAAAATATCTTCATTTTAAAATATCTCTATTTTAATATCCCTAGTCCAATACTTACCTACATATTTTTTTAATTGCACTATCCTACACCTTCGCAAATAGTAACCCTATTAAAAATGGATTCAAATAAACTTATTGAAAAAAAAAACAGTTACAGAAATGGCAGAGCCGATTACATAAACCCAATAATCTATTCGTAGAACATGAAAATTCACAGATATATTTATTTTAACCAAAACAAGGTCAATCTAAAAATCTAACACTACAAGTATAATATTAAGATGATCTAAAATTTCTAAACTTCCAGATATACCGAGAGAGAAGTGAAATTCGCACAAGCAAACTCGTCGGTCAAGTCGAGTTTCTTAGCTATCATATATTTAGTCATATGAGTCTAGTTAATCGTGTTTTCTAATGAAACAATGCGGTTATGTAGCTTTATCTACGATGAAGTTATGATTAAAATAACAAGTGATAACTGCGTTAAAAACAACCGACTTCAAACTTGCACTTCCAACATTTACAAATACAGACAAAAATGCTCATAAAATAAAAACTAGATACTGGGCCTATCCGAATAAAATTTTTATGGGACCAATTCGACACCATCCCGCATCGAACAAAAAAAATCACGTAAATCGGTTCAGAAATCTGGGAGTAATCGGTGTAAGGTCAGGTAAGGTCTCAACATAACTAACAAAACGTGCCCAAACTCGGTAAATCTAGCTCTGCTCGTCTGTTAATTCCAGTAGCAGTCTTCGAAGTACACCTGCAGGTCACTCCATCAAGTCAGGAGGTAAGGTCTCAACGTACCTAACAAAACAAGCCCAAACTCGGCACACCTAGCTCTACTCTTCTATTAGTTCCAGTAGCAGTCTTCGAAGTACACCTGCAGGTCACTCTATCAAGTCCGGAGGTAAGGTCTCAACATAACTAACAAAACGAGCCCAAACTTGGCACACCTAGCTCTACTCGTCTATTAGTTCCAGTAGCAGTCTTCGAAGTACACCTGCAGGTCACTCCATCAAGTCCGGCGGTAAGGTCTCAACATATTAACTAACAAAACGAGCCCAAACTCGGCACACCTAGCTCTACTCGTATAATAGTTCCAGTAGCAGTCTTCGAAGTACACCTGCAGGTCACTCCATCAAATCAGAAACTAACGCAATCCCGGAAATCCCACGGGAACGGAAACTATGCGGTTTTTCTTTGACTGCGCGGACGAAGCTGCGGGCAGAAACCTAGTTGTTATTAAAACACAATTGCCATCTTCAAAAATATTTTGGGGCACGTATTCTCGCGCGGTTGCAGTTTACAAACAATACCCCGAATTAATTAATAAAACATAAAACTCTTAAATATTGCACTTTAAAAAGTTCTATGAATCTTTTTAAATGATTTTCTAGTATAATTTCACGAACGTCCTTAACTTTTTATGAGTTTTGACTGGGCACGTCGGTTAAAACCTATATTGACTAGATGTCTCGACTTAAAATCAGTTAATAAGGATATTGACCGATGCCCTTAGTCAATAACGTTATTAACTGGTTTAATCAGATAAAATCAGTTAATAAGGATATTAACCGACGCCCTTAGTCAATATCCTTATTAACTGATTTTACCGGTCAATAACGTTATTGACTGGTTCAGGGTTTTGACTGTAACATACATACATAAAAAAAAAACATACCGGCCGAATTGATAACCTCCTCCTTTTTTTCGAAGTCGGTTAATAAAGTCTATGTGATAAGCCACAAACTTGTATCATCAAGAGTATAGTTTTTTCCAATTTAATAATTAGTAAAAAGCCCAAAAAATACTACGGAATCGGAAAATAAAACGCATTTTTACATAAATCTGTATTACGGTTTATTTTTCCTTTCAAAAGCCAATCTATGTTCTTTATCGTACGCTAAGCTGTTATTATACAACACACAACAAAGTCGTTATTGTAATAGAAAGAAATTACCGTTATGAAAATTATGTTTCAATTGGAATGCGTCAAATTAAAAATGCATTAAATAAGAATATTTTTAAATTATATCACAGCACATATTTTTAATCTGTGATGTTACGTTTAAATGTGGAAGTGTATGGTTTAAAAAATATAAAATCAACAGACTATGAAAATCTTATTTTATCTGTGTATCTGCGGAAAATGGCGGGAAATTTATAGAAACGAGTGTAGACTGTGATAAAATTAAAAAATGACTTTTGCTTAGTTTTAATGTGAATTTTAGATAAAATAATGTTTTCGTTTTAATAAAATATTATTATGACTGTAGATATAATATAAGACATTTTTTTATTGATAAATAGTATATTTTGTGATAAGTTAAAATGCTGTGATGAGTAAATTGATCACAAATGGAAAACTTTTAAAGCTTTGTACTTAAGTACATACTTAATATATTCCAATTTAAAACCAACGCTCGTTTTGTAAGTAAGACGAAAAAATATCTTCTTCACTGAATTTTATAAATAGGTTTAAAAATTAATCAAAAATGTGATAATAAAAATGATAATGACGAATACACGAAGTAGATACAATACACATTTTAATTTTTAATTTTACAACACGAGATTTCTCCCAGTTCATCATAAATTTCATAACTGGCTTCTAGGGTCTTACTTTTGCTCCAAAAGTAAATACCCTATTTATAAGTAAAATAAAATTACCCAGCCAAATATAATGTTTGTTAAATATTTATAGTTAACATTTAAACACTAAAATAAATAAAAACATTCCATAACTGCAGCGTAGTCTTTGATCACGTATAAGTTTGAACATCTACCCTCAATTTTTTATTACAATCAATTGAAGTACCTATTATTAACAAAATCAGTATTCGTTTACGTTTATTACTGATTAGTAAGAATTTCATAAATAATAAAAAAATGTCGCAAACGGTATAAACTGCTATACAAGAATCAAACCTCTTAAAATGTCCGAGTTTACTTAGCGGTTATTACAATTGGGTTAAGCTAAATTTTTATGAGTTTTATGATCTCGATACGATTGTTGAAAATGAGCTTGTTTTATTGATATAACGTTGTTAATGTTCATTTTGTAAATCAAGTTTTTTGCATTACTTAATTTCAATGTGGAAGTTTTTATTGATACTTTCAACGAATCACGAAATAACAAATATTGTTTTGATTTTAATATGATATTGTTTAAATGTAGATAATATTAGTTTTTAACATAATATAACAATTTTAAATTTTAGTACGTTAGCGAATTAGCCAGTAATAGTTCGTTTAGTTTTATTTTGACTGCTACATACCATTTAGATTATTAAAACAAACATTGACATAACTAAATTAATCTATACTAATATTATAAAGCTGAAGAGTTTGTTTGTTTGTTTTTTTGAACACGCTAATCTCAGGAACTACTGGTCCGATTTGAAAAATTCTTTCAGTGTTAGATAGCCTATTTATCGAGGAAGGCTATAGGCTATATATCATCACGCTAAGACCAACAGGAGCGGAGAAATGGGGGTAAAACAGCAATGGGGGCAGCAGCTAGTTATAGATAAAACTTGCAGGTGACAAAAGAAATTAAATTAAAAATTATTACTTGCCGAGTTAATTTCTAACCAAAATTGATCTTCAACCTTGTTAGGTCACAATTATAGTGCAGCATCTTATTACCAACTCTCACGCCATTTGAGACTTTATAAAATTACAATTGAAAAAACCAATGTTAAAACTTATCATGATGACTCGAATTATAAGAATCCGCTATCCATAAGTGTGGCATGGGAGACTAACGGTGGTAACTGTTCAGTTTTTGTCAAGATCATTGTGCTGCAAAGCATTCACTTGAGATTCAACGTATATGGCTGATTAGTTTTAATTAGTTTATTAGAAAAGTAGACTTTTAAAAATTATAAGTAAGAAAGTGTAGATAGGTTTAATAGCGTTCCTGTAGTGGCACGTCAAAATGTGGCTACTTTGTCACTATAATTTATTTCATTTATCTCTTTTTAGCTCACTCTAGTAACTAGTTGATATCATGCCATTTTACGTCTGATCGTGTGTGCGTTAGTGTGCTGTTTTGAAGATCGGATATTATGCTGGTAACCTTGCTGGTAACCTATCAACACGTTTTACTAATAAGTAATAACATGTCATAGCAATGGAAACCATTTAATACACTTATAAGGACGAGCTTTAGTATAGAGTTATTTTGTATATTTGCTGGTTTGTCTGAAGGTTTCGTTTGAAAATCCATAAAAATAATATATGAAAAAAAAATCTTACCTTATGACAGTAATCTATAACTCTCGATGTTTCAACTCCTTACTCGTTTTTCTCAGGTACCCGCATCGAATTTAAAATAATGGGCTAGAACATGAACTCCATCAGCATGAACGAAAGTCGCGAGCGAATTCGACGAGAGAGGGAGAGAGAGAAGAACACATACACCTCTCCCCGTCTAGCGCTCCGTCGAGTGCTGCTATTGGCGGAAGGCCGGCAGTTCCGGGAAGCGGCAGCCATCTTGTCGAGACTCGGCCCGGGAGTATTGCAAAGTGTAGCTTCTGAATTACCGATTGATTTGTTAATAGAAGCTTTGCCACATTCAGCGCATCTTATTGAAACTCTTCTAAATAGGTGAGTGTTATAATTTGATGCTTAAAGATTCAAAAAAAAAAAAAAAATTTCTAACCAAACTGCGTCGCATCTTTGGTCATAAATTCTATTATTTCCAAATATAACTAGCTAACTTTTATATTTTTACAAAAAACGTATATTGTAAGAATAGATCTCGTTATAAATTTCGTGGCTCTATCGTAGATTTGCTCACTTCATAAAATGCTCGAGTTCATGTAATGTTCGCATTTCATGATGTGGGCAACTCAATTTGGCCAGATAATAATCGTCTACATTTTACGACTTTGTCATCTACGTCTGTCATGTAATACCTACTATAACAACTTTGTAAAGGGAGCCTCTGGGAGATGGGAATTATAAATTTTGTTTCAATATTTATAGAATATTAGTAATACATAGTTAATTTTCATAAACAGCGTTAAAATTTTACTTTACACTACCTGAAAACAATATTCACAATTTGATAATATCGTCAATAAACATAACATTACAATAGGTATTTGAATTAAGATGACTCGAGTAAAATCTGACTCATATGAATTGCGTATAAACACACGGACAGTATGTTAAATAGATGTAAATTATGCACAAGCCTTAGCCTAGTAAAATATTTATGAGGAATCTAGTATATAGGTATCCTTATATTATATTATGCTAGGTCGGAAGTAGAGCGCTTGGTAGGCAATACCTAAGAGTTAAGACCGAGTTGATTCAACTCAATTTCATATTTTAATAAGTTTGAAAAAAATTAACAGTGTTATTATTTAAAGTCTGTCGGCAGTTTAAATTTATTATGATTAGGTTACTTTTTCTAACATCTCTTATTATGTATCATGTATTTATAATAATAAGTTTATCGTAGAATTTTCTACATTTTGGGCAAAACAATAAATTATTTTTTACTATACTACTTAATATTTGAAATTTTATTAGATATTTAGAACTTATAATTAATTTATTTGAGGTCGAAAGTAAATCATTGTAATGCATCGTTAAGTTCGTGAAGGTTAGTTTTTTTTTGGCGATTATAAGTATAATTGTAGGTATTGTACTAATGATATTTCACTTAAAATTTGTTTGGATTTGAAGATTTAATTGCTCACTACTTGACTTGGCAGAAATGTGCCTGCTAATAGATAATAATCGGAGTTAAATCTTTTTTATCTCGGTAATACACGGGTGAAGCCGCGGGGCATACATAAACACATGCGTAGTAAATAAAATATACCGGCCGAGTTGATAACCTACTCCTTTTTTAGAAGTCGGTTAAAAATGCTTTTATCTATAGAATAATAATAGTATTAAAAAACGTTCATAAAATACGAAAAATGTATTCCACGTTGGTACCATTAATAGCTGTAAAGAAAAATCAGCCTCGAGAAAAATTGACAAAAGAAACACTTATAGGCTTTACATGTTATAGAGGCAAATAATGTTTCTTGTCTATACATATAATAAATCTGTAGAAAGGTCAATTCTGTACATTGAAAATATTGAAAAAATAAATACCAGGGGGTGTTACTGGATCGATACCAAACCCAAATATGTGATTAAAAAAATTTTTGTCTGTCTGTCTGTCTTTTTGTCTGTCTGTCTGTCTGTCTGTCTGTATGTGAAGGCATCACGTGAAAACTAACGGTTCGATTTCGATGAAACTTGGTATAATTATACCTTATTGTCCTGGGCGTAAAATAGGATACTTTTTATCCTGGAAAAATACGTAGAAAAAAATTAATCTTAATTTTTCAGTTTTATCCATAGACGTTGTTCTGTAGAACCGCGAACACACGTTGCGTATTATTATAGGCCTAGCCGTATTTGGGTCCAATAGATATTTATAAGATGTCATTGTCAGTTACTCCAAATGGAGAAATAAACCATCCACGCGAAGTCCGCCATCCGCGCGGACGGAGTCGCGGGCGGAAGCTAGTTGGTAATAAAATTGGTGTTTTTCAGAAGTACCATTCCTTTTAATATTGTCAAATACAACTGTTCCTGCGCCTTGTGAATTTACACATTTATAAGAGCTCTATTTACCGTCTTTCCAAAAATAGGTGTAGAAAAAACAGTTTTTTGTGTTTCTCTATACAAAAGAGTCATTCCCAGTTGTCTGTTTGTCCTTGCGTATGATTAGATCTTTAGAAATACGCAACGGATTTTGATGCGCTATTTTAATAGAGAGAGTTCTTGAAAGTGTGTTATGTAAGTAAATAAAGTTAAGACAATGTAAGTTTGACTGAAAACTAGTTGAAAAATAATTTTTAATTATACATATACAAAATTCAAAGGTGACTTATATAGTGATCTATCAACGCACAGCCCAAACCACTGGACGCATCGGGCTGAAATTTGGCATGCAGGTAGATGTTAGGACGTCATCCGCTAAGAAAGGATTTCCCGAAATTCTTGCGGGACCGGGGAAAAACGGGGATGCACGTACAAAGTCGTGGGCGGAAGCTAGTTAATTTATATGTAGGTTTCACGCTTCAATCTAGTTTGTTTTTAATTAGAATAAACTTGTAAAACCAGGCAATAAAATACATTTCACATTTTGTAGGTCACTCATGTAATCGCCATCAAATAAATTCACTTTTTAATCATTTTATGCCTTAAAAAAACAAGATTTACTAAGACGGTATTTTATAGTCTCTTTGAAAATCAATTAAAGTTTATTTGATCGGCAATATAAGATATTTCGTTTTAATAAAAGAAATAACAATAACGTTTTTCCTGAATTAACAAGAGTAGACCCGGGATCTAAGATTAGTTCATAATATGTTTTTTAATATATATCGGAAACAGCATTATTGAAATTAAGTATGAAAGTTAACTATCATTAGTGTAGTTAATATTATCTGTGCTATCACGAACGACATAACTAAATTAGTTTATAATCACAAAATAACTATAATTTTATGCCGTACGCACTAAATTAAAAATGTTCCCGCATTTCTGAGTGTAACAATAGGAAAGTTGTATAATTTCGTCGGAAGTAACTTATCTAATTCAAATGCATAGTTATGTAAGAAAGTATTGTTAGGGGCAAAGTTCAAAGCTTATGAATAATATAGGATTTTTTGTCATTGAAGTATAGAGAATAAATCGAACTTTCTTCAAGCTTGATTCTATTTTTATAGTATGTATTGATGTTGACGGTGTTTATTCTTGTACTAGTTCGTCTTATTGAACGTCTGACTGGCCGCATCATTTATGTATAGCTGTGCCGAATTTAGTTATTGCTTATGTTGTTGTTGTCAAAGTTTAGCTAGAGAAAGTTCCCCTTATTGTTCCGATAGTTTAGGGAATTGTCCGGAACAAATAGATAAAAATTAAAAAATATGAGCATGCCCACGTATTTAAATGTTTACACATGACTTTCAAATCGTTAAAAGTTTAAAAGCTGAAGAGTTTGTCTGTTTTAACGCGCTAATCTCAGGAATTACTGGTCCGATCTGAAAAAAATATTTCAGTGTTAGATAGACCATTCATCGAGGAAGGTTATAAGCTATATATCATCAAGCTAAGACCAACAGGAGCGGAGCCACGCGGGTGAAACCGCGGAGCGCAGCTAGTATTTGATGTTTTGACACTAAAATTGACATGTTAATCTGTTTGTATAGTTGTATAGACTGTTAGGTAATATATTTTATTATAGACAATTACGACATACGTTAGTAAGCAAAATGAAATTGAAGACGAACTTTCTCGATTGCATTATGACATGTCAATAAAAAAGTTTTACTTTTACGACAACTATCAGTGGGTTGGGCCACTTGACTCAAAACTTCGACCGGTTTGTCCAAAACTTGTTTTTGTATACGTAATACTTTTACCACGTAAATCATTATTTGGTGAATGTTTTGGCAATAAAATGCAATGTATCATGTTTGTTAAATTATAGCCTTTGATACTTTAACTTGTATCTTCCGGCATCTTTAATTTCTTTGATGTTTTATTCGTGACAAGTACTGTGTTATATAATCTGCAATATTCTTAATAACATATCAGATATTTTAAAAATTGATGAATCATTTAGCTTCAATGTTTAAGTGATGATAAAAATAAAGTACGGCGTACATAGCTTGGCAACCCGTTAGAAGATCTTAGGCCTGCCTCAATGGTAATTCAACAATTACATGTAAACATAAAGTATTTGTATTTTGTTATAACATAAGTAAAGATTAAAAAGATAAAAAGCAACCGATGTTCGCACACCATGAACATCATGTATCATTTGAATACCACAACGGTATCTAATAAAAAATCTGCGCATCTTAGACAAAGGTAACGCGACAATTGTATCGGAGTTCACACATTTTCCAAGAGCGATAATGAAACTAAAACGCAAAGTTATGAAACTTTTTATATCCTATTGTGAGCATGGGAGCAAATGAACTTGTGATGAATAGTTACATTATGTAACTTTTAATTTTAGCGACCAAGCCCTCGCCTCGCTTGGTTCCCTTGAGAAGTTCATTCAAGGAAGTCCTTAGAAATGTCGTGTATATTATGGTGCTGTTGTAAAAATAATAAAATTTTACCCACTATATTATAAGGAGTCAGTTTGGCATTCCAGAGATTATTGCACATTTTAGCTTACCTACATAGACGGCGTACGGCGGCATACATTGATCAAATTGGTGTTTTAGAATGTTGATAAAAAAGTCTTGTCAATTTTCTTGATATCCTAGACTGAAACTAGCATTTCATTTAAATGTACCAATATTTATATTGTTACTTGCTGTCAGAATAACATTAGGTAACTGTCCCATTGAATCAATCTTACTTCCAACAACATATTGATACATATAACGTCTTTCCAGGCTCATATCCCTAGAAATATCACCCCGTCCAGAGCTACAATGCGACTCAGTGGCCTGGAGACTGGTTGGTCTGCTCGGAGGGGAACAAGGCACTGGCCTCCGAGGCAGGACCAGTCGACTGGCGTCAGTACTGGTACAATACTCGCCTGAGGCGAGAGACACTGTGGATAGTAGACGGCGACAGCTGGATGCTGCTGTGCAAGGTAAGGAAAGGAAGGGTGTATTTGATAGTATGTTTATTGCTGTAAAATATAAGGTGGCTAGAAATTCATATAAGTACGAAGCTGGGAAGAGAGTTACAGTTGATGAAAATTTTGAATATTGTGAAAAACAAGATAGACCTAGTCGATTATTACTTTTAGCTTATTAGGTACTAGCTGCGCTTCGCGGTATCATCCGCGTGGCTTTTCTCCTGTTGGTTTTAGCGTGATGATATAAAGCCTATAGCCTCTCTCGATAAATGGGCTATCTAACACCGAAATAATATTTTAAATCGGACCAGTAGTTCCTGAGATTAGCGCGTTCAAATAAACAAACTCTTCAGCTCTATAATATTAGTATAGATTTGATTAAATTGAGAGAAGATTATGAAAATTAAAGTAATAGTATTTCAAAACAAAAGTTGTTACTAAATATAAACAATCGCAGTAATGTTTTGGAAAACAATTAAAAACACGAAACAGTAAAATCAACAAAACCAAGAGCTGTGAAGTAATGTCTTCACCTTGAATTACCAAATGATAAAATAATTAGTTCACATATGCAATTGTAATCTTTGGCTCAAGAATTTTTTGGTTATGAAACCGAAGTTTTTCGTACAATTGTGCATTTGATGTGAATTTAATATTCGTTTATTGTTTAATGTCATTGAAGATTTGACCAGATATTTCTACACAGTGAATATTGCGCACCCTTAAAACATAAATGGCACTAAACGAAAATGTTAATTTTACAGTACGGCCGTTTTAAGATTTTTTAAAAATTGAATGGGTGATATGGAACTAAAAAAATACAAATATAGATTTGTGATCGGATTAAAATAACAGTTTAACTAACTCTGTTTCAGTATCCAGTGGCAAATAAAAAAAATATTTATTATTTATTAATGGAGAAGCATTTAAAAAAAATGTTTAGTATTGTGTCGGTTATAGTTTTCAAGTTATTCAAAACTTTTTGCTTAATGACCTCTAAAATGTTATTTTCCCTACATTGTAATAATAACAAAGAGAGAAATAAAACAACAGAATTACTAAAATAATAAAGAATTATATTTATTTGGCACATGCTCATAGTTTTCGGTCAAAATTACCACACATATTCATAATTAACAAGTTTGTTTGAATCTAGATAAAAGTATTGTCATAAATAACATTAACATTAAAATCTTGTTCTTACTACTTACTAATCAGTACAGTTATTAGAGGTATTTCAATTAATCTGCTAAGGTCAAAAGTATTTCGAAGTAGGAAGAGTTAAAGTCACCTATCTGTAATATCCAGTCAATTTTTGAAAAAGGTTTTGCAAACCCTTTCTTTGGAGCCGTTTACCTCGGAACTTCGTTAACCTTCTTCGGTTTTCTATTGGAGTTAATCTTTTTATATTTATATCTGGGCTTTATCTCTGTTAAGTTAAAAATAAGTTTTCGTGACTCTTCAGAAATTCTATCTGCGATTTTCAGACGACATGTTCTTCCACAAGGTTGCTTAATCATTTTAGCTGGAAAAACGTTTTGAGTTTGAAACATATTTTTTGCCTGTATTTCTTAGTATCTTCACAATATTTGTAGTATGTAACGATATTATTATTTTTCGTTTTCTTGTAATTGCATCAACAGGCTGAGTTCGCAGCTGCTTCTTTTGCAGTATCGTTCATCGTTCCTGTGTCATTTGTATTAAAATGTATGATTTCGACCGTTTCGACGTTATCAGCAGGGCTGGAAGAGGCGACATGATAACCATCATTCGGAGCAAGACCACTTTTAAGATTCGAATCAGCAGGAAGATGATCACTTCTTTGATGATTATTAGAAACTTCAACAATCTGAGTGATGGAAATGTCATCAATTTTTAAAGAGCTTGGCATTTGGTCATTCCTTTTTCTTTACATTTTGGGTTCTCTGTTTCGTCATCCGGATTAGAAGGGTCGAAATTATTACGTGTGTCTATAGTACTTTGAGTAATTTGTTGGGTTAGGTTATGGCCTTTGTACAGACAAAGCTGAAGCTGAACTGGATGATGTTCTTGAATACGAAGATGAGGACGAGCTGGACGACGAAGACGATGACGACGAGTTTGAGTTTGATCTCCTGCATTTTTTCTTTGATGGAAAGTATGTTCTGTCATCGTCTGAGGCGAGAAAAAAGTCACCATCGTCAGTGTTAGTTTGGTTGTGATAAGAGCTTAAAGGATGAACTTCTCATGATGTTCAAATCGGACGCACTCATTGTTGAAAGCGGTTCAACAATATCGGAATTTCTTTTAGAAGCAGGCTTAGTAATTTGAGATCCATCATGGTCATCATTTTCTTTTTTTCTTTGATTGTTCTGAGTTGATAATTCTATTATACTTCTACATCTACTTCTTTTCGGATCCATGATAGTATAATACAAAAAGCCTTAAACAAAATGCCTTTTTTATTAATAAATTCGTATAAAAACAAAATCCTAATTAAAGTTAACATAATATAACTGACACTTATGTAATTGCGCACAGCGAAAATTTAAAAGCATATTTATTGATTAAATGGCTCTTTAAAGAAAATGCCCGTTATTGAATTCGTATAAAAACAAAATCCACACTAAACTTATTAAATAACTGGCATTATATTCAAACTGCCACTTATGCATTTACTAACTGTAAATATTCGAAAGCAAATTAATTAAATAAGTGGCACTTTACACAAAGTGCCAGTTTTTGACTCACCTCGACAAGGATTCCCACCGGAGACTTGACACGAAATGGCATAGTGCCGGTTTATCAATTACCGACCGGACAAATTGTGACAAATTCATAAGTGACACTAGCGACATCTAGCAAAAATTTGACGCATTAGAGCTACCGGGATCTTTGCGTTAGGCGCGTTTCGTTTTATGCCTTTTGACTGCATACTTAACTCAAAAATGAATTTTTTTGTATAGTGCCACTTATGTTTTAAGTGTGCGATTGGTAAAGATACAATCTTATTTAATATTCAAGAGAAACAAATACTAATAAACGAACTGAATTTTGAACGAAGGACAAAATAAAGTTCAGATTTCTTAAACAATGAAAAAGAGGATGTACATATACAGAAGCGCTCACTATCGTCAAAGTATTCGTATCGTCTCATCGAGAACATGACGTCATTATTACATAAAAATACGTATAGTTCCATTTACGCACGACAGGGGCGCTTTTCTAATTCCCATACAAATTGAGGATAATTTTAGAGCTAGCGCGCAAGAGCAACTTTTGTCTCCGCAACTATTTTGTCTCTCCCATCAGCTATATGGGCTAGTAAGAAAGTGCGCGCACGTAGCGACGCAACTTCCTATAGAGTTGATGGGAGAGACAAAATAGTTGCGGAGACAAAGTTTCTCGTGCGCGCTGGCTCGTGCTCACTGCTCAGAAGAAAGTAGACGGTATTTACAATGTCATAGAATTGATAACAGTAGCAGATATTAGATAACAATTATAGTATGGTGAATGTGGAAGTTTATTTAATTTGTAATTTCCTCAACAACAGGATGCGAATAAGCAAGGATGTAATAAGCATGGTTTCCTTTAGATAATCTCTTCGCATTCTAATGAGAGGGAAATGTTTGGCAGGAAATTTGGTTATAATCTAAACGATTATCAAATTTTATTAGTTCTGGTTTTGATGGAACCACAGTGATGGATCAGTATTATTATATTGTATAATTTGGATATTACTACAAATACATTAGGGATAAGCAATAATGACTTAACGAATTTAACAACTGCACTAAAATCTCAAATAATTACAAATAAAACAATACCAAATAATGTTTTCAATTCTTTTTGTTTTCTTTTAATACATAATATAATAGTTGTCTATATTTCCAAGATTAATATATCGACATCGAAAACCCATCGTAGGTATATGAAAAGAAAGTAGGTAATAAGAATAGGTACATTAGGATCATTTGTTACATTAAATATTGAAATTACATTTTTAGTCAACTCATCTTTATGTTTCTTTTGATTGATTGAAATACACATTTATATTATACAATGCAGGTCTAGGCACACACGGCTTGACTGCGGACTCATCAGGCACACTGATTTCTCTGCACGTGGCCATGAAGAACGAACTGCAGCGGCATGTCGACGTGTACAAACAGGCGCTGCACAAACTGGAGGAGCTGGTAAGAATGATAACACAAATCATTACGATGCGACATGACACGACATAATACACAGCATAACTCATAGCACACAAACTGCTCAGCATAACAATGAACATCACAGCACACAGCACAACAACGCACAGCCCAGCAGAGCACAGTTCAAGTTACAAATAAACATAATTCGATACGACTCGATACATTACGCTGCATAACACGTATGTAGTAAATAATAAATATGTTTCTATTATTTCTATTCTATTTTATTCTATAGCTCACAATACAGCATAGCATACAATTGCTGGGTGCTGTGGTGTATGTAACACCACGGCACCGGGCACACAGCACAACAGAGCACAGAGCATAGCACAACAGGGCAACGTACGATACGACTCGACACGACACGATATGATGCAATACATAACATAACACATAGCACACAACCACATCATAGCATACATTACAATACAGCACATTAGTATACGACACGACACGACACGATAAATAGAAAGAAAGAAAAAAAAAAACGTTTATCGTGGCGTGTCGTGTCGAATTATTGACTATACCTTCCAGTCACCAATAACCATCAACCAAGAGCCCGCGTCGTCGTCCCACCAGCGGCTGCTCGCGCTCTCGCACGCGGACGTCGAGCGGCGACTTATCGACAACAAGTCGCTCCTCACTATTGTCGATAAGCCCGCGCTTCGACAGCTGCCGACCCTCGTCGCATCACTAGCGGCGAGGGTGGAGAGCGATAAGGCGGTGCTGGCCTGTGTGGGACAGATTAAGAGGAGCGACCCCACCTTGGATCTGAGTGATACGAGGTAGGTGATAATTAATTATGCTTATTATAACGTATTGATTTTTTTTGTGTTATTTTTCATGTCTTAATTTTGGACCACTAGGCGACTCATGACAACACCTTTGACAAAAGACAGTATTGTTTTATTCAATCAAAATAAAAGAATGTTTATTTATAACAATTTGCCAATAATTCAAAAATGATGATTCTCACTTTTTTATATCATTGTAATTACTTCATAATCAGAGAATTATTTATGAACTAACAAAAATCTTAGAAAGTAAACCACGATTTACCAAACAACCTACTTCTATTAATTACACCAAATTTATATAACATGAGCAACAATTTACAAGGAAGTCAAAACAAAAACTCCTTAACGTAACATCCAACATTAAAAACCTTTTAACTACAATCAAATAAAGCAAATAATTACGATGCAGTGTTAGGTAGGGCGTGAAAATTCATATCTACAGTCTCGCGATCTCGTTTCCTAGATCGCGGGATGTAAATGATACCATCTATTGAGGAACGGGAAATTTTCACGCGTTTGCTCTAAAGCCGCTTATATCGTACGGATACGACACGATATTACTTATCGTGTGAGTAAAAATAACGTAGTGTGTTTGTGGGAATTGAAAACGTAGTGTGTATTATGAATTGGCATTGTCGTAGAAAATGTAAATGAAATATACATCAATAAACAAAACTAATAATTTTGTGTGTGATTTGAGCCACTGTAATTATATTGTATTCATTAATCAATATACATTATACAGAATACCTAAGCATATCGCGGCTCGAATGTTCTCAATTATTACAAAGAGCATTACAATACAAAAATCATTGCTTTGACTTCAAGTTTAATACCAAAAATATTCTTTGCCAAGTTTTTAACTATCTATAAATCAAAATCTATACATATCCGTTCACCACGAAAAAACGTAACAAGCAGACAAATCTACTTTCACAATTATATGATTAATATATATTGATCATATCGATTATGAAGCACAACCAATGAAAATCAATATTAATTTAAAAAAAGAAATGGGAAGCAATGGATCGTATCGTAGTCGTTACGTATGTACTAAATACAGTACGCAAGTAAGTATTATTTTACACATATACGAGAAATTGTTATTAATGTCACGCAATGCAGTCCGTACTTTAATATGAATTAATTTGTTCGTTGAATTAAATTTTACACTACATTGATGTATCGGTAATACCTACTTAATGTTTTTTTTATGAAATTCTTCACAACACACTTTCTTTAATTAAAACCGAAGATAAAACGTGGACTACGGATTTTATTTAATTAAATAATAAATTTTAATAAGTATCTTCATCATAGGCTATAACAGTTTTACCAAAAACATCCTGAAATATTATGTTAATATCTAGCATTCGGAATATTTTATCAAACACCTGAGTACCATGACTATAGCCATATAACTTATTAGAGTAAATACATTCTGCGTCTGTTGCACTGATCGACTTTTACTTAAAAATTAGTTCTAACTAGTAACCTTATATTACGATGTATATTATTTACTCTGTGCCTTCTACTGAACAAATAAATATTTTCAAAGACAGAACCTATCTTTTAAGTCCAAAAACCTAAATTATTCCACAAAACAGTTCATTAATGCGGTGAACTCACCTTATTTCGGATATTACATAACATAATCAGGTTTCAAATATATTAAGGTACTTTCGCGGTTTTGTAATTTAGAAAACATTAGCAATTCATATGTTATTTGGGACGACACTTGATTTATAGCGTTTCTTATTTATTGGCCATTTCTTTACCGACAAACACTTAATTTCGCTCTTAAATCAGTAAACAAGATATTATAGTGTTCTTATATTTTCATCTAGAGTTTTAACTTTTAACGCTTTGCGCGTTAATTATATTTACAAATTTAAAAATTTACATAAACATTCGATGTCTGTTTATATTCATAAATAATTAATAAAAAAATGTAGATTTAATCTTGCTTAGCAGTTTGTGCTTTTTAAACTTAGCAAGATTCCTATACATAATTATATTTTTATGTAAATAAGAGTTTGTAACTAGATAAAAAAAACTCAAAAATTACACATAAGAAAAACAAGCTGAAACTTGAATCCAAGGTTTTTCAAAGAAAATCCTGATAGTTTTAATGACATCTATATAGAATGTACTTGTGAATAAATTCACTAAAGTACTTCATTTAAAAGCTCATACTAACTTGCTTTGACGTAACTCTCAATTCGCAACAATGGTTAATACAGTTAGCATTCAAATGTTTCCTATTCACAAGCTCGTAAAGTGTTTATTGTTATTGTATTAAATAACGGAATTTCTCTAGAGAAAATGCTGTTTGCTAATTGAGCGATTTCCATACAGTATGTTATAGCGGATAGCCTATTTAGTATTAAACTAGGATATACCTAGTACTAGGAAAGGCGTAAAAATAAACATATGATAACATAAAAAATACGTAACAACACGTAAAATTAATGGAAAAAAGTTGAGTTAAAAACTAATTAATTTATTTTTTTGTGGGTGTTCACGTAATCTGGAACCATCTGGAACATTTCACAAAGCACCGCCAAAGTAAACGTAAACGTTCCAAAGTAAACGGTTTTACTATAGAAATAAGACAATTGAAAAACAAATCTATATACATACATATATAAATATCGGACGGAATGGACAATAGATATAGGACCATACTGCTTACCTACCTACTGAAGAAATTACAAATATACCCACTTTCATAAGAAAAATGTTATTATTATCTAAGAAAAATATACTCCGATCTTAGAACGAAAAATATCGTGAGAAAGTGCTGTCAACGCACTAAGTGTGTATTTATTTAGCTGTCATGTAATCATAGAAATGAGTGACAATACATTTGTTCACGCAACAGATATATCTTAGGCAATAGGAAAGAGGTAATTACTTCGAGAGCCTTCCGCGTATGTTTGTTTTGTGTGATTTCTATCCGGACTTTAGTGATAGTTTTTTAATATGTAAAACACTTTAGTTTCTATAAATATCGTAAGTTAAATTTTCGTTATGAATAAGTAAATAATCTGTTTTTTTTCGTGCCTCCACAAAGAGGAGCGCATAGCTCGTAAAAATTAAATTATTTTTGAATAGATAAGGCGATGCTTTCATTGAAAAAGTTATGAATTAAAACTAGCAGGTTTACGATTTATTATGAATGAAATATGAAATTTTGCATAACTATAAAGATAAAATAATTGGCAACTATCAAAGTATTAAATAACAAATCATATCTATATAAAATATTTCAACAAGTGTGAAACAACCAAACCATAAAGTTTAAAACAATGGGTATCTAATAAATTCGACTATAATTTGTATAATTGATGTTATCTCACTTTTCCCATTTACCAAATTCTCAATGAAAGTTATTATGTCATATTTGATGAGAATTTTATACGATTGTGCCTCTTCGTTACGTTATTTAATTACTGATGAGCCTGTGTTCTAACTTTTTAAATCTAGTAAAATACAGATAAGATAAGAAACAGTAATTGACTAATTGCTTCGGATTAGAAGAGTTATCTAGTCTTGAGTTTTCTTTCTACTTTAGGAATCTCGTGTGATTATTATTACACCCACTTATATTATGACCCACTTTAAACGGCCAGATTTCGTTCAAACTTTGTAGATTTATTGAGGACCGATGATAATACACTAATTTGATAAAATTTTCTATTTTTTAGTTCGGTTTTCTATAAAAAGCGTGTTTTTTAGTTTTTTTAAACTATTATTATTATTTTTATTTTTATGTATTTAGGGGCCATCCATAAAGTACGTCACACGTTAAGGGGGGGGAGGGGGTCGACAAAGTGTGACATGGTGTGACAAGGGGTGGGAGGGGTCCTAAGTTTCGTGACATCACATTTCAAAATACTAATCGCGTAATTGGAAATATAAATAAAACTAAAAAATATGTCCAACTCTATCTTTAGGGCAATACGGTTTAAATTGTTTTGTTGACAATTTATATATTTTAATCATTAGTTTATTTTTTTGTTATTGTTTCAAATATTTGATATTATGTTGATTTCATAAAAAAGTACTTAATATAAAAAAGTACTTAATTTAAATGGAAATAAAACTAATTTCGGAACTGCTGTTTTTCGATGATTGCAAAACATGTGACGTTACACTAGGGAGGGGGGGGTCTCAGAAATGTGACTACCTGTGACAAGGACGGGGGGAGGGCTCAAAAACTCATGAAATTAGTGTGACGTACTTTATGGATGGCCCCTTATACAGTTTCATAATATTGTTGCAACTGTAAAGTCTAGTTACTATTCGTTTAAAAAGTTTTTATAACTTACAGTTTGTGTGCTAAATATGAAAGTTACGCAAAAGTGAATCCGTCTTTTATTATATAATCGGGATGTTATTAAAGATTACATGCATGCAGCAACATTTATATGCAGGTGTTATCATGAGCTCTAGAAGTTAATATATATACAGGGTCCAGTTGTATTTTCTCGATGAATCATAAAATCTTTTTAAATTTTTATACGTTTAATCAAATAGTAGGTACATTTATTATAGTTGATATACGAGGTACTCATGAACATTGATGTATACAATGGATGTATATAAACAACTATACTGACACTTGCTTTGGTCGTCAAAAAATGTCTGAGCCGCGTTGTAAATCACGCAACACAACACAATAATTGAAATTAACACTGTTTCGTGGCAGTAATGTTCAAAGCTTATTAATCTTTACAAAACTCTGCTTTTTAGTATCTTACACGCGTAGGTAGCTAAAGATACTAAAAGGCAGAGTTTTACTTAGGACAATTTGCGAGCTTGAATGTCTAGCTGTTTATAATTAAATATAGTTATAGTTGAATTCAATAGTTGGATTCACACAGCGAGCAGCCTCGCGAAGCAATTACTGCGTGATCAGCTCGATCACTGTGGCTCAACCGAAGAAAGCGTCACGTGCTTTCCTCGACCAAGTTACATCCATAGATCGAGCTGCGTTACGCAGCAATTCAGAAGGCTACCTACTTGCTCTGCGACCATCCTACTAATATTACAAATGCGAAAGTTTGTTAATTTGTTTGTTTCTTGCTCCTTTACGCGAAAACTACTGAAACGATTTTCGTGAAATTTAGCAAATACACCAAGTGTAACTTGGATTAACACATAGGATTTTTATCCTTAAAATTTTACTGGAAACGGAACTAAGCGGGTATTCCATTGACTATGCATGTGAAGCTGCGGGCGAAAAGCTTTTAAATATATAATTATGGTCTTAAGTACCACAAAACAATTTAAACACAGTCTAACTTTAAACAAAGGATATGTTACTTTGATAGTTGTCTATGTGAAATACGACAAAACCAGATTAAAGAGAATCCGCGCTTAAAGATAAACCCTGTTTAAAGTTTTTTGTGGTAAGATGGATATATATTTTATAATACCTTTTACAGACCAGTAGCCGGTGTGCTAATGAGCTACTCCCGGGGGTGTGCGGCGGTGCTCTCACAGATGAGCGCCCCGCCGCCGCCCCCGGACGCGCCACGATCGCCCACCGACTCAGCCAGTGATGGGTATCACTCTGATAGCGATGATACTAGCCACCATCCTGATAGGTAAGTTGTTTACAGGGGAAGTGGGGAGTTTAATGGGAACTATACAGTTGACATACCACACCTTAAAGACCAGTAGCTCTTTTATTACCCCAGAAAAATCGCTAAGAACTATTATAGTTTGCATTCAATATGTTCTTGCTACAAGCCGCGATCACTTATCGAATTAGTTAGCTATGACTACCACTCTGATAGCGATGATACGAGCCATCATCCTGATAGGTGAGTTAAATAGACACTGCACAGTTGACACACCACCTCACAGACCAGTAGCGGAGTGCTTAAAAAATCGGATTAACTATTGAATGTGGATAGTTTTCGTTAAATTTCACTAAAAATTTTCGCCCATTTTAAATCAAGGTGTTTTTGCAGTCAAACGCGTTCTCCTATAGAAATCTAGCTGTATAAACGAAAACTACCTACTTAGTTCTCAGAATAAATGAACAAGCTATTGAAATGGGTCAAATTGATGACAACTGATTATCAAATCAAAGTATTAGTTAAGATTCTAATATTCAATAGGTGAGTCTCCACAGAACGAGCTACTTCGCGCATCAATTGCTTCGCGAGGCTGCTCGTTATGTGGTAACCCGCTTATTTGTCATTTCGCAACATAGACCACGTGACCATACTTTACTTCGTAATGGGTACCATTCACAGGCGCACCCATCCGCTGGATTTGTAGCTGGCGACAAGTCCGCGGACAAATCTGCGTGTGTATGTGTAGTTGTGCGCGGCTCGCGGCTCGGCGCGGCGCTCGCCGTCTGGAGACGGATAGTGATAGACGCTTAGATCATTAGATAGACGTGTAGTGTGTGGGCGATGACGGATTGGTCCACGGATTGGTACGGCTCGGGGCTCGGCTCGCGGTGCGTGTAGTGAATGCCGGGCTTTACAGTTAATTTGATGTTGAACGCGGTTACGAACCCGCATCCTTCGTAATGCTCATAGTAGCAGTTTATTCGAATTTTTATATTCAAAGATAGTATTTTGATTTTAAAAGAAGTTCTTTATACATCAAAATGCTAATAAACCTTTAAAAAGGTTTACAGTATTAAAATATTAAAATGAATGTGAATTGAATTATTTAAAAAAGCTTACTTATTTAAAATTAAAACATTACCAATTTATAGAAACAAGCTAGTATCCCAATACGCGGCGGTTTGGTCGTTCGCGATGGAAGAGACTCTACCAGCGCTGTCTGCTTTGGAGGAATTGAAACAGACTCCACAATTGAAGTACAAGATTGTCTTCTCTGTTGTTGTGGTGAGTAAAAATAATGGGTATTTTTCCTAAATGTGTCTTAAAAATGTTTTTGAAGTTATACTTCTTTTGGCGCGATGGAGAAAAATGATGAGAGTGAATTTTTACGATGCGCGCGCACACCGACACATAAATTTAACAGCATGAAGTTAGTTCTAGGTAGTATGAAAATTGATAACTATGTTCAAGTTGTATATTCTAGTATTTTTTTCCATACGCCAAAGAAGTATAACTTCTAACGCGTGTACATAAGTACACACACTCTTTTTTATTTTAAAGGATGGTTTTCTTATTGTTGGATTGGTTCATACCATTAAAAATGTTTTAACTGCATACCAATCCAAAAATAAGAAATTTAATTTCATATGAATGTTTTAAATGTCACTTTAGTTAACGTTGTAACATGGTTATTATCTTATTACAATATTATGTACTAGATTTCCGCCCGCGGCTTCGCCCGCGTTTGCAAAGGAAAACCCGCATAGTTCCCGTTCCCGTGGGATTTCCGGGATAAAAACTATCCTATGTGTTAATCCAAGTTACCCTCTATATGTGTGCTAAATTTCATTGTAATCGGTTCAGTAGTTTTTACGTGAAAGAGTAACAAACATCCATACATCCATACATCCATACAAACTTTCGCCTTTATAATATATATTAGATGTGACTTTTCAGTAAAATTACATACATACAGGAAACCTTATAACAAATTATAAAAAGAAGGAATATGTTTGGCCCATATTTGGCCCTATCACTTATGATTTGAGAGTTTTCTGATGACAAAATCATAAAAACTTTATATTTTAAAAAACTTTGTGTGTAATAAAAAAGCCTATCTAGGATATCTTCTGCATAAGCTAGTAAAGATGGATAACATTGATAGATTTCGACTTTTATTACTCCCTTTGAAGGAAATCCTTAATTTTATATTCCTTTCAAGTTTAAGCAAGATACAATGGACTGAAGGTTTTATGCCCAATTTTATCAAATAGGTTATAAAACCTCTCGTTATCATGAAAAACGTTAAGACGTAATATTTCAGCGAATAAGGAGTTTATTAAAGTTGATAGATTTATTAGTATTTTGTTAAGTTGGTATCGTCACAGATAATATAATAAGAATCTACTAAGAATGGTTCAATTTTAAATGTTTATAATATACTACATATGTAATATAATTTACCTCAAGAAAATCATTGTAATCTGTAGAATGAGAAATTTTGGGTGTGGTATAAAATAATGTCTTTTCAAAAATATTCACAACAGTTAAAAAGAAGAAAGTTTGGGACATTGAAATTTTTTTATCGGAAAGTCGCAGGCGTCGCTATAGGCACAGAATACTTGATAGCTAACGCTACTATAGGCTTATAGTTCAGGATACATCGCCCTTTTTTGCAAGTGACTACTATCAAGCTGATTTTCCGTTTGTAGCTTTATTTTGATGAGACACCGAATAATTTCGTGTACGAAACTCTCGATTGTGGTAGCTAACAGAGATAACAAGGATAACATTTTTTGATTTGATGGTACACAAATATTTATTACGCAATTTGTAGGACAATATGTCTGTTGAATTATATAAACATTAACTAAGTTCAAACAAAAAAATCAGCTTGTTAGTAATCATTTATGATGACCTCGTTATCGATACACTTTGGAAAGGGGGACTCTTTGAACCAACCATAAATTTTGTAGGACAAATATTTTTTCGAATAATTTAGGTAATTATCTTGAGATTGAACAAAAAAAAATCAGTTAGTAATAAATATTTGAGAACCATCAAATCAAAAAAAATTATCCTTGTTATCTCTGTTAGCTACCACAATCGAGACTTTCGTACACGAAATTATTGGGCCTCTCATCAAAATAAAGCTACAAACGGAAAATTAGCTTGATAGTAGTCACTTGCAAAAATGGGCGATGTATCCTGAACTATTAAATTTATAACGTTAATTTTTGTTATTATAAAATCTATGTTGTATTAAATCTGAGTATTATTCAATTGCTTATACAAAACGCATGTCAATTAAAAATATAACGAGACATAATATGAACTCAAAAAATCTAAACTTAGGTAGTAGGAATTTTATGTAACGTACGTAATAAATTATGTAAATAAAGGATAGAGTTACTTAACATAAATTTGGTCAAATTCAAATAATATCAAAATCTACAAATACCCAAAAGCTCAATTTGTGATAATATATAGCTGCAATCGGTCAAGTACTTTAACCATTGCTTTTAAAAGGAATTAAGAAATATTCCATAGGGACTCGATAAACCTTGACCCACTTATAATGTTACATTTTTCATTATCTTTGCTCAAATTTGGCGCCAGTTAATCAGCAAACTTTAAACCTTCTGTTATAATTAAATTGTGTTTCATTTTACATTCCTGACGTTTTATTAACGAAGAAAAGCCGGGTTTTATTTAAGTAACGGTTGAGAAATATATTTAAATTTTCAACAAAAAGTTATGTTGCCAAATACGATTATAAGATGCGTACGTATGACGATATTATAAGGATAATATATTATCATTTTTTTCCCGCCATCTTCTGTAACGTCATTCCTTCATTCGTCTCCTTGTGCATTGTAGAACGCGCCAAAGCCCTCATGACATTATATTTTCCCGTCAACTTCTGGGACGTTGTTACTTCATTATCATGCTGTCCTGGTAGAACGTGAAGCCCTCATAATGTTAATATGAAAATATTCATTTCGTCATAGCATACGTACTAGGTCAGCAGAAATGCGCAGAGGTCTTAGTGACGTACTATTTTACAGAAGCAAACGTCTTGGGCTCTATTAGCCGCATAGTAGAAGATCCGAACATAATTAAGTCGACCTTCACCGGTGAGATAATAGAATGAGACCAATTTTATAATAAATTTAGTCTATAAAAAATGTCCAGGATTTTCCCAGCAAACCCATTTTTAATACATTTTTTAATACACTAAATTTATTATAAAATTGGTCTCATTCTATTATCACGCCGGTGAAGGTCGATCTATATTTGGATCTTAGACTAATAGCACTATAAACAAACTCTCTTCCAGCTCTCCTTCCGCGCAGCGATAAGTCTCCGCGACCGTCGTATAGCGGAAGTGAAATCTCTCCTCGGCTGTGAGAGTGAGAGTGAGAGTGAGTCCGTATCTGGTTTCGTGACAGCTGCCATGAGATTGTTGCGGTCCACGGCACACAGCTTCCCGTTGGGAGACGCTGAAAGAACTGTTATTAATCAGGTTAGTGTTGATGGTTGGTAATGTTTTATGTAAAAGGTTGGATTTGGATGCAATTTGACATTTATTTAGGTGACATTTTAATTGATCTTATTTCTTCTTCTTCTTCTTTTTATTTAGTGGCACTTCCCGACACCAGTGAGGGCGGATTTTTTAACTAATTTGGGTTAAATTGAATAATATATTGGATATATTTCGTTCAAATGTTAATTTTTTAAGTTTTTTTTCTTAAACCTCTAATGTAAAATAAAAGAATTACAAATAACTTCTTTCAAATTTAATTTTCAAAATCTTATAGAGTACGAACCACAATTTAGCGTTTTCACCGCTCTATGTATATAGTATGTAAATTGTAAATACTCTATTACAATTATTAACAACACCATCACACTTAATATATTTACTTCATCATCATCATCATCAGCCCATATATGTTCCCACTGCTGGGACACGGGCCCCCTATGCGGGTACAGACCATAATCCACCACGCTGGCCAAGTGCGTGTTGGCGGATGACACATGACGTCGAACTTTTTAATTCTTCGACATGTCGGTTTCCTCACGATGTTTTCCTTCACCGTTCGAGCAGTGGTGATGTTACAACATGCGCAGATAAATTGAAAAATCAATTTATTTCTTGCGCGCTCGCCTGGTCTCGAACCACGGACTTATCGATTCGAAGTCTAAGGTCTCACCACTGAGCCACCACTGCGCTGTGTGTATATTTACTTACTTAATTTTTATTATATTATTTTTCATTATCACACTACAGGTGGTAAAAACTCTCAGCGAGTACCGCAGTCTAAGTTCATGCGGTGCGCTACACGCGCTGGTCGCGCGCGCGGCGCGGGCCGCTTGGACACTCTCCCTGCACGCACCGCCGCTGCGCATCGATACTGACTTCACACCCGGTGAGTGTACAGTGTACACACAGTCATACACACACACTGTACAGTCTTCGTACATTAGCTTCATTGCGCGCTGTCAGCGTTTTACGCGGACACGCGGCATTTTAATACATTTCATTAGTTCGCGTTCGATCGCCACCGCTATCGCGCGTTCTCACGACCATAACCATTAACCATATTATAGAGTTAAGGCATTACACTTATACACAAACACACACAGAAACATACATACATGTAGAGTCATATTTACTTAAAATAATTAAGACGAACTAAGGCACTGGCCTTACCTTCGTCCAATCGTCCAAATAAACTCAACCGATCTGCTTATAGTTGTTTGACTGATTGCAGATTTGTGACATCAAAAAAAAAAAAAATTTTACTTACAAAAACACACACACAAATTAATAGACACACTTATATACTGATGGATAGGGAGGCTGGTAGACAGATACACAGACAAATGAGATACCGATAGTGAGGCCGGTTGCAGAGCTTGACCGACCATCAGTGCGTACGTCAGTCGCGCTTGTCATATGTATGGAAATTCATAAAACCGTTCATAGCTAGACCGACCATACGCACGCGTATTGTCATGCGTATTACTGTCATATTCATATACATTGTTGATGCGTATCGTCAGGACCGACGGTACGCACTGACAGTCGGTCAAACTCTGCAACCAGCCTAAGGTTACAAGCGCCACCGTCCATATAACAACGATTAAACACACACGTGCACACATTAAACAAATAAATAATATGATAGGACATTATTACACAAATCGACCTATATAGTCCCACAGTAAGCTCAATTAAGGCTTGTGTTGTGGGTACTAGGCGACGATAAATATAATATTTAAAAAATACATACATATATAGATAATAACACCCAAACCCAAGAACAAATAATTGAGTTTATCACACAAATATTTGCCCTGACCGGGGATCGAACCCGGGATCGTCGGCTCAGTAGGCAGTTACTTTACCACTGCGCCAACCGCGTCGTCGAGTTATAAACATACAGGCGCATAGACACAAACACACGCACACGAGCGGAGAGAGAGACGAATTCAAACACTAGAGAAATAAAAGCAATTTGTGTTTTAATGTTTATTGAAATTGAATATATGAGAAGCATCTGCCATTTATTATAACACATTAATAACACTCTATTATTCATTTCAGTGGTAATGAACCCAGAGAAGCACGTGCGCTACAGCGGCGCGGATCGTCGCTCCGATCTGATCAAGTCGTTCGTGTGGCCCGCACTGCTTGATACCAAGCAGTGTGTGTTTAGAGCCGTGGTGCTCACTTAGTGTTGCAAGATAGTTATAGAAGAGAAAAGAGGAAAAACAGAAGAATAAAAACAACAATAAAATTCTAATTACCATTACTGTGGTAAATAATCCCAACAAGCAATACACATTGAGACAAAGTGAGGAAGAAACAAAAACAGAAGAACATGATGAAAATACAAAACTCAATCATTCAAGTGCTAAAAAATGTCAAAAAAATAAATATAACAGAAGTTGAAAAATTATACCACGAAAATAAAAGAAACTTAATAATGAAGAAGTCTAAACACTTCCTAATAAAAAACGCGATATAACTAACCATTCTAGTGGTAAAGAATCTCGGGAAGCAACACACATTGAGATAAGAGTAGAAAAAGAACCAGATAATGAAAATAAAATAACATGACATGACAACATAATAATAATAATGACAAGAAGCAAGAAATAAATAATCATTTTAATGGTGATATACCTCATCAAGTCTTTCGTGTGGCCCGCGCTGCTCGATAATAAGCAGTGCGTATTATAGAAGATTTGGAAAACAAGAAAAACATCCTAAAAACAAAAAAAAAATACATGATACAATCTACCCAGTGTTAAAGAATCTGGGCACCACACGCATAGAAATAAAAAGAGAAGACGTGTGAGAACTCAATAAATAAATACTAATAACCATTCCAATGGTAAATAATCTCGAGAAGTACGTATTGATAAAAGTAACGATAAAAAAGTTGATGTGAACCAAAATGGTTGAACTTATAAGAGAAAATATAACGTAAACCATACAATAAACAATAGAAAAGATAAAATAAGTGAATAGTAATTGGAATATTTGTAAAAATTTTAATATTTGGATCAATGTTCAGTTGAAACATATTATATGTATGTACTTAATTAGAAGTTAATACTAATCTAGTAATACTTGTGGAAAATGACACTGTTAACAAAATAAACATTACTTTATATTTATGTTACATATGAATTACGTATTTATCTCTATTTACGTTTTAAAATATAATTATGTATAAGTAATTTTATTTAATTATTTATCCAGTAATATTGTACAAAGCTAGATTTTGCTATGATTTTTAGTTAAGTTAAATTTAAGATAGTTGTAATCATTATTTATACAATATTCAATACAATAAATTATACAAAATATTGATTTTGTTTTCTTTACATCCTGTTTCTTTACTATTCTTAAAACAACATGATTAATATAAATTTCGGATGATTGAATCATTTCCAATACATGATTCACTTTCTATAACCGATATAATGTTATCAGTATGATTAGATAACTCAAATCAATATATACCTAACCCCATTTCTTCTCCGTAGTACTCGCAAAAGAGAGCTAAGTCAAAGAGTATTAATATTAAAAATAAAACTAGTGTCTTCTCAGTGTTTGTTTTTTCAAATTGCATCAGACATTCAAAAGTCCTTAATCTTTATCTAAAATGAGTTATCCACCTCACGGACCCCCTTCCTACGGTCCACCAGGTTGGGGACCTCCACCCCCTGGAGCTCCATGGCCATATCCACCTCCAGACCATGGCCACCAACCTCCACCATACCAAGGCCATCAACCACCAGGCTACCCATACTATGTGCCAGGAACAGTAATGGTCCCAGTACCAATGATGCCTGGACCACCTCCTACAGAATCCGGCCAACCTACATACATTACCAACTATATTTACCACGGAGAAAGTTCCAACCAATCAGCCAATCAAACTGACAAAGTGCAGGTAGCAGAATTAAGTGGAGATTTCAATTGGATACCTACAACTGCTACTACAGCCGGCCATTTATCAGGAAAAGCGGTGTTAGGAGGCCATGAAGGTTGGGACGGAAGCGCTCTATGGGTGATTAGAGCTTGGCATAACGGGGATTTGTTGCCAGGAAAACTTTCTGTCCGACACCAGGCAGCGTCTGTTATGTATAATGGGAAAGAAGTACCAGTGCAGAATATTGAAGTTTTGTGTGCTAAGCCTGATAGTTTAAGATGGGTCCCAGCGTCTAATGGTAGTGTTCCACCAGGAGCGATTCCTGGAGGCAAAACAAACACTGGAGAAGTGCTTTATGTTGGAAGAGCAAGACATCAACTATCAGTTACTCCTGGCAAAGTACATCCAAGTCACAATTGCTGTTATATTGGATTTGCTGGCGCCGAAGTGTCGCATAAAATGTACGACGTATTGTGCCGAATAAGCTGAAATTGTGATATTTAGATCTATTTGTTCTAGAAAATATTGAGAAATATTTTTATTATCTTGTTTTGATAACGATAAGCGAACAATGTTAAACTGATAAGCTCAAATATACTCAAAAATATAAACAGTTTTTGTTTGTTTATGAAAATAAAATAATATAAACACATAACCTACCTTATGATAAAAGGAAAATAACAGAGTTTATTTTCCTTTTATCATAAGAAAGTCCAATTTAAATCGGTAAACTCTGTGCCCCTAATATTGTTGTAATACTTACATTTACAGCGAAAAAATGAGTAGAACTTTTTATCAGGCGCAAACTTTTACAGTTGAGTATATAAACATTGTTTAAATGTCAATGCTTATAATAAAAATATTTTATTAGGTTTTTTAATAATTGAAAGTCAATTATAAGTACTATTTAAAAGAAAAAGCATAGCAATTTATAAATTCTGATTTTGTTTAGTTTGTCTAGTCATATCAAAGCTAGATGACATATTATTGTAGTTAATTAGGTACCTACATCGCTCTTTATACAAAAACATTCTACTTTTATTCACCCTCATAATTGAGTAAAACTTATCACATTAAGTTAGCATATACATAAACAACAAAGTTTTTATCGGCAATCAGATTACACATAAAAATGACAAAGAATCATAATCTGAAAGAATGTTATAGTACCTATATCTTGACCCTATATTATGTATATTATATGTAACTTAATAACTCGCGATTCTTTGAATTAGTCAACACTACGACAAATTAACGTCTCGGTTTCAATGAATGACATCACTTTCAATTGAATCACTTACAAGCGAGCTACAAAAGAGCTATTTGCGGTTATTATAAGATATTGGGTACTATATACAATTTTCCTGTATAATTGGTTATTGATTCATGGAACACTTAGTTGATTCCATTTCAATATTTCATAATAATTTGTATTAATAATCATATCAATTTTTATAAGATAGGAAATATATCAATGAGTAAATTGTCGTTTTCAGAATGATAAAATATGGCTTGAATGCGGAATAATTATTTTTTTTGTGAAAGGCAATTTCTGGCCGCCATTTTAGAAATTACGCATGCGATGTCATTCAGATCTAGATAGTTAGACACCGGGAATGAGGGGTTAAAATACAAGCTGAATCGATCTTTCATCAGAATACATATAAAGAAAGACCATTAAGTAAATAAATTTTTCATTTCTTAATGTATATTACTCGTGCAAAATGTAAATAAGGAGAACTTTAATCGTTAACTTTAACATTATTCTTCTTTAGCCAGAAAGTTTCTTCTCTCGCATATTGAACTGAGATTAAAAACAAAATTAAACAAGTTGTTATATTTTGTAAACCTACGAACCTAGCGATGTCGTGAAAATCATACTTTATTTGCTATTTTATTATACAGAAGTATTGTTCCGTACAATTAATTATACGATGAGGTGAATCTCTATTACAATTAGTGAAAAATATAGGTATGTACCTATGCTTGATACTCTTTCACGCAGAAAGCACTGAACGCTTTTTGATGGTACTTGGACATACTTATTTTGCTTGCGAGTTCGCCGTCGTTTGGGTGAAGGCGCGGCACAGCTGTTAATAAATAAACAATATTATTCTATAATTAATCACCTCATCGACGCATCTTAATTCTTATAGCCGATTTTTTTTAAATTATTAAAATAGATATGTATCTATTATCATCATAAACACTATCAAATACAAAACAGAATCATAATTCCGATCAAACATAATCACCAAATTGCAGCCAATTACGTTGAGTCAATACAGATTTATCACAGATTCTCATCTCCACTGAAAACATCCCAAATTCATGCAAATGAATTTCCATCGTTCATTTAAATATAATTGGCGGGAAAGTTGCGAGCTAAATACTGAATATTAAACAGAACTCAACTCGTCTCCATTATGTTTGGATTATGAAATAGCTACGAATTGGCGGACAATAATTCTATTCATATAACAGATGTAAGTACCTATATATTTCCAATCACATTTGTTTGATTGCAGGTAAAGTTTTTTAATAAATTTAAATATATGAAATAAATATCTGTATAGGCTGATATTAATGATGATAAAGTTAAAGATAAACGTCACTGAAAAGTAGCTTGAATACTTCAAAAGTTTGAGTTTGAGTTTAAGTTTGAGGTTTTTCTTATATCCAAACTACTACTTCTTTCGAATAAAACCGTTTAATCTAATCACATTTGGTCTTAGCGTGATGATTAGCCTATAGCCGTCCTCGATGAATGGGCTATCTAACACCGAAATAATTTTTCAAACGGGACCAGTAGTAGTTCCTGAGATTAGTACGTTGAAACAAACAAACAAAATCTTCAGCTTTATAATATTAATTATAGTATAGATGTTTTTTAATCTATTTAAAACCAATTGCCATTCTATCTCGAGTGACGTTCAATTCCGCAGTCATTTGGAAGCGAAGGCTAAATTAGCCTCGAAAAAGCTTGGTGTGCTCAGCAGATCGAGACAGTACTTCAAGCCGGCCCACCGACTTCAGCTGTACAAGGCTCAGATGCGACCGCATATGGAGTACTGTTCTCATCTCTGGGCCGGAGCCCCACAGTATCAACTCCTTCCTCTTGACCGCATCCAACGTCGAGCAGCTCGAATTGTCGATGACCGTAGGCTTTCCGATAGGCTCGATCCTCTGTCAGTGCGAAGAGACGTTGCGTCTCTCTGTATACTGTACAGAATCTACTATGGGGAGTGCTCTGAGGAATTGTTCCACCTACTACCAGCCGCACAGTTCCACCACCGGACCACACGCCGTAAAAACCAGTTCCATCCGCACCATCTGGATGGTTGGCGCTCCACCACTGTCCGCTTCACCCGCAACTTCCTTCCGCGTACGGTGAAACTGTGGAACGATTTGCCACCTGCGGTGTTCCCGAACAACTACGACATTGGGGCCTTCAAGAAAAGAGCTTATTTGTCCATAAAAGGCCGGCAAAGCACCTGCAACACTTCTAGTGTTGCAAGTGTTTATGGGCAGTGGTGACCACTTACCATCAGGTGGCCCACCTGCCCCTTTGCTTGCTCTGACATAAAAAAAAAAAAAAAAATATTAAATTTACCATGCCGTTTCTTTGATCTTATAAAATCTATATTTATGAATTTATAATCAGTCTAAAAATAATTATGAAAGAGCACAAAGCAATCAAGTTAATTAATCGAGCGTCTTTTGGATGTTTGTCTTTGAAAAGCATTCAACTCAGTTCCTATTAATTCATTTGGAATATGAATTGGTATTTATTTCAGTGAATATTTATGTCAATGGATGTTGCAATTTAACTAATCGATTTTCTTATGATTTTAAATAATTATATAGTTTGGTACCAGATTTGGTTTCAGGACAAAAGAGCTTTTTTTTATATTACAATTTAAATTTAAATGCAATACACATTTATTACTAGCTTCCGCCCGAGAACTCCGTACGCGCGGAAATATTAAGAAAAATGAAGATATTTTTTTTCTACGTATTTAAAAAGTATCCTATTTTATCAATGACCTATTATACTAGTAGACGCGGCATACGCCAACATCATTGCACTAAAAAACAGCGTAATTAATACATACCTACTTACTAACGCATTATCACCAATACAGTTGTTCTCTCTTTCACTCTCACGCACGAGACATAATACATGTCTCACTCATGTACTTCGTAATAACAACTGCCGATTAAAATACAAAAAGAACGTCCAGCCACGACGCTGAATGGTGCGTGACTAAGTGAAACTCGGGCACTTACCTGAGTTTTTTCTTGCCAAAATAGAGAGCGGGTAACGTATCTAGCTCTTTTATATATCATAGTATTTTATGCCCAGGATAATAAGGTATAATTATACCAAGTTACATCGAAATCGAACCGTTAGTTTTCACGTGATGCCTTCACATACAGACAGACAGACAGACAAAAAAAATTTTAATCACATATTTGGGTTTGGTATCGATCCAGTAACACTGCACAGTGCTATTTATTTTTTCAATATTTTCAATGTACAGAATTGACCCTTCTACAGAATTATTATATGTATAGATTGTATACTAACGTGTTCATAATGTTTGTCCAACAATTCTCAATAACTAAATACAAATATTTAGTTGAAAATCACACTCGTAATTTAATAAACACCTTTGACGTCACCAACCGTAACTAATATGTTTGCTAATTCATTTGGGAATACCTCAATTGTAAATCAATTTAGTATCAACTTTTGAGAATAATCTAGATGATAACGTTGAGAATAATATTATGTACCTTTAGTGTTTTTCCTTCTTTACACAAAATATCAAATCGATTTATATCTATAATTATTAACATGATGTTTTTTAGCTTTATATACGGAAGGAAAGGTTTTA
Organism: Colias croceus; assembly: GCF_905220415.1. Classification (NCBI taxonomy): domain Eukaryota; kingdom Metazoa; phylum Arthropoda; class Insecta; order Lepidoptera; family Pieridae; genus Colias; species Colias croceus. The sequence continues at coordinate 6,053,600 of NC_059560.1, forward strand.
AATTTACGATCATATAAAGCGGAGAGTTTGTATTATCACCTAATGCTAAGCGATTCGCGCCGCTCATAAAAAGTGAGTTTTTATAACATTGACAATTGTTTTTATATAGGGCTCATAAGCGTGAATATGAAGACGAAAATTTACATTCAGTTAAATATTTGAATCGTACAGTTTACTCATATAATATGTAGTATATTTAAGGAAAAATAAAATAATATCTATACATATAATAAATCTGTAGAAGGGTCAATTCTGTACATTGAAAATATTGAAAAAATAAATAGCAGGGGGTGTTACTGGATCGATACAAAACCCAAATATGTGATTAAAAAAATTTTTGTCTGTCTGTCTGTCTGTATGTGAAGACATCACGTGAAAACTAACGGTTCGATTTCGATGAAACTTGGTGATGATGATTGATGATGATGAATCTTAATTTTTAGGTTTAATCCATAGATGTTGTTCTATAGAACCGCGAACATACGTAGCCGTATTTGGGTTCAATAGATTTATAAGATGTCATTGTCAGAGTTACTCAAAATGGTACTCAAATGTTACTCAAATAAACAATCTACGCGAACACCGACATCCGCGCGGACGGAGTCGCGGGCGGAAGCTAGTAAGCAATATAAAGGCTAAAATACATAATATGTACCAACAGAAGAATAGGTTCTTTATATAAGCAACAATACTCAATAGATATTTAATATTTTAATCATAGAACATTAAAAGTTTAAACTATACTTAAGTATCTTATTAGTTTTAACGATTTTCAACCTATCTAAATTCATCTATTCAATACAAACCTAATGAAGAACTTTATTTTTATGTGCAATTTTCATACAACAATATAACACTTGAGGCATAATAATAATATTTAAAGGTCTACAGAACCATAGTACGAGTCACCAGACATTCAAATTAACTAAACAAGGCACGTATAGTATGTTTGTATTAGTCACAAAGTGGTCGTTTGCTTGCAGCCTCCATACTATTATTACAAAATAAAACAAATGCAGTTTCTACGATATATTTAAAATATTTTAATTAATAATTTGTTTTATAAAGTCGTTTAAATGATCGTGGAAAAGTTAAGTGTGAGTGATGTGGTCAAAATATTGCAGAGTTGGGATAAAAATGAATTTGTTGATTTTGTTAAGGAAAAAAATGTGGATGGCAGAAAATTGTTGGTAAAATATCCTTTAGTATCTAGAAATGTGGTGAAAGATTTAGAAAATATATGCTTGGACACATTTTCCTTTCCTATTTCTTGCCTATTTTTTATACATAGAACAAATATATCAAGATTTTCTCAATTTACTCAAAATGACAAAACACAGAGCTACTATATATATTATTATTTAGAATATTTTGTTAAAAATTCTTTACTAAGTGTGATAATTCACTTTTTGTTTCTTTTTGGTCAGAGCGTAAAGTTTAAATAATTGTTACTTAATTTTTGTTTTGCACGCTGCAGCTTCAGGTAATTAGGAGTTTCTCAGACCTAATTGATGATGGTAGAGATACTATTTTTATCAGCTCTACATTTAATTTGTACATCTATACTAATATAATAAAGTTATAAATGTGACAAAAATAAGTTCTATATTTACTAATCAACATTCCTATAATTTTCAAGTAAATCCATTAGGCTTATCAGATATAAATAATTAAGGTTAATTTTATGTCTTCCACAACTATAAATTTTGTCGCAAACTTAATATCGTCTGAAGTTTGACAGTTATGGTCGTAATTTTATCCGTTTCAGGAAATCACGGAGGGGATGGTGAAGCTATGGCGTCCGAAAGCCAATGCCAAAGATTTTATAACATTCATTGATAATATGAAAAAAGATCCTAATAAATATCTAAAATGTCTAACCGACGATATTATAATTAAAGAGACTAATTTACGAACCGACAGCCAGTACCAAACAGTTAGTGTTAGAAAGATAAGTCAACAAGAAACGAATAATTTCACTAGTGTTGAAGACATTCTAAAAAGGATTGTAGCACCAAAGAGTTTCTTGTACAGAAACAAAAGGGATAAAACGACCTCCTATGTACCGATGGACGGCACGAAAAAGACAAAGAAATTCTTCAGACTCAGTTCATACGATTATCCGATATTCGATCTTAAATCACGGTTCACGAAGGTTGAGAATTGCGACCGAGGTTACTATTCGGTTAAAACGGATTCCGCACAGAAAAATAAAAAGCTAGATTCGAGATCCAAGTACAAGTCGTTGCCTACTCCAGAAGAAATGAACGAAAAATTTTCAGACGATCATTTATACGAAGATTTATGTTACAATGAGGTGGAGCCAGAAAAAACAAGATCATCTCAAACTGTAAAACCTTGTATGGTGAAGATTCAAGAATTATTTCAATCGTTCAAATTTCCCTTTTTCAAAAAGGCTGATGAAGTTGAAAATGTTGAAAAGGATAAAAAGATCGAAAACGATTGTAACATTTATGAGAATAATGATAGTGTGAACGACATGTATGATTCTGTTCATGTACAAAAGGAAGTTATTCCCAAGAATCAGGTATGTTTATTTCCTTGATCGCAATTTTCAAAAAGAACACTTGTATACGATTAGGCTATTTGTATCTATTTATTATTCGTCTATCAGAGGAAAACGATTTACGATAACCTTCAAAAGTAATTATTTAAGGATAATTCAACAAAGGTCACAGTATATACAATATCTAAAGGTTCGTGTTACAAACTAACTATTATCAGATAGAATAAAAAAAAAACATTTTTTAATACTAATCCTGTATTAAATTAACTGCAATTTTATAAGGAATTTCTATCTAATAAAATTACTGGAAATTATAATGCAAAAACTTTCATACCTATGTGACTTACTATGCAACTAGCAATACTTAATCGAAAGTATATCATATAGGCATTTGAATCTATCCATCTATGAGTGTGTGCACAAAAAAAATCTTCTTCAATACGTGACATGTGAGCTTGTTTACATTATGATATTACAATATCATAATATTTCCCTATGGTATAAATTTATCAAAACATTACTTTTTCGGTTAAGTAGGCGATAAGCCTTCTATGCCTGACCCAAGAATTTAAAATGAAGAATCTATTAGTAGAGCAAATTGAGATATAAAACAAAAACGTCTATTAAAAGCTAACGAAATTATAAAGTTAAAATTAGCAAGAGCTTTCGCTATTTTAAATTGTTACTTACCAAAACGTTTTAAGTTTAGCCAGATTTAGAAATTCCCCAAAATTCGGGTAATCAACGATTGTACGAGGTTATCAACACTTCTTGGAAATCAAAAGAAGCAAGCACGTTTATCCAAAATTAATAACAAGACGTAACCTCCCAGTGTTGCCAATTAAACTTATTAATTCCCCTTAACCTGGCTGAGGCCTGTGACTCGCTTTGATCTCCCTAATTACACGTTTAATTAATTTCGTCTTTTGCATTGCTCATGTAAGATAACGTATTATCTGGTGTATCTTTTGATGTAGTGAGGCATCAAACATTTTTATACGGATTGTTTTTGCATTGGAAGTTTTTGTTTTATTTGAAACTAGCTTACCGCCCGCGGCTTCACCCGCTTTGTCTAAACCCTAATAAATTATATACTTAAACCTTCCTCTTGAATCACTATCTATTAAAAAAAACCGCATCAAAATCCGTTGCGTAGTTTTAAAGATTTAAGCATACAAAGGGACATAGGGACAGAGAAAGCGACTTTGTTTTATACTATGTAGTGACTAGCGGTCTACCCTGGCTTCGCCCGTCGCACATGTTTTTGTTTGCTCTATATAAGAACCATCCTCGTATTTCAAGGAATATATTATATATAAAAAAAATATTATTTGCGTTTAGCGTATGCGATTTTTTAATTTTCTTAGTTGTATACTCATGTTATAAAGACGAAATCTTTAACAATATATTCCTGTAGGTATAAATAGTCCTCATAATTTTTAGATTGTGTTTTTTGGAGGTTCAAGGTATAATATTTGGACTTATTAGAATACGGCAATATTTTAAACATTACATAGGTACTTTAAGCTATTTTACGTAAACATTTATTCACCTTAATATTAACTCTTGAGTTTTATGATAAATGGCGTTATTATTCAGCCGTTTTACTTAAAAACTTTCTGAAGATGATGTCTACAGATGTAGATGTGAATTTATATAAAAATGTTAAAGATATTGCTTTAATAAATATAAAAAGAATATTACTTCAATAAATATAAAAGGCTAAATAAACATGAAATTGTATTGTCACCGATCCTTGAAAAGTGTACAAAGTTTGAATTAAATCTATCCGTTTAAAGTGGGTTGAAATCCGGTCAAAAGGATTCGGTTACGTACAAATATATACCGGTGAAGTTAATAAAAGCGTGTTTAAAGAGTATTATACGAATACGTTAGTACGAATAGGGTATAGGATGAATCGTTAATTACATACCTACTTTCTTTGATTTTCTATAATCCATACTAATATTATAAATGCGAAAGTAACTCTGTCTGTCTGTTACTCAATCACGCCTAAACTACTGAACCAATTTGCATGAAATTTGGTATGGAGATATATTGATACTCGAGACCATTGGCTACCTTTTATTGCGAAATATGTACCACGGGCGAAGCCGGGGTAAACTACTAGTAGTAGATAAATAAATAATATCGATGAAATTATATTTTAATGTAATTTTTGCTTCCAGTCGACAGTTGCAGTTGAAGATTATTTAGTGCCAGTGAGTGTAGAAAAAGATTATTGTGATGTGTGCTTGAAGCAGAGAGAAGAATCTCTACTGGGCTTTATTATGAACTACTTGGAGACACGGTTTGGTAGACGAGGTGTGTATGTTTGTTTTAGAATTTTATATAGATTTGAGAGAGCTAAGACACATTATCTGATATGGCATAATATTAACTTTAGCACTATAATGCGTATAAATTTGGAATACAAATATCTTTTGTTATATTACACGTGATTTCTTAGCAAAAAAATTAAAGATAATTTTACAATCTTTTGAAAAAAAAAAACAAGAAAACATATTTTAATTAAGAATTTTCAAAATCCTACCAATCTAAAAACAGAAGCTTTCCTAGGCAAAACACAAACTCTATAATATTATGGACATATTATTATCTACAACACAATAAATAAAACATTAAGCTATTTCGGAACCGAATTGCCAACGTGTTTCAATTACAGTCGAAATTGAAGCTATAACCAATAAGCTAATTATCACACAACAGATAAAGAACGAACATCGATATTATCTCGTAATCCGATTCAGCGAGATTTTGGACGCGGTTTTACCGCCGTAAAATAATTGATATCCTCCAGTAGACTAGACTATTTGATATTTTTGACAGACTGTTAGATTCTAGTTTTAAAACATCTGGTGGAAAAAATACTTTATTTTATTCAATACTAGTTGCTCCACGCGGTTTCACCCCCGTGGCTCCACTCTTGTCGTAGCGTGATGATATATAGCCTACGATAAATGAGCTATCTAACACCGAAAGAATTTTTCAAATCGGTCCAGTAGTTCCCAACTCCCAAGATTAGCGCGTTCAATCAAACAAACAAACTCTTCAGCTTTATAGTATTAGTATAGATTTTCTCTATAATCTATGTCTTCAGAGTTCAAAATACCGTCACATATTTTAAGCACGGCTTTAGAATTTCACATTTTGTTTGTAATATATAATACAAGCTGTCTATTCGTTTTATTAAAAAAATCTAGTGTCTTAAAATTTAAATCTCAGTAAACTTCGGTGTGAGAGACATCCATATGCGCAACGAAATTAGCAAACCCAATAAGTTTCAAGGCAATTTGGGATTGACATACACGCGGTAATTACTTTACATTGTTTTATACTTTGGAATTACTTTTCAGTAATTAATATTGAATTATTAACGACTTTATTCTGTTCTAATGTAAAAGGAAATCTCTAGTTCAAATGTAGATGTATGTAAAAGTTATGTTAATTAGAAAATGAACACCAAAGTATAAGATAAGGATTGGATTTTATATAATTTACATACTTATGTTCAATAGGTACTGCAATCACAGATCATTTACCTACAGAAATTTAACGAAAATTACATAATAATAAGTAATCTACTATAGGTACTAAAAAACTCATTCGGAAGGAAATGCATATATGTAGTTGAAAAAATGAAACAGAGGGACCATTTCAAACCAATAATAAAAAAGTGATAGATTGGTTACATGCAGTTATAACTTTCTCAAGGATTCTTTGTTTTTTTGCCCAACGTGTGTCACATGGGCAACATGTGTATAGGGATGCCAAAATATGGTTATCGATATCGATAGATTTATAAATTCTTAAGACACACTGACACAACATGAAAACACTTCATTGTACAATGCACACAAAAATAACAATTTTAATGATTAATATGACATAACAATTGCACAATTAAGTTGTGACATAACATTAATTACCTTATTTATATTAATTTTAATTGTAGAGAGACTCCTATACATATGAAATAATAAATAAAAGTTCCACATTCTTACTAAAATCAATAATAACAAAATTAGTGCAATTTATTTTTCATTAATCAGTCTAAATACAATGTATAATAATCTATTATCTATTTACCTATATCTTTAAAATTTTTGAACAATTAATAATATCCTCAAAATGAAAATGCGAAAGGATGAAACATATAATTATGTACTAGAATTTTAAAACTTACATGAAAGTATCCTAATATGGATCGAGTTCAATTTATATTTAATTTATATTATTTCAATAATTTATACAAAAATCGATAAAAAATGAGGACATCCCTGTTTATTATACCAATGTTTTATTTTTATTGTATTAAAAAATAATAGTGGGAAGCTGTAACATGATAACTTTCAGTCTTCATATTATACACGTGAGGAAAACAATGTTTTTCTTACACTAGTTTTGTGAATAATAAACATTTTTTTAACTATATACAAATATTCTTGAAATAGTACAAATACAGTGCATTTTATGTGAATGTGAACTTGTTCTGGAATACAAACAGTACTATTAGTGAAAAGTTCTGAAATTGTTTTTTGCTGTAATATAGAGCTATCTTAATATATATAAATCTCGTGTCACAATGTTTGTCCTCAATGGACTCCTAAACCACTTAACCGATTATAATAAAATTCGCACACCATGTGCAGTTCGATCCAACTTGAGAGATAGGATAGTTTAAACATATAGGTACCACGGGCGAAGCCGGGGCGAACCACTAGTTTTTTATAAAATACTATGTTCGCCTCGCGTCTACACTTAGCAGTTAACACCTACGTTATAAAGTTAAAACAAATTCGGTTTGAGAATATATAAGTCGATTAATAACTTCAAAAACCCATGAGTCTATGTAAAAATTCTAATAAAAAAACCAAAATCTTTATTGTTATCAAAATATGTTAAAATAATATTCAATATCTCCACACTAGAATTCCTTGTGTGGTGGAATTGAGTGTCCAAAAGCTATAAATTCCATCAGAAATGTGAGTTATTTAAAAACTCTGAAATATCACGTACAACGAGGCATTATTGTAACGACTGGAGCGTGTCGAATGTAACTAAATTAATATTAATTATTTGATGCGTCATTGTGAGTCAGTCTAATATTTTGCTAATTGATGGGCCCTGATAGTTCACAGTTCACACCTATAAAGAATAAGTAACTTAATCCCGCGGTTTCTCTCACTCGATGAAGAAAGTATAATATATTCAATAATCAGCTTGATACTGCACTAGTCGAAAAAAAAGGGAAATTTGTAAAATAATCCTATCGAAAAGTTGCGTGGTAGAGATCGCTTATAAGCGAAACATAACATGGTCAATGTTTATTTCTCTTTTGTTTTCTTTTCAATATAAATAATGTTTGTTAAATGTAGTGTATTGTAATTTGTATTGTACAAGTGGGTCGAATTTCATACCAATATGATGTTTTCTACGCTCAAGAGTAACAACAAAACTAACTTGAAAGTTTATTATTTATTTTATTTATTTATTTATTTATTTATTTATTTATTTATTACAAAGAACATGTTACATGCGTTTCATTAAGATATATAAGTACATAACAATTATTACACATAAACATAAGGCATATAGGTACATAACAATTATTAGGTACAAACAAACATACTTCCCTCCGTGCTAGTCGCTGACGCCACTGTGTTACAGCAGGGAAGTTTATTATTATTTTAATTTATTTAATTATTTATTTTTTGCAAAATGTACACTACATTATGCTTAGGATTTAAATTTATTGTTTATACTATATAATAAGTACAATATGGACCACATAATAAAACATTATTTATGTGTATAAAAACTCTCTCAGTGAAAAATAACAAAAAAAAAATGTAGTGATCCAAACAAAAAATGTGTTGGTGGTTAAAATTAAGTGTTCCACTAGCGTACAATCTAGCCGCACGAGGTGGCAATGCAGTTTTGGATGTATTTTATAAAGCTCTACACTGTACTACTGATGTAATTGCTGGTAAGAATCTATACTAATATTATAAAGCTGAAGAGTTTGTTTGTTTGTTTGAATGCGCTAATCTAAGGAACTACTGGCACAGCTACTGGTCCGATTTGAAAAATTCTTTCGGTGTTAGATAGCCCATTTATTGAGGAAGGCTATAATATATATCATCACGCTAAGACCAACGGGAGCGGAGCAATGCGGGTGAAACCGCGGAGTACAGCTAGTAACATAATAATATATTATGTATAGATATTATATTCTAGTCGTGTTTTAACTTTTAGTTGTAAATAATATGTGTATAAAATGTCGTAGCCAAATTCCGAATTCTAGGCATAATACAAAACTACGAGCGTTCGTAAACTGACAACATTGAATGCAGATACATTTTGCCTGCGACATAATATATTATAGGTACATAATATTATTAGCCAATGCATAATTAAGCCATTTGTCTTGGCCTTAATTATAGTTCAATTGAATGATCATTGAACCGGGAAACTGTAATGACTCAGAGGTTTAGATATCAATGATATTGTTGAATTGATAAAAGCGTTAAGATTTCATTAATTCAGCATATAACAAGTGGAAAATTTGAGCTTTAGTTTCTATTTATAAACACAGTAAAATAACAAATATCACGCTTTATTAAGAGTCATGAATTATTGTATTAAGGGGCGTTACGCAACGCAATTTGGGGGAAGGTCTCGAAAAACGTTACAATGCGTTACTGTAGTACAGAAAAGTGCGTTGCAAGGGGAAAGGGGGGGGTCAAAAATCTTAAAAATTATGTTACGTATTACTTGATTATCACCGATTTTTGATTAGTTTACAAGCTTAAATATGCCCGTTTATAGTGGCTTAAAATGAAGTCTAAAGCTACATAAAAACACATAGGAGAAGCTAATAAGCGTGTTAAAAAATTGGTTCAATTATAATAACAATAAAAATGTAACTCGATTCAAAACTTACGAAAATTATTAACTTCACACCTTAATTAACACACATTAATTAATTCCAGAGACAAGTGACATCGCACAGTCAGACGAGTCGGAAGTGGAGCCATCTTGTGACGACTCGAAATGGGAGCGAAAACCCAACATGGCCGCGCGGCCGCTTCCGGTGCCGGTGGAAAACGAGCCGTTTTACATGAATATTGATAGACAGGAGGCTGAGAATTTATTGCTGGGCCAACCGGATGGGACGTTTATTTTACGGCCGTCTAGTCAGGTGAGTGTGATAGGAGTAATATATGGTTGTTTCTAATGTAGCTAATGTATTGGAGTGTTCATAGATTTGGTTGTCTTGATAAATAAGAGATTGTCTTCTGTAGTTGTTGTCTTCTATAGTACCTATCCATACTAATATTATAAATGCGAAAGTAACTCTGTCTGTCTGTTACTCAATCACGCCTTAACTACTGAACCAATTTGCATGAAATTTGGTATAGAGGTATTTTGATATCCGAGAAAGGACATAGGCTACTTTTTACCACGGGACATAGGATAGGTTTTATTCCGGAAATCCCACGGGATCGGGAACTATGCGGGTTTGTCTTTGACTGCGCGGGCGATGCCGCGGGTGGAAAGCTAGTACTTTATAAGTTGTATTTACATCTTAAACTTTAAAGTCGCGTAAAAATGTTATGTGTCCATTTTTGTTCCTGTCTGAATCGATTTGGTTCCACACACAGAACTATAGTGGTTCCACAGATAGGTACATACAAAATTACACTCGCATTTATTTACTGTTACCTATATTATAATCATTAAAATATCCATAAAGTACCTAATTGAAATAATATTCTTCATCTGTTCGTCTTATTACTTCATATTACAAGTGTTAATGTATTGTTATGTGTTAATATATTTCTGAACCAAAATAACTAATAGGCTACGATATTTCGTGAGAAATCTTGATATGATTCTTATTTTCGTTTCCAAATACATTTCCTTTCACGATCAGATACCGAAATAATTACGGAATAGGTATACGATTTTATTTATATCACGTAAGCTTTTTATTAGAAACTAACTAAGGTTCTATTTTTTCCACATGAATAAACTTTTTAACAAGCCTGTAAAGGGAACTAAAAAGGTATACTAGCAAATAACGTATTTTAGGAATTAAATAAATAAAAATAATAATAGTTTATAAAAACTAAAAAACACGCTTTTTATAGAAAACCGAACTAAAAAATAGAAAATTTTATCAAATTAGTGTATTGTCATCGGTCCTCAATAAATCTACAAAGTTTGAACGAAATCTGGCCATTTAAAGTGGGTCAAAATCGCGCCCAAATGAGTCGGTTACAAACATACAAACATACAGGTGAAGCTAATATAAAGCGTGTAAAATAGTAATACACGCAATAATATTTAAGTTTATTAGTATGTTAGTAGGTATGTAATAAACGACCCATTTTCCTTTCAATTCTTAATTAATTTCCAAATAAACGTAGCAAAGAAATTAATATTAAATCAATGATTTTCCAAACGCATATTCAACCACCAAATACCTACTTATTTTTATTTTTATTCATCAAAAATCAAAATCAAAACTAACATCTTTAGTTGTTAGTAACTTTTTATGCAATATATTAAAATATTACCAAGTATAATTTCCTTTATACAATACACATGAAATTCAATCGATATTAATGCACTTATTTTTTCAGCCAAACCACGCCTACACGCTCAGCGTAGCTTGCAACAACGCAGTACACAACGTTGGAATACGTCGTCGTCCAGATGGTCGTCTGGCGCTTGGCTTCGCTCGCCGCGGCGAAAGGAGCTTCGCAACAGTCACTTCGTTGCTGCAACATCATAAGAAGCGTCGCTTGTTGCTCGTTGCTTCTGGTGATTTGATTGGTGCAACTACACTTATTGAAAGTCCGCAGTATTACGCAACACCTAAGAATATACCGATTGTTGGGTGTAGAAGTGTTTGATTTGTATTATCGTGTCCAGAACAAGCAATAAATATGAAAATCTAAATAAAGAATAAAAAAAAAGAAAATCTAGACTGGGCGCTACAATCAAAGATATTTTTTATCAATCAATTTAAGATATTTTTTCATGAACATTCGGCAAAACTTGTAAAAAAAATTTAATGTATAAAGTTCTTCTTAGTTACATCGAACCATAACTTTTTATATTTTACTACATTCTGAATTTTTGTGAAATTGACGTTCTTTGAGACTCGTTATTATGTTGTGTTATTGTTATTTTATATTAGAAGCAGGTGCCCCAAATAATAATACCTATGTGTTGTTTTTATTAACTTCAATATTGCCCCGGGTTACAATGTTTTCTTCCTTGGGTTTCATCGAAATAGGTTAATAAAATAAACACATTCAAACTTTTGTTTATATTACCTACATTATATTTAATATTAAACGGTTCATTGCAAAATTATAATGTAAATAATTTGGCTAGAATATATTATTTAATAATAATAATATTAAAAATGTATCGTAGTTGTGATGTAGGTAAATCGTCAATCGTATGTGAGAATTGAGATCGTAATCTTGTATAATTAAAAAGTAAAAACCTATGATAATATTATTATCGTCATAGTAAATTGTATTAAGATAGAAATAAATAATTAATGAGAAAAAAATTAAAAAATGCAAACGTCTAAAGATACTCGATACAGAATTTTTTTTGAGTTTTGTTGCGATTTCCTAAACCATGAATTGTAAGATCTTTCTTAATAAATTTTATTGGTTTTAAGCTATTGTATTAGATGTATCGTTGCCATAGTATTATAAAATAATAATTAATAACATAGATTGTGATGTTAATAAAAATCCGAAACAACCCTGCTGTTGTTTTTTTTTTATTTGATATAAAAATGATTATGTAACATACATTTTTATATCAGTCGAGTAGTTTTAAGTTAAATAGGAAAACACAGAAAGGGTAGATTCTTGTTGGTTGGTTAAATAATATAATTTAGTAATTAGTAGCTATTCACCCATCACTAAATAGCGTTTACTACTATTAAGTATTCTGTGACTAAAGTTTAATCTATATTTGTTTCACATTTCACCAAAACTCGTAACAACCTTAACAAAAAAAATACTGTCTGGTATATCATTAGCACAAATAACATAAATAACAATCAACCACAATCCTATATTACACATCTGAATTAAGAGCAATTAGCGATAATAAGCCGACAATCCATGCTCCCAACAAGGCAATTAGCCTCGTTCCTTTCAACTAAGTTTGAAGACCTAACTTTAATTACTAATTTAGCGTGGATGCCTGTGGATAATGATTCTGTCATTGTGTTCAGTTTGAAGCTTTATTTTCGTGTGATTGTGTGTAACACGTGGTGTTTTATCATATTAATATGTAGAATATTGAAGAAACTGTTTGGTGACTTTACCTATCAGATGTCAAAACTCAAAACTCAAACATTTATTTATTCAATTAGACTACTTTTAGTAGCTCTTTCGAATCGTCATTAATACTTACATAATTATTTTTAACATTTACCATGTCTGTGGTGAAATAATTATTTTATGATAGATGTTAAAGTATCGAAAAAATCTAAACCTTACAGTACCTGCTTATTTCTAATTAGAACTAAAAGTAGAAAAAAAAATCCCCTTATTCGAAAAGTATTCGGTAAAGATTTAGATTTTGGTATATTTAACAATTTCTATGAAACAAAATGTAATATAATTAGAAGCGCCTTCAAGGATATATCGAGTAAAGTTCACATTCGACCTATTTTGGTCTTTATATAGCGAGTCAAAGACCTTTTCATTCAATATTTTGTATAGAGCTATAGATTAATATTATAAATACATAGTATAAAAAGAACATATTATCTATGTATTTTGCACATTATAAAAGGGAACATTAACAAAATGCATCAATCAGACTATCTGATACAAATTATGAAGTACAATTAAAGCCTTTTCATTTTCGCGCCAATTTCTTTGACTGATGGTTGCGTCATGAGTTAGCAGAAAAGTATAATTAAAAGTTTACACCTAATAATACTATACAAAAATAGACGTCTATTTTTAGCAAAATATTAGTTTAATTTTATCCAAATATTCGTGTCTAATTCTAGGTTAAAATGTTCTTTTAACCTAGGATTAGACACGAATAGAACAAAGAATACTATGTCAATAGGAATCAATCTTTTCTCAGTAGTGTTGAGAAACCTTTGGGATTAATAAATATGGGATCAGTTCAAAGATTATTTATAAAAAAGATGCGTCACATGTATCTGTAGTTTAATCGATTTCAAATAAGGAGGGTAAAATTATAATTTATGTACTTTTATTCTAACTGTAACATACTGCGGTATTTCAATGAAATAAGAATGTTGATTGTTTATACTTTCCTCGAGGACGATGTTTTTAGGATTTCGGCAGTTTAATAATGTTCGTCAGTTTAATTTTAATGTAGAGATTATCAAGTATGTATATACATACTATAAACTATGTCATAATAAATGTGAATAGTAATGTAAAAGATGTAGATAACACAAATAAATAATGTGTTTTTAGAATTTGTAATCAAAGGAGACTGTATTCTAAATGAATTTTGATTATCTGTATAACAAATATAATAATGTATATAGGTGACATTTAAGACTACCTAAAGCTCCCGAGTACTTTAAAGTTTAAACCCTTCTCTCACATTTTGTGCGGAAATGTCCTAACTCATATAGATGTATCATATATTATAGATGAAAATATTGATGCTCTCTGAAACAAAATATTTTCACTCATCCACAAAATAGAAGACAAAATTCAGGAATCTTTGCCTATCACTATGATCCAAAGTAAACTCATATTATTGGTATATACCCTGTCATATTCTTTGAGCGAACCAATTTCAATAAAGTTTGATTGCTATCTGGTGCGAAGTTGTTTTATTCAGCTTCTTTTACACGCAATACTCCTTTGCTTAACAAAGATATAAAGAGCAGGATGAACCAATTTATTTATTACCTACATATAATACAATTTTAAAGATTTCGAAATGGGGAATTGGCCTTCTTTTTTTTCTCTTCATATATTTTGTGGTCATGTTTCCGGGAAAAATTAACTAAAGGCAGAAAAAAAATTACACAGAAGGAAGAAGCTATGTATGTGTATATGATTAGAAGCATTTTAACCTTTTTGTAATTTCTGATCGAGTGTTTTGAAATACAATATCATTAGACAGGAAAAAACGTACCTACTGAAAACAACGTACGTAATAAACATATTTTTTTTAATATTTTAATTTCACAATAATACCCAAAATAACATTCCCTCTAGTAGATCTAACTCTATGTACAAAAACTAAATATTTCTCAACTTCCATTTTGTCGTTGCGTGGATTTATGGCTATTGTCTGAGAATAGGGTTTCAATTGTACTTTATGGACCATATAAAATACTAAGGTATTCATTTGATTTGTTCGAATATTGTTTTAGATGTATTTTTATTTTATTGTGTTATATATTTTTTTAAGCTTACAAAATACGATGTATTTTATTAATATAATCTTAAATATAGATCACATAATAATATATAATATATAATATCTAATATATATATTCTTAAATATAGGTGACATAGGTCACCGCTGCTTCAATCGATGAAAGAAAACATCGTCAGGAAGCCAGGTACAACTATTAAATCACTACATAGTATATATAGTAACAAAGTCGTTTTCTTTGTTCCTATGTCCCTTTGTATGTTTAAATCTTTAAAACTACGCAACGGATTTTGATGCTTTTTTTTAATTAGATAAAGTGATTCAATAGGAAGGTTTTAGTATATAATTTATTAGGTTTTAGACAAAGCGGGCGAAGCCGCGGGCCTTAAGCTACCTAGTTACTAATAAAATAAAATAATTGAAGAGACATATTGTGGTACTTAATATCTACCAAGCTCACGACGCTAATGTGGTGGTCGCTTATAGCTTGTGGCCCTATAGTGGAAACATAATAATTAATAAACATAGTCTTGATTATTATTTTAAGTACATTCCATCAAAACTGCACTTTATACTCACGATCACTTATCGCCCAATGGGATGTAAGAATTAAGATATGAATAATATAAAGTATAATATTATATTCATATTCTTGTTTTATTAATATAACATAACTAGAATACGAATGTGCTCTATATGTTCTCTTTAAACTATGTATATATTTATACAAATTATACAGTTTAATTGTTTGAACGGGCTAATATCAAGAACTACTGAACAGATTTATGTACTTCTATATATTTTGATTCTTCAATGCTATACAATATGTCGCGCCAGGTTAGCCTAAAATACACCTTGCAACATTAATTCTCTCAGCAGCACTGCAATTAACAATGCCATTGATAAACCGTGTACTCCCTCCTATCTACACCCATAAATATCTCCACTTAACATAGGTTTAACGGAATCGCCTTATCACGACCATTATTACGTCATTTCCTCGATTCCCGGGAGTATTCAACTCATAAAAACATTGCCTAGCTCTCGTTAACTTTCAGTAGTTAAATGTATTGGAGATATCGGTGATAAGGGTTTTTTATTGCTCGCCACTTAACGTAAAGATCGAAAAGAAACCTTAATACGAAAGCTGTAGTGTCTATTTTTGATTGAATATTAGCATCCATATAATGCGTTGCAAGATGGGCTACAAGTGTTTTCTTTTGTTTTACTACGATCACTGAGTTATTGTTCAAATCTATACTAATATTATAAAGCTGAATAGTTTGTTTGTTTGTTTTTTTGAACGCGCTAATCTCAGGAACTGCTGGTCTGATTTGAAAAATTCTTTCGGTGTTAGATAGCCCATTTATCGAGGAAGGTTATAGGCTATAATAATTATAGCCTATATATAATTATTATATCAACACGCTACGACCAATAGGAGTGGAGCCGCGCGGAGCAGCTAGTGTAGAGATAGGGCTAGTGGGATGCAAATAACGATTTTTTCAGAATTAATAAAAAAATATCCAGCAATGTATCTAACTATCTATGGTATAAATTCAATTACATCAAATGGTATAAATCTCCAACCCAAAATTTAACCTTTAACAAGAAAAGTAATCAAATCTGTAATCTATTTAATTATATCAATAATCCAAAATACCTGTATCAACGAAAAGAATATACATATTCGTCAATTTTGTAAGCTTCTTACTGGTCTTGAATGAGACGCGAATAATCCGATTATCCATATGAAAGAACAACCTTTCCCATCAGACTGAGATTACATTATTGTTAGCTTTTCGGATCGAATTTCCAATTGATCTTTTTGTTCGGCTGTCATGAGTCAATGGTGAAAATCGAACATGATCCTGTCATGTTACGGTCTTTCAAAAAGAGTCAAGAAAAGATGGAAGTAGTATAACATAATAAGCTGTCTCTATTGTGGCCAAAGGTTTTTTATATTTACTAAAATAACGTTTTAGAACTTCCTGTAATAACAAATTAGTGTAGTAACACTTTTTGATATTAAGCTTCAGATTGTAAGAAAAAAATGACATGTGGCACTCGGGGACTGCCGCGGTAAAGTTATTGCATGCTATGCCTTCAAGCCACACCTCCGCCCGTCGGAGTGGGGAGCGTAAGGTTTTTTCGTTACGGAATTTCTCGATTCGGTCCCCGCGCTCAAGGCTCGCGATAGAAGCTATGCAATAGCTTAAAAGATGAATTCTACACGATTTATTTTTAAACATTTTAATAAAAGATAATACAAATACTTATGTAATTATAACTTAATATGATCATTATTCTAATCTTTTTCATTTTTCGTATCATAATCTTCCAGTAATGCCAAAGGAAAATACGCATAGTTCCCGTTCCCGTGGGATTTCCGGGATAAGACCTATCCTATCCTATGTATTAATTCAAGTTATCCTCTATGTGTGTAATCGGTTCAGTAGTATTTGCGTGAAAGAGTAACAAACATACACACACACATCCATCCTCACAAACTTTTGCATTTATAATATTAGTAGGATAGGATATGACAGGATGCAGAAGATGACGTATATGGACATGGTTGTTTCATAATATATTTCATGGCTATATATCATCTCACTGAAACCAACAGGAGCGGAGCACTGCGGGTTAAAAAATAATAATTGAATCATTTCCTGTCTACTTATTCAGTATTTTAAAGAATTGTAAAAAGAAAATTAAAAATTCCTCCTAATTGCCCTCCCAAAGTGCACCGGCTGCAATTCCCTCTGAATCATTAAGCGAATTTGTTTTTATTAATTTTATTAAGAAATCTCCTGACTCAGATGAAAACTGAAACTGAAAAAATCTGATTAGTTCTTTGGTTCAAAACTTTATAAACCAGGGTATGTATATTTAGTAGAATTATCAAATTAATAAGAAGTTTAAAATAAACATTGTTCAATATAATGATTTATAAATAAAATAAATGTTATGATTAGTTAAAGTACGATCATTTTTTGTGTTAAATACAAATATATAATCTACAGAATATACCTGACATAACTTATGAACTGTTTACCAATAATAAATTCACACTTTTTGATACTTAATTTTAATTTATATATTAGATTTAATATCTGTTTGTTATATAATAATTTCTAGTATGTTTATTGTGAACGGAAATGCACCGTTATCTCTTCGGGGCCAAGGCTCAGATATTAGACTAAACATTCGATTAGCATCGTATCTGCCATTCATTGTGGAAGGTGATTTTAAGATCAAATTGTTAAATAAATATAAAAATAACACAATGCAAGTATATACGCAAACATGCACACAATCGCATAGATACACACACACACACGCATACATTAATTCGCAAATTGTATCATAGTTGCGTACAAACTGCAAACACACACACATAAAATCTTCACGCACACAAACGCATGTACACAAATAGATATTCCTTGGTGTATCCTTGAAATTAAATCTGTAATCTTTTACACGCCTAAACCACTGAACCTATTTGATTGAAATTTGGTATTTAATAAATGAACGTGATCCTCTTTTTAATCATAATAGAATACAAACCGCTAATAATTATAATAACTACTAATTTAGAAAGGTCTTTTTCGATACTCAACTCATCTATTCCACAAAAATAAACAGCCAAACAAAAAATGGCGATAATTTATCACATGGAAGGATGTCGAATGTTGATAGCGAACCATTGTTAGTCGTTCTGTAGTGCTGTCAACATGAAAGTGCTCATTTGTTGGTGGCCCAGGATTTCTGACAAGCGAGGTATGGATCCATCTTTATGTTATCCTAGCTGTGCTCTGCGGTTTTACCCTTCCACTTCTGTTGATCATAGCTTGATGATATGTAGCCTATAACCTTCCCCGAAAAATGGGCTATCTAACACGGAATTCGGAAAGAATTTTTCAAATCGGACCAGTAGTTCCTGAAATTAGCGCGTTCAAACAAACAAACTCTTCAGCTTTATAATATTAGTATAGATTCTATATGGAACATAGGAAGTACTTTCAACCGACTACAAAAAAAGGAGGAAGTTCGTTATTAGACTATAGAACTTTCGAATGGGTGAACTGATTTTGATGTTAATTTTTTTATTTGAAATCTAGTACCTTCCGGTTCGTTCTAAAGTTTCTCCTGTGAATTTGAATGTGGATTAGTTTTTTGTTAAAATACGTTATAATGACTTATAATTATATGCTACTTGCCTCGTGGTTTTATCGAATAGAAACAGTTGAAAACCTCGAGTGTATTTTCAACTATTTCCATTCCAAAATTCATCCAAAACGGTGTCGTCATTTAATCGTGAAAGCATTATATGCAGACAGGCTATATATTCAATACTAGAACTATTTTTTATAATAAACTAGCTTACCGCCTGCGGCTTCGCCCGCTTTGCCTAAAACCTAATAAATTATATACTAAAACCTTCCTCTTGAATCACCCTATCTATTAAAGAGAACCACATCAAAATCCGTTGGGTAGTTTTAAAGATTTGAGCATACAAAGGGATATAGGGACAGAGAAAGCTACTTTGTTTTATACTATGTTGTAGTGAAGTTGCTTTGTGCACGCTATAATGACTCTAAAAGCTTTGCATACATTACCTAAGCTCAAATTTTGACACAATATTCAAAGGCTTGTAACTATAATCTACCTACATCTCCGCGTTTTGAACACATTTTAAGTTTCATTTTCTATTTCATTTTACAGCACATTATCGTGAAACCATTTTATTTGGTTACTATATCTTTTTAACTTTTTTTACAGATTTTTGTTTGAAAGCTTTATCTCTTTTTTGTATTACCAAATTCTTACATTTCTCAAGAGCCTACTGAACTAATATAAAAAAGCTTTTCATCTCAGTTTATATTAAAACACCATTAGAATTATCGACAATCATTCTTCAATAATTTTCTCAAGCGTCCCTAATTCCGGGATAATCGATATTAAAACGTTTTATTAAAATTTGCCTTCACCCTTATGAATTTTTTTACGGTTATATTATTTCGTGAAAAAGCAAATTGTAAATTAATGAAATTAATATGTTATTGTTAGAATTACAATCGTAGTTACTATCTCCTTTAATACTTAAAATTGATTCATGTTGCATCCATTGTTTGGTATTCAATACTCAGGCTGAAGATCTAAACATTCATCTTAGATATAGGTAATAGAACAAGGGGATCTTGGTAGAATATCTATACATAATATAATTAATCTGTAGAAGGGTCAATTCTGTACATTGAAAATATTGAAAAAATAAATAGCAAGGGGTGTAACTGGATCGATACCAAACCCAAATATGTAATTAAATAAATTTTTGTCTTTCTGTCTGTCTGTCTTTCTGTCTGTCTGTCTGTCTGTATGTGAAGGCATCACGTACAAACTAACGGTTCGATTTCGATGAAACTTGGTATAATTATACCTTATTATCCTGGGCGTAAAATAGGATACTTTTTATCCCGGAAAAATACGTAAAAAAAAAATCTTAATTTTTCTTAATTTTTCCGCTCGGACGGAGTCGAGGGCGTAAGCTAGTTTAAAATATTACAATAATAATAGTACATAAAAAAGTTACATATAGAAACAGTAAATAGACTCTAAATTATAAAGCTCTACGTAAATTAAATAACGCACTTACCTTTTAACGTTTACATATTTTCTCTAGTTAAGCTATACCCAATTTTTTTATTAGCAATCCATTGTCTGTGGATGTGTGTGTATGTGTGGGCGTGTGTCTTTCTCGTAATAACAATGGTGTACGTGACGCTCGCCACGACATAATTCATTCCTTTTTATGCAGCCGTTTTCGAGTAAAACGACAACAATTGCATTCCATTAAAATATTATTTTAAAAAGAACATTAATACGTTTACCTATATGTGTGTGGGTGTATACACACATGTACAAGCTGACAAATATTAATTCATCGATAAGTCTGGTTTCAATTTTCATCCTACTAATATTATAAATGCGAAAGTTTGTATGGATGTATTGATGTTTGTTACTCTTTCACGTAAAAACTACTGAACCGATTACAATGAAATTTAGCACACATATAGAGGGTAACTTGGATTAACACGTAGGATAGTTTTTATCCCGGAAATCCCACGGGAACGGGAACTATGCGGGTTTTCCTTTGCAAACGTGGGCGAAGCCGCGGGCGGAAATCTAGTACTCCATAATATTTCAGGAACAAAAAATATTACCACAAGCCAAACAATGTTGAAAAATATTGGTAAAATCAGCTAATTCTTATCAGCCATACCGCCTTCATAATCCATCATTAGGTATCTTATCGTGCTACCCTTGTTCTATATCTTACGAAAAAATGTTTCTTTCGTGGGTTTTTATATAAATAATCTTACTACAAGATCTTATAAGTTGCTTGTTACAATTTGAAGTGTGGAGTAAAGTATAGTTATTGTTTATTCAGTTATCTATTAATTAACATAAGATTCAGTTTTCACCTTCGCTGGTGTAGAACATGAAGCAGCTTTTTTTATCTATTCGGTTTACCAAATTTCATCCAAATTGATTTACTAGTTCAGTCGTTACCTCGTTACAGACAGACACACATATTATACTACATATTATATAACGAGTGTGCCGCGCTGTTTCACCCGCGTGACTCCGCTCCTGTTGGTCTTAGCGTGATGATAAATTATATATAGCCGAAGAATTTGAAGAATTTTTCAAATCAGACCAGTAGTTCCCGAGATTAGCGCGTTCAAACAAACAAATTATTCAGCTCTAAATATAATTAGTATAGTTATATAACGAGTCAATCTCTTGTAGTAGGTATAAGTTATCATTTTTTGTGTTTTGTTCTAGACGAAAAGAGCGTAGAGTAGGACAAAAAGTAACGAGATCAAAAAAAAACTAATTATAAAAAATAGACTTGATTAATGTTTATTTACGCCGTCTATTGAATACGCCGCGTAGCGGAAGCATCAATCAATCAAATTAGGGTGTAGTCATTGATAAATATTAAACATGTAATTTATTTATCTAAATGCAGTGAAGATTCTATGAATCTCTAGTAGACAAACAGTCTTATCAGTCACATAAAAAATACAAGCAATCACGTCTGTACATACCGCTGATTACAGATATAATGCTTCATGGGATTATAGTCTATGTTAGTTAGAGATAGGGGTGATTATGGCGTGTACTAATTAACGTTTGTGTGTGCATGGTGGGTGTTTTTGTCAGCTTAGCGCCAAATAGGGTTGTGACATGGTTGAAAGGTTATCTGATGCAGGGTTTGTCAAGCTAGGTTCTTATAATATTTTTAATTTTAGTATTATAATAATTTATTATTATAATTCTAACTACGTGCAAATTGACTAAGAATTTTTATATATTTTTTTTGATTCCAAATAAAAACAAGAAACGAATAAATATCTATAAATCAATTAAATAGATATATGAATATAAAAACAGGGTTAAATAAATATTTAGATAATATTTTCTATTAAATATTTTAAAATTTTCAATTTGTGATTTAAGACAAAACATTTAGCAATGTTTTAAAGAAACTCTGTCCATTGACATTGATAATATTTAATCTGTACCTTTTTGGACCGAATACATCTATACCTACTTAATATTATAAAGCTGAAGAGTTTGTTTGTTTGTTTGATCGCGCTAATCGCTCAGTAACTACTGGTCCGATTTGAAAAATTATTTCGGTGTTAGATAGCCCATTTATCGAGGAAAGCTTTAGGCTATATATCATCACGCTAAGACCAATAGGAGCGAAGCAATGCGGATGAAACCGCGGGACGCAGCTAGTAAA
Organism: Colias croceus; assembly: GCF_905220415.1. Classification (NCBI taxonomy): domain Eukaryota; kingdom Metazoa; phylum Arthropoda; class Insecta; order Lepidoptera; family Pieridae; genus Colias; species Colias croceus. The sequence goes on from NC_059560.1 coordinate 6,076,396, forward strand.
TACCTACATATTATGTATTTGGCAAAGGCTTGGGCTAAGCATACTCTCACTTTATTAAATTACTAGCTGCTCCGCGCGTTTTCACCCCCGTGGCTCCACTCCTGTTGCCCGAAGCGTGATGAAATATAGCCTATTACCTTCCTCGATAAATGGGCTATCTAACACCGAAAGAATTTTTCAAATCGGACCAGTAGTTCCCGAGATTAGTGCGTTCAAACAAACAAACAAACTCTTCAGCTTTATAATATTAGTATAGATTTCTACGTCGACTTAAATAGGTTTTCTATCAACCACTTAATTGTAACGCCCACGCAGTATTGCTCAAAGCAAATCCTCCTATACATTTAGAATACAATACAAATGTATGTATGTATATCAAAACAATCTAGAACATGCATACTTGTATTGATTATGTTCGAAGTATTTGATGTTAGTTTAAGCTAGTTGTACATCGGACTGGTAGAAATCTAAACTTTAATAAACATGTGTTAAAAATTGCATTTAAAAACTCTAATTTTAACACGGTATCAATAAAAATAGTATTATTCAACTTATGTTGTAAATTCCTGATTCTTTATAAGATTAATTCTCTTTCAGCCATCTGTGAGTCTGTATGCTTAGATCTTTAAAATTACGCAACAGATTTTGATGGAGTTTTTTAATAGATAGAGTTCAAGGGAAGGTTTAAATAGGTATAATTATGATCTATTAGCTTTAAGCAGGACGAAGCAGCGTGCGGAAGGATAGTAGAAATATAAATGTACTCATTAAAACAGTTATTACTGGTTTAAGACGTATTATAATTTTAAATTCTAGATTTTTTGTTCAAAAGCTGCTAGCTGTAAGGAGAAAAATAAAACTTAGCTATCACAGCACTTGCGTCAAAAGGAAATGAAATGAAAATGTTTTAACAGAGTGAATAAGTTTAACTGAAATTTTTAAAAACTAATTATGGTATGAAATAGTAACACAGATCCTTAACTCGAAACGTCGAAAATTTATGTCATACATTTTAAGCTGTATAGCTTCTATCGCGGGCCTTGAGCGCGGGGACGGCGAGAAATTCCGTAACGAAAATACCTCACGCTCCCCACGGGGACGGGCGGAGGTGTGGCTTGAAGGCATAGCATGCAATAGCTTTACCGCGGCAGTCCCCGAGTGACACACGTCGTTTTTTTTAACTTACTACTACCACTACTACTTACTAAGTTCTATTTTAAAGAGTAATGTTACGTTGGGTTCAGAAATTTATATTCAAAAAGTTAATTTTCTGATACAGAATACAGTTTTTCAAGTAAAACTTCTTTAGGCGCGTCATTTTATAAATTTCAAGGTCACGTCATGACAATGCCATCACGTCATGGAGTAATGCGACGATTATGTTATCTTTGAATCTTGCCAAAAGAAATCACTTCTAACACGTGTGCTCGGCATCTGCTCTTTTTTAATATAAGAGGAATAACATTTCGTTTCAATAAAAAATTTCACAAATAGATACGTTTCTTATTTCTACCCTCCTATTATTAAAATCCAATGTACACTCCGCCTTAGGTCAGCCAATAGCAAACAAGAGCCATCACTTGTTGATTGTGATTGTAATTCGATTAACTATTCCATCTAACGTTATCAATTTCTATTGTAGTATTTTTAAATCTAAATTTTGATACGTGTTTGTATTGTTGATAGAATATTGATGGAAAAAGAAGTTTAAAATTAAAGTTTTTATTTGTCGAAGGTCAATGAATTTTTTTTAAGTTTTTTTTATCATTTCTGTTGCTTGTTCTGTTGGTTTTTATCTGTTCTGTTGAGTTGGTAACCCTTTTTCAAGGACACTCTACCGTACTAATTTGGTGTAATTTTTTGTCTCCTTTTTTTTTCTCTTTTCTAAGTTATACTTTGTTAAATAATTGTAATGTATATTTGCTTTTTATGTTTTAAGTTTTTTGTTCTGGTTTATTATCTAAATGTTTTTGTTTTTAATTGTCCTTGAAATAAATGTTTTTTCTTTCTTTCTTTCTTTCTGTTGGGTTTAACTCTCCAAAAAACTGCAAAATTAAACCATTATAAAGGTATCAAATATATATCAGGTATTTGATACCTATCTTACTTTTAGTGGAACAAATTTGTTTTTTCATATTATGTGAAAGTATGATTTGATGTGAAACTTCTTTATCGAGGTTGGAGAAAAATTTAGTGTAACATTCGTTACGCCTGACATTTTTCCGTTACGCGCCATCTTTTTCTTATCCCTACCACGCGTATTTCTGTAAAGTTGCATATATTATAGTAAATTATTTTTTGAAAAATAAGGTCATAGAGAAGCTTCAATTCTTACGTGTGTACACTAGAACACGCACACATTTTTTATTGAAGTGAAACTTCTTTATCGGGGTTGGACAAAAATTTAGTGTAACATTTTTGCGTTACGCTGTTGGCGTGACATTTTTGTGTTACGCCGTAGGCGTGACATTTTTGCGTTACGCCATAGGCGTGACATTTTTGCGTTACGCGCCAACTTTGTCTTATCCCTAAGTTTCACTCCTTATGTGTGTACTCTAGTACACGCACACATTTTTTTTAACGCAAGAATCGACTAAGATTAATACAAATAAAAAGAGAGCAAATATCGTAGAGTCTAATATTAAAACTAAAAGTAAAACTCAACATGTTACAAGCAATTTATCCCTAAAGCGAATCATCAATTCACACGAGATCCGACGTTTCATAAGGCGTAAAGATATGCTTAATAATAAATCCCTTCTTATTATAATTCCGCTCACACCAAATACATTATCTCCCATAAATTTCATCTTAAGGGTGCTTTTCCACAAGCGATATGCGAGAAAGCGTTGCGAGGGATGTGTTCTTTAAAAACACATTCCTTGAAACGCATCCTCGTTCTTCCCTGGTGGAAAAGCGGCCTAATACTAGCTGCCCCGGCAATCGTTGTTCTGCCTTACACTTATCACTTAGGGATATGAAAAATAGATGTTGACCAATTCTCAGACCTACCCATAGGCTCACAAAATTACATGAGAATTGGACAAACTGTTTTAGAGTAACTATATCAATGCGACACGACAATCTTTATATATAAAGATTTAAATCTTTGGACCGTATTTGAGTACCCCTGACTGCTTGAGAGGCAGATAAAATGATTACATGGTGTAGTTAATCACAGTTCTTTAAGTGGCAAACATATAGGTTATTTTTTGTGCCAGTCAGGAGAAAAGTATGTACCAATTTTGTTTTTTTTACACGTTGTTCAGATGTTTTGTTGGGAACAATCTTTAGTAGAAATTACTTTTTATCGTATGTGATATTATAAGAGTTTAGGAAGCGTGCCATTACAAAATAATTATTTATATTTAAATAAATTAGGTATATTTGCATTAATTGATAGTTGATACGTACTTTATGTAGTTGTTTTAAATAAAATAGTTTCTTCTTTAAATTGATATTTAGAGAATCTGTTAGGATATCTGATATCCTTTGGGATTGTCATTAGAAATAGATCCGAGACGATCAGATTAAATTATATCATGTCATTGTGAAATTTAAAAAACTCGTTTTTTAATATTTTTTATGATTTATTTTATCAACGGAACGACACTGATTGTCTTTGAATCAAGTTTTTATCAAGCTGAAAATTATGATGATCTTATTATATTTTTCGTTAATAAATATTTTATGATGTTACAAAACTTATTCACAATATTCAACCCAATCTTCATAATTTCGGTATTTTATTTCATAATAGTTATTTTTATTATATTTGTTTTTGGCTTTTTTACTAAATAAAACATAATAATATAGTACGTATATATTAGTTTTCAGTGTTAAATGTTATCGTCAAGACACATAGTTCAGTAAATATAAGAATTATTATTGTCAAGCTTGAGAAATAATAATTTACATACTATAATTATACTAGTTTCTTGTTTTCGTCGCACGAGGAGATTTTATCTCCCAAAAACTAGACTTCTAGGCGACATATCAACATGAAACTTGGACTAGATCTAAGTTAGACTATAAGATACATAACTGTAGTACTACGTCTTAGAATGTGAATAAGTTTTTGTGATATGCAAGTACAAACATACAATTTAACGGAATAAAACATCTAGTGATACTTGCATTTTTTGTTAAATAAATTGTTTTACATTACAGACATTAACTTAAATAAAAATCGATTAGTTTTAATTTTATATTATGTGTATTGATGGAAATCACTCTTAATAACTATATGATATCGAGCTAACCAAACAATTTTTATGATTAACAAAAATAAAATAATTTTCTATAATTTAATAATTATTATAATTAACCGATTTCACATCATTTCAGGATTAAGAAAGTCAACAATTTTTTTATTGATAGACCTTGTCTTTCGTCATAGAGTTCAAAGATCAAGATTAGAAAACATAATTGTTTTTATTGTACATAATGTCGCATGACTTTGTTTTGTAGATAAAATAGATATTTGAGGGTCGTTGTACACGTTTAATATATTTTTAATTATTATGTAACATTAAAAAATACCTAATACAAATATTCGATATTAAGAATACAAAATTTCAATCAAATCCGTTTCATAGATTTCGCGTGACAGATGAACAAACACGTTCATTGTTTACATTTATCTTTTATTTTGTCTATTAAATAAACCTTTGGTTTGGTTCATTTAATATGCCCCTGAAAAGCCAACATAGCATGCATGCATACAATATAATGCATGCCTACTATGTATTAATAATCGCTATCATGTATAATAAAAAAGAGCCAGTGTGCCGAGCACACGTGTCAGAAGTGAAACGACTATTCAAAGATACCAATATCGTCGCATGACGTGACGGCATTGCCATGACACGACCTGAAATTTTATTGAAATTCTACTCTAAACGCGCCTAAAGAAGTTTCACTTCAAAAACTATGAGTAGGGTTTAATTTCATAAAAAAAAAATTAACGCGCATATTGCTATAGTAAAAAGTAGATTCACCCAATACTTAATTAATATTCGAATTCACTTTTTCTCGATAAAAATTATCTTTTGCCCTTGCAGTTGCAATTGAATTGAGTACATTTTTATTTAATTATTTCAAAATAAACAAAAGATAACTTGCTTATAAATGCCGTTTGATTATGTAAGGTAGGTCATGGGTTATAAAGTAATAAGTATAAACAATATATAATATGTATATACACATAGGTGGCGCTACCGTCACGTAAACATCTGATCGGCGTTATAAATTGCTTAAAAAATAAATTTAATAGTAAAACAGTGCTAAAACTAAGACTAAATTAATCTATACTTATCCAATTAGTGTGTATATCGTTTGTGCTAACTATACTCTTAAATCCAGTGAGATAAACTATCATACAGTTGGGACCACAGTTTGGGACAAAGTGAACAGTGATATAAAGTTGGACAATTCACGGACATACCTCAATGAAGTGAAAAACAATAAATCCAAACAATCCAGGAGCATTTATAGTGGTATCTATATGGACACACAACCACTTAACATAAAAATACAGTGTTTAGAAAATAATTATTTAACGGAACGGTTATTTTTCACAACATTGACAGATATTTGAATACTTTTGATATCAGCTGTCATTATCGACGTAAACAACAATCAAAGTCGTTAATTAGAGACATCTATCGTCCATTACAAAGAAACAATTTTAGCCACCTTTCGGCAACAGGCGGAACTAACTGAATCTATCGATACTACAGAATAATATCTTCAACTAGTTTAACATACGTACACAAGAGGGCGCAGATATAAAAATTTCATTAGTGTTAAAGCATAAAATATTAAAATTGTAAAAGAACTGTCTAAAAATGTCTGATATACAAAAATTATTAAATCAATTGAGAGCAGATATAAGAAAAGACTCAAACGAATCTTTAAAGTCATTAGAAACAAGAATTACAGAAAACATTAACACTAATATGGATAAAAAGTTTGACGTCATAAAAAAGGAAATAGAGGACATTAAATTACACAACACTGAATCAGATAGAAGACTACTGGCATTAGAGAAGCATATAAGATACAGAAACTTAATATTTTTTGGCGTTGAGGAACGGGAAAAGTCCTACGAAGATTTGGAGAATTCTGTTCTAAAAATAATCAACAAGGATTTGGCTTTGAATTGTGAAAACAGAGATCTAGAAATGGTTAGACGTATGGGAAGCAAAAAAGAAAATAAAATAAGACCAATAATAGTTTCATTTACAACCTTCGGCAAAAAACTCGCCGTATTAAAGCATAAACATAATTTAAAAAACCACGGAATGTACATTAAACAAGACTATCCTCCACAAGTGTTAGACGCTCGTAAGAAACTACAAGAACAGTTAGCAAAAGAAAAAGAGAAGGGAAACAATGCTTATATTCGACATGACAAACTAATAGTGCATCCCCATAAGACCCCACAACACCAGCTCGATAAAAATATGGAACAAAACAAACAAAAAAAACGGGAACTAGAAATCACACCGCCAAATCCAAAACATAACATCCAATCCAATACAACACAAAATACAGAACCATCAACATCCAAAGGTCATCTGGCTAAAAAGAACAAAGTAACAGGACATCAAAGTCAATTAAGCAATTTCTTCTATAAACAAAACAATCAAAATAATTATTCAGATACCGTACAATCTAACTCAGACAACGAATAGCCAATATCCCTCCTCCAAAAGAAACAAACTAGTACCACCTATTCATCCACAAAATATATTAAGAAACAAAATCATAAAATAAAACACATTCCTCCCCCACAACGGCTTGTCACCGCGGGGGCAGTAGACTCTCACCCTCCAATAAAACAAAAATATTATATAGCCACATTTAATCTAAGATCATTAGCTAATGAAACAAGAATACTAGAGCTTGAATTTGCTTTGTCGTCTATTAATTGGGACATAATCGGAATTTGCGAAGTTAGAAGAGAAGGATTAAAAATTGAACAGAGAAGAAACTACGTTTTATATTACTACGGCATGATAAAGGGACAGAAAGGAATAGGATTTTTAGTCAAAAAAAGTTCAAATACAAAAGTTAAAGAGTTCCAACCTATATCAGACAGAGTTGCAATTCTACATGTAGATATATACCACACTTCCTTTTCCCTAATACAAGTCTACGCGCCGACCGAAAGCTGCAGCGAGACGGAAATAAAAAACTTCTACAATGATCTGGACATAGCTATAGAGAAATGTCCCAATAAGATAATTTTAATGGGAGATATGAATGCTAAGATTGGTCAGACCAACTCATACGAACATCTTGTCATGGGCAGCTTTGGGTATGGCAAGCGTAACAAAAGAGGACAAATGTTCATAAATTTATGTTTGAGGTATAAACTTAAAATAGTAAACACACTTTTTAAAAAACCTGAGAGACTTAGATGGACTTGGCTAGCCCCAAATGGAAGAACGAAAAATGAAATCGACTACATAGCTACCAACTGTCCTGAAATTATCGAAAACTACAACGTACTTAGTAAATTTATACATCCAAGTGATCACCGAATCATAAGAATAACACTTGATCTTGGCAGAAGAAAAAAATTAACCCGTGCTCATTTCAATAACACGAGTTCTTCAAAGCTCAACTTCAAAAATTTTAAAAACAACATTTTATCACTCAATATCCCTAATAATAATATTAGTGTTCAGGACTTTTATAACACCTTAATAAATGAAATAAAAAATTCACTAGAACGAAATTCACGAATATGCGAAAGAAGAATTGAAACTGTAATGACAGACGAAATAATTAACATGAAGAAAGAATTACACAACCTTAGAAATACAGAAAACAAGACAAAAATAGAAAAAAAGAGAATTAGCCAACTTTACAAGACAATAAAAAGAAAAATAAAAAGCAACGATAAGGAACTTAGAATAAAGACCTTGGAGACCTTTTTGGAAAAGACAGGAGGTGTCAAAAAAGCATATAAATCACTTGAAATTAAAAAAGATTTACTATCACAACTTACCCATCACTCAGGATCCTTAGTCTTTAATCGATCAGGAATACTGGATCTAGCCACACAGTACTACAGAGACTTATACAAAACTAAGACCATACCATCCAAGTTTGATTCGTACACTACCTACTTGAATAACGATCCAATACCTATCTTTTTACATGAAGAAGTAGAGCAAGCAATTAAAAATCTAAAATCCGACAAGAGTCCCGGTGCAGATGGAATTACCAATGAGATGATAAAAGCAGGTTCTTATATGATGGTCAAGACACTAACAAATTTATTCAATCTAATCCTCTCACAAAATGCAATACCAAATCAGTGGAAGGAGTCTGAAATAGTCTTAATATATAAAAAAGGAAGTCCAAAACTAATATCTAACTACAGACCAATAAGCCTAATATCATGTATCTATAAAGTTTTCGCATCTACCCTATTACGACGCATAAGCCATACAATAGATGAGAGCCAACCGGTAGAGCAAGCTGGATTTATGTCAAAATTCTCTACAGTAGATCATATATTTACATTAAAAATAGTTATTGAGAAATGCGTGGAATATAACAGACCCCTATACATATTATTCATAGATTACTCAAAAGCCTTTGACTCTATATTTCATGACTCTATGTGGGAAGCTCTTCAAGCACAGGGTTTAGAGGCTGGCTACATCAATCTTCTAAAAGAAATATATAGAGAAAACTATGCAAGGATAAAGTTGGACACAAATGGTTTACCCTTCCCAATAGAACGTGGTGTTAAACAAGGGGACCCACTCTCACCAAAATTGTTCATTGCAGTACTTGAAAACATCTTTAGGAAACTTGATTGGGCAGACAAAGGCTTAAGAATAAATGGAAAATACTTGTCCCACTTACGGTTCGCAGATGATATAGTGTTACTATCAGAATGCCCGATTCAGCTTCAGTCAATGTTAACCACTCTCAGTGAACATAGCAGAAATGCAGGATTAGAAATCAACTACGACAAAACACAAATTATGACAAACAGACAAAAAATACCTTTATATGTAGACACAAAAGAACTGAAATATACAGATGAGTACATATATCTGGGTCACCTTATTTCATTTAAGTCCTGCACAGAGAGAGAGATATCAAGAAGAATATCTATGACATGGAACAAGTACTGGTCTATGAAAGACATATTTAAAGGACCGATACCAGTACGCTTGAAGACAAAGGCCATGAACAGCTGCTTGTTACCATGTCTTACTTACGCATGCCAAACCTGGCCGCTGACCAAAAAATCTCTTAACCAATTAAGAGTCTGCCAACGAGGAATTGAAAGAAGCTACATGAATATTCGATTAAAAGATCATATAAAAAATACATCAATAAGGAAAGTAACAAAAGCGAATGACGTCGGTAATCATGTTCTTCGATTAAAATGGAGATGGGCAGGACACAACCAAAGGCAAAAGGATGAAAGATGGTCAACGATCATTACAAACTGGTTTTTAGCGGACAGGAGCCGAAAAAGAGGCAGACCCTATAAAAGGTGGCAAGATGACATTGTTGATGTAGCGGGGAATCAATGGATAAAACTGGCTAATGATAGACAGAAATGGAAAATTTTGGAGGAGGCTTTCACCGCACAAAGCGGTCCTTACAATATAGAAGAATAAGATAAATACTAACATAGAATAGCTAAAACATTACTAACAATAAACATAATTATATTACTTTTAAGATTTTTTTTTTATTATATAAAGTATTTAGTATTAAGATAAAGTGTAAATTTTTGTAAAAGTAAGGAAATAAAAGCTTATATTATTATATTAATATGTATTTATTAAAAGATAAGGAAAAGTACGGCTTAGTACACTTTCATTGAAGTTTATAATAATTTATGATGGAAATTGAATCAATCAATATTTCGATTAGTTCTAAATGGCTCATCTGAATTGGCTGCGGTTGATTTCAGAGTTTTGATTGTAGAAGATCACTTCGCTTTAGCTAAAGTTGGTTGGAAAAAATCGATATTCCAATTATAATTGAACTAAATTCTATTATGGGTACGAGTAAAAAAAATGTGTTAAAAAAATTGCAAAAACGATAGATGCTTTTTTTAATTTGTCGAAACTAATTAGACTTAATTCTGAACATTTTTGAAACGAGATAAACTTTTGTTTTTTTTTCTTGCAGAAATTACATAGGCTCCTGTTTTTAACTAGCACCTAATAACTGTTTCTTTTGATGTACTTTATCGCATAGACCTATGTAATTTATTAATTTTTCATCATAACATTAGGCTTTAGCAATACTGGCTTCTTTACCTTATTTCTTCTTCTAGTGGACGAGCCATCAAACCTGGACGCAGAAGCTGGTGTATCTCATACAGAAGACAATAAGAATGGTCACTCCAAAGTGCTGCGGAGGCTGGAGACAGTTCCTGATATTAAGCGAGATACTTCGGGTATCACTACTCAATATATTGCTACTGGGATAGGTGTGTACAATATTTATTGGTGTTGTATGACATGTTTAAAAGGGAAACTACAAAGTTTCATGTCGGCTTTTTTATGTGGATACTGCTTTCCTAGCCGATGGTTAATATTAAATTGAAGTCTAGTTGAATGAAAAAATGTTTGAGACGTGTGCTCTAGTACAAGAGCGGTTTTGAAAGAAAGACAGAAAGATAGTTTTCTGTTGTAACGTTTTTCATTGATGCTCTGCTGCCATTGATCTTAGAATGTAGTTTGAACACGCCAGTTTAGTTGGAATACATATTTGTATTTCATATTATACATTTTATCGAGGCAGATTATAGGCTACATGACATCTCACTATGAACTAAAAGAGTAGCAATGAAGATTGTTGCATAAACCTCTTAGCTCTTAAACAGCAGACAAAGTTACATGGTTCGCCTAGTATCACAGAAACAATTTTATAATAGTGTTGTTTAACAAACAGACAAGATAAACAACATTGCAGTGATGTGGTGTTGTGTGTAACTAACGGAAAGTTTCTTCACGCAACCCTTTGAGTGGGCCTCGTGGTTTATGTATCCACATAATAGATTAGTGGATATAATGAAACTTGTCTATAGCTTGATTAGAGACATTAAGAAGGTCCTATGTCGCTCTATTATATTGTTAATCGTCTTTTGGTCCCGCAGGACCTAGTGCGTGAACAATGAATTTTACAATTATATTCTACTAGCTGCTCCCCGCGGTTTTACCCCCGTGGCTCCGCTCCTGTTGGTCGTAGCGTGGTGATATATAGCATAGGCTTCCTAACCTTCCTCGATAAATGAGCTTTCTAACACCGAAAGAATTTTTTAAATCGGACCAGTAGTTCCCGAGATTAGCGCGTTCAAACAAACAAACAAACAAACAAACAAACAAACAAACTCTTCAGCTTTATAATATTAGTATAGATTAAGAACCTGTGATACGTACTATGTTAAATTTTAAACTTTTAAAATGTAGTTTCCATATTCTTAAAGCAACAAAGATTTTATTTATTTATTAATTTTATGAATAAGAATTCTTTATTAGGTAATTCATTAAAGTACTTTAACACTGACAAAATATGTAAAACTATTTCTAGTACCTATTATATCTATACGTTACAGATATCGATCGACATAGATAGCTTAACGGTTTTTCATATTGTTATTTGTAAATAACCTTCTTCACCAATTTTTTTATTGTTAAAGAGAGTTGAATAAAAAAAAAAAACAATTTTTTAGGATAGACCATGTATTATAAAAAAATACAATGTCGATAATTATACAATGAAAAAAATATTTGCAGTAAATCTCGGAGCCTTCGCATCTGGAGTGTGTGTCGCCTGGTCTTCATCTGCCTTGCCTTTGATGATATCTGGACAATTTGAGGTAAGAAAAACATATTATTAGTGAAATAAAATAAAATTCTTGACATGTAAAGTTTATGGTTGAGATTACTAGTTCTCGGGTGGAAATTGGAAGCATGAAGACTTACTACAGGGTTTCTTCAATGAAATTTTGCAGTACCCACAGGAAACTACATTTTAATGATTTAATTATTGAACAATGAAGTCTCAAATTAATAATATTTCTTGTTTGCTGTGTATACTGAAAATAATATAAGTAATATCGTTACCTTCCTTTAAAACAAAATAATAAATGTCTCTGCTTTAAAGCAATAACATAACACAAGAACTCATACTTTTTCCTTTACCAAGATATATCAACCATCTAACTTACCAAAACCGAGACATCTAATAGAAACCCAAGTATATCTTAAAGTTGGAAAGTTTATATCCTTCATAATCCAGTCAAAACCTCGGTTACCAACTTGGTATAACCGTTGAAATGTGTTTTGGTATTAATTAAACCATGCAACAACTATTTGGGGTACGAAATCTCTTGGATTTGTGGTTAATAACTATAGGACGTTCTGTGGGTGTTAGATTGGTTACAAGTTTATGGTGACGTATATTGTTTTTAGGTTGTACCTGTTTATAATCTATACTATAATAAAGCTGAAGAGTTTGTTTGTTTGAACGCGCTAATCTCGGGAACTACTGAACCGATTTCGTTAATGCTTTTTTTATAACATTTCTTGAAGTACGAGGATGGTTCTTATGGAGAGAAAACGTAAAAATGTACCACGGGAGAAGCCGGGGCGGACCGCTAGTACTATAATAAAGCTGAAGAGTTTGTTTGTTTGAACGCGCTAATCTCGGGAACTACTAGTCCGATTTGAAAAATTCTTTCGTTGTTAGATAGCCCATTTATCGAAGAAGGCGGAGGTCTATATATCATCACGCTAAAACCACAGGGCACAGCTAGTACGGTTATAAAGCTTTTAATGTGTGTTTGTTATTAATAGGTATTTTGGCTAGTCCTTATAAGTATTTATTATAGTAAACTTTAGCGAATCCTACAGTAATATAGATATAGTAATTTCGTGTCTGTTAAACATTTTAGTATATGAAAATAGCATTATATTATTTGCTAACATTTATAATTATTCCTTACTAGTGGTCTGCCCCGGCTTCGCCCGAGGTACATATTTCGCAATAAAAGGTAGCCTATGTCCTTTCTCGGGTATCAAAATATCTCCTTACCAAATTTAATGCAAATTGGTTTAGGCGTGATTGAGTAACAGACAGACAGAGTTACTTTCGCATTTATAATATTAGTATGGATTGCATTATAACACTCGTATCTTTTTTTCAGACACAACCAGCGAATAATGGAACCCATACAAAAATTTCGGTAAGTAGAGATAAATATAGTTTAATTATGAATATCTCAACTGTAGTCTAAATATTTTAGACTTATTGGCTTTAGCAATTAGCCAGGAGACATTTCAATATTCAATAATAAATTAGTATATAATAATTAATGTTAATTATCCTATCTTTAGGATCCTGGAAAGCCTTATTAATATTGAGTGATGTCAGGTAGGGTCGAAACTTTGGTGTCACCGACATTTTAGTGAAGCGTGGCGAAACCACATACTTACCTTATTTTGTAATAAATACCAAAGGTGTTAGCTTAGTTATAACAAGTGGTTATAATTTACAATTAAATTTGGTTTTACTATTGTTAATGGAACAACTTTATAATAAAATGTTTTTACATTTTCTCTATCAAGTAATCTGGAAAAATTATGGTAAAAATGAACTGCTACCCATTGAGCCCCGAGCGGTCCGATCTGACCACGACACAATAGATTTTCTATTGTGTCTGTGATTCCCGGGGCTGAGTTATTAGAAAATAAGGTTATTTTTAGCCTTTATTCCTCGTGGATCATGTAGCTTTCGGGTGGTGAAAGATTTTTTTTAAATCGGTCCAGTAGTTTATGAGCCTATTCATTACAATCAAACAAACAAACAAACAAAGTTTTCCTCTTTATAATATTAGTATAGATGTATTACGTACTTTAGCATTCAATTATTTTATTGCAGTTAACAGAATCAGAAGCCTCTTGGGTAGCCTCTCTTCTCTGCTTGGGCGCATTATTTGGAGCTGTTCCGTCTGGTCTCATATCAGAATACTTTGGGAGGAAGAAGACGCTGTTATATCTTGCTTTGCCCTTGGTTGTTTCGTGGATTCTTGTGGCTTCCAGGTAATATTCTGTCTTATTCAAAACATTCTGAAATCGTCAAAAGACAAACAAAATGAATAGAAATGCTGATTCTAAATACGACATATTTGAAATTATTAATAAGCCGTTGCCGTAATTATAAAAAGTTTACTTAGGGTCCAAATATGATCATTATGCTTATGTTTAATACGTATTTGATGGCCATAATCTATGTTATTAAATACTTTGTATCATTAAAAATATTATTAATTTTGTGACACGTTAATTAAAAGTATTGTCAACAGTATTAACGTCTACGGGCTCTACGTAGGCCGTTTCGTAAGCGGCGTAGCGGTTGCCGCGTTCAGCGTAGCAATACCACCCTATGTAGAGGACATAATATCTGATACATACATGCCTATTAAAATATTCTATTAAAAATGTTAACAGTCCAAACGTCTACGGGCTCTACGTAGGCCGCTTCGTAAGCGGCGTAGCGGTCGGCGCGTTCAGCGTAGCAATACCACCCTATGTAGAGGTCATATCTGATACATTCATGCCAATTAAAATACTATTGTATTAATATTGTCGACAGTCCAAACGTCTACGGGCTCTACGTAGGCCGCTTTGTGAGCGGCGTAGCGGTTGGCGCGTTCAGCGTAGCAATACCGCCCTACGTAGAGGACATATCTGAGAAACACATACTGCCAGCGCTCGCTAACTTCTTCCATGTACATTTTGCGTGTGGCATCCTGTTTGGATATATTATTGGTAAGTAAAAACGAATAATACTGTTATATTAGTTTCATTTTTTTTTCTACAATAATAGTTTATGTAGAAAGCCGTTAGAAGGAAGTAAAAATTATTACATTCTTGAATAGTCAAGTTTAACACAGTATGAAATCTATCGAATAATATTGAAAATTTCTCAGTAGTTCAGATAAACTTTAGGTATAACGAAAATACTTATTTAACAAAAACACAAAATTAACAACTGAATCTCTAAATATGCCATTTCTTCACAAGAAAATTAATCGTTTCCGTATTATACTTACAAAGATAGATTATGCTGCAGATTAACACATTAATAATATGACATGTGAAGACATATAATATTCTTGTATTTGTAATGTCATAAACAAATTCTACGTGGTCAAACCGCTAATAAGACTCGATTCACACATAAATTTCAAACACAATTGTATAAAATTTTGCGTGCGAATGTTCGTGACATCTTTACGAGGACCCTCTGGTTTAAATCATAAATGTGTTACGTAATTTGCATGTTTAATTATTTTTCTAATGGTACCGTTTGCCTCTCTTAGATTGAAATTTTGTTGGATGAATACTTCGCTACGTCATAAGGGAGGATACGTTTCTTGATCATCCTCACAAAAACTGGTTCTTTTGTATATAACATAATATTATAACAGGGAAAACGCTGAAAAATATTTTACGTTTATTAAAATTTCACACTGCCTTGAACATGTACATTGTACAATCCGTTGGCAGACGCAATGATATAAGGTTGGGGTCATAGTTTGTATTACTTGAGAAAATTATTTAATTTTAATCATTGGGTTGCTTTTTATACAGTTTAAGTTAATTATTTATCTATAAAATCGTCCTATTCAATGCCGTTCGTGTAAATCGTTAAGTAGATTTCACAATTTATAAATATAAGTATTTAGTACTTACCTAGTCAAGCCAAGACAAATTCAGCCGATTGAATAAAAAAGGCAAACAACGTAAATATTATAATGTGTATAAGATATAAGCATTAATATTCCACACACAACTAAACCCAATTTCTTTTCAGGTATGGTCCAGAGCACATCGTGGCTATCATTCCTCTGCGCCAGTATTCCCGTGGGCTTTTTCGTTGCGTTCCTCTTCCTCCCGGAGTCACCCGCGTATCTCATGTCGCAAGGCAAATTCGGCGAGGCCAAGACCGCCTTACGGTACTTCAGGGGCATTGATAATGATATCGACGCAGAGATAAAGTCGCTCAAAGAATATATAAGGAATTACGGCAAGAATAAAGTGACCTTCAGGAAGTTGTTCGGTACGAGGACTACGATTAAAGCGTTGGTCGTGTCGTTTGGTCTGATGATATTTCAACAGATGAGCGGGATATATCCTATATTGTTTTACGCTGAGAAGATTTTTAAAACGTTCGCGATTTCGTTGAACCCACCTAGTGCAGCTATAATTTTGGGTTTTTGTCTTGTATCCTCTACTTATTTCTCGACGATGTTTCTCAAGAAGGTTAGACGGCGGGTTTTATTACTGATCTCGTTCACGGCAATGGCATTAAGTTTAGGTACGTTAGCGATGTATTATCACTTGAAAGCATCGAATCTCTCAGCCAATAACACTTGGGTGCCGTTATTCACGTTATGTATGTTTGTATCTGTGTATGCGGTAGGTGTTGGACCGATTCCCTGGTTGATGTTACGAGAAATTTTTGCTCCAAATGTGAGGCGGCGTGCCACGGCCATCACGGCTGGTTTTCATTGGTTCTTAGCGTTTGGTGTGACAAAGTTGTACCAAAACTTGGTGCAATTAGTGAGCCCAGGTTGGGCGCTGTGGCACTTCGCAGTTACCAGCCTAATAGGGACTATTTTTGTATACTTTTTCGTACCAGAAACTCAAGGAAGAACGCTGGAGGAGATACAAAATGAATTTGATGGAATACACAAGCGGAAACGGCATAGACATGTCATAGAAGTAGAAACTGTTGTAGAACACTGAATTTTAAGTTAATTGAGGTAAAAGTAGTATCAGTATTTGAGTGAAAAATTTGAAGTAACTAGTAGAGGTTTATGTTCAATGCTTTGATATTAAGAAATAGTATACGCTTAGAATATATATGAATTATTTAGGGGATATATTTTAAGGTGTGTCATGATTTCGTACAAGCAAATAATTTATTTATTACTTAAGAACTATATCAAAAATTACATACGACTATGGAGCTATTTCAAAAATTATTTTTTAATGATATCATATAAAATATATGAATAAGATAGGATATACGTATAAGTTATACGTAATTTTATAGTATGTGACTTATTTATTTATTATTTCATAAATATACTTTTAAAATTACCTATAGGTGTTTTTATTTTGACCCTACTAATATAGTCCATCTCTTAGTAGTTAGTACGTATTATTTATATATGGTTTCTAGACTCCTAACGGACTATACACTAACTGCGCTTCGCTGTTTCACCCGTGTGTATATAGCCTATGGCTTTCCTGGATAAGTGGGCTATCTAACAACGAAATAATTTTTCAGATCGGACCATTAGTTCCTGAGATTAGCGCGTACAAACAAATAAACTCTTCAGTTTTATAATATTAGTATAGATAAATGAACAGTCAAACAAAAATACCCTATTTATTATCGTCAAGATCGAATCCACACCCACACAACACATAACCTAACTACTTAACTGTACTAAAACTGAAAAGACAAAAGACAAATTTGTAAGTTTATTCTAGACACAGAATAAATACTTTGAAATAAAAGTTAGCAGTAACTAAATTATCCCTCTTTGTATTGCAGACACGTCTAACCCGAATGTTTTGTTCCTTACCCTTTTATTTCGGAAACTTCTGAAACTATACTTTCTATTAGTGACACTGATTTGCTGAATTGATTTACTTTTACATATAGAGAACTTCTGTCTAACTAACAACTACTTAAAAGTATAGAGAACTAACTAAAAACAAAATTAGTGTATTCTGTATTTAACACAAAAGCATTTCGAACGATTGAAAAAAATTCATGAATTTTTTTTTAAATCGTTCGTGTTTTGCCGGGTCCAGACTGGTGAAACGTAACATGAAATGTAACATGCAATGAAAGAATTCACATTGCTGCAATGTATCATGAAAGGTAACACACTTTGTAACAATTTCTCATAGTTTGGAGTTCTTACGCGCGCGAAATGTGCATTACACGCGCATGCTACGAGCATTACAAGCCGCGCGCGGAGCGATCCGTGATTTGTCGGTTTTTCGACGAACACAAAGGGGCAAGGAACACGACTACGGGAGGTTCGTAGTGAATGCGCGTTAAGAGCGCGCTATGCGCCCACGCTTGCAGCGAACATGCAATGAAAGGCAGAATGTTACATTTCATGTTACGTTTCACCTGTCTGGACCCGGCTTAAATTAAAAAACCCGATTAAATATACCGATTTTACGAAAAAAGCCATTCTCATAGCTAGTTTCTCTTATAAATATATCATTGTTGAATTGAAAATCTTACATCATTTTAGGGTTCGTCGGTTAAAAAGGAAGTCGTGTCACACACAATTCCATTCATAAACATCTAGAATTTATCTTACTACATGATTCCTTAAAAGCTGTATAAATTTCAGTTTTCGTTTATATAATTTTTATTCTTGTACTATTATGTATCCACTTATGTTTCCTTCTATATGTAAAATACTTTTCTATGTTTCCTCTTTCCTCTTCTTACTCTATTCTTTAATTCTTGCTCACTATATCTGTCTACATAGAGTTCCTTGGAAGAAATTGCTCACGAGCGATAAAGCCGCTCCTTGTACATATATATTATATATATTTTAAGTTTGTTTTATATCGTAAGTTATCTCAACCATGCAAAAAACTGTATTTGTGTGTATGTACAATAAAGAGTATTCATTCATTCATTCATTCATTCCTTTGTTATTTATATCTATGAAATGTATCCGTTGGCCAATTCACCAAATTAATGGCATTCACTCAATCTGTATTCAGCGAAAGTTTCCTAAGCTTAATATAGTTAATTTTGTACGTGTCTAGACCTACATTATTAAAGAACGAATTTATGTACATTGTACATTATAATTTGTATCGTATGTATACTATTGGCTTTTTGTTTGTGATAAACAAATTAGCAACTGTGTGTTAATTTTCAGGTGAATATGTATTAAACACTAGCTGCTCCGCGCGGTTTCACCCACGTGGCTCCTCTCCTGTTGGTCGTAGCGTGATGATATATAGCCTAAAGCCTTCCTCGATAAATGAGCTATCTAATACCGAAAGAATTTTTCAAATCGGACCAGTAGTTCCCGAGATTAGCGCGTTCAAACAAACACACAAACTCTTCAGCTTTATAATATTAGTATAGATTTAAGTACATATAATTTGAAAAATAATGAATATAGAGTACTTATAACTTACATTTATTCATAAGTAAGATTTTAATTTCTAACACTATGATGCTATTAATATAAATTGGCTATGCCTTTACATTGAAAAGCAATAAAACTCCAAAGCATATTTTTATTATTATCTACATTCGTACGACCCTTCTGTCTGATTCGAACGACCCTGTGTTCTGTTTGATCCGAAAACACCGCAATATTTAAAGGAGAGATTTGAGTTCCTTGTGTCTAATTTACACCCAATTCGATCATCAAATAAGTCTCGTCTGGTCGTACCGGGGCATGTAAATCATATTTATAATTCTTCGTTTACTGTGCGTGCCATCAGGCTATGGAACGATCTACCATTAGACATAAGAGAAGCTCAATCTCTACTCACATTCAAAACACTGCTGAAGCGATTTTACCTGTCCAAGTCATGAACTCAGATCTACCTGTTTCATTTAAGTTCAATATTGTTATATTGATGCTGTCACCGTATGTGTCTGTTTTTCAACTAGTAAGTAGCTCATTTCTATGTGTATGTATGTATGTGTATATATGTATGTATATAATAGGGATGTATATATGTACTTTGTATTTATATTATTTTATCTACGTATACTACTTTTATGTAGGTATGTATATGTATGTATGTGTATGTAGGTTTATGTATGTATGTATATGTATGTAGATATATTATGGATGTATATAATATGTTCTCTGTGTTTATACTATTTTATTTATGTATTTTAAACTTTATAAATGCACCTCTTGCCCATAAACGAATACTTACACTGTTTTTCCTTGACCACCAGGTTGTCTGGAAGAGATCGCTGTCTTAGCGATAAGACCGCCTGTTGTGCTCAACTGTGTCTATTTATTTTATATATTTACTCTTGTAATTTTTTTATTTATTGGTGCACAATAAAGTATTTTTGTTTGTTTGTTTGACCCTTAATGAAATGATAATAAAAACAATTACTTTAGTAAGGGCCGATTTTTCAATCCTTGGTTAAAATTTATTCGCCCATTATAGTATTACACGAACATTTTAAAATGTCACCTGTAAACTGTCATATACGGACAATCCATACTTAATATTATAAATGCGAATGTAACTCTGTCTGTCTGTCTGTTACTCAATCACGCCTAAACTACTGAACCAATTTGCATGAAATTTGGTATGGAGATATTTTGATACCCGAGAAAGGACATAGGCTACCTTTTATTGCGAAATATGTACCACGGGCGAAGCCGGGGCGGACCTCTAGTTGGAATATATTTTTGAAATGGTAGTTTAAGTAGCTATTCCATGAATAAGTTTTAACCAAGGATTGAAAAATCAGCCCTTAATCAAACATACAAAAAGAATAAGAATTAATCAATCAAAATCAACTAACATAAAACAAAAAGATTGCCCTAATTCAGGTTATTTTAAACGCAAAAACCGCAATCTAATAGGATATCATTAACCATTCAGCTGAAGCTATTCTCTCAAACTCAATTCAGGAATCATCTTTGAAAATAATAGAGCTCATTAAGAATTTTCCCCGTCACTGAATTTATTGGCAAATCTCATTGTAGCGGCATACGGAATGAATAAGCTGAATTGTTAACCATAGCTTTTCAAAGGGTACAGAATCCTTTAATGGCGCAATCCGTTTGTGTAATGACCTATTTAATATTGTGAATTCGGCTGTGTGACTGATATTGATTAGGCGCCCACAGAGTTACAGCCTCGCGAAGCAATTGCTTCCCCGTTCGCTAGACGTGGTTCGGACGAGGAAGATGACGTTACATGCGCTTTTTCTTGAAAACCACCTCTTTGTGAGTATAGCTGCTTCCCATTTTCAATAAACAGTGTAATTTGTATCTTTTATTATTTTTTGAAGTGAATTTCAAGGTCGTGTTCTAGCTATATCATCACAACAAACTAGAGTAAGGCGACGATTTTAGTATCTTTGAATCTTGCTAAAGAAGTTTCACTTCTGACGCGTGTGCTCGGAACACTCTTTTTTTATTGTTTGTATGACTTTTCAACAATATGTTTCTTCTTTCTTTCTTTCTTGGCCACGTCCACACTAACCGAGCTGCTTTGCGCAGCAATTGTTTCGTGAGGCTTGTCACTCTGTGTGGGCTCGCCTATTAATTTGCCATTTCGCCTGTGAATTCACTAAACTATGATAAGGCTATTCATGGTTTTAATATGATTGATACAGATCGACACTTGTAATACCCGGATATATTCATATATTATAATACTAGCTTTCCGCCTACGGCTTCGCCCGCGTTTTCAAAGAAAAACCCGCATAGTTCCCGTTCCCGTGGGATTTCCGGGATAAAACCTAGCCTATGTTACTCGTGGATAATATAGTTTTCCAATGGTGAAAGAATTTTTAAAATCGGTCCAGTAGTTTATGAGCCTATTCATTACAATCAAACAAACAAACAAACAAAGTTTTCCTCTTTATAATATTAGTGTATATAACGAGGTTTTCATATAGACCCTTTGAACACATGGGTATATTAATGATAAATGATTGATTTAAACCTTTAGACGGATCCATTCTGAACCCCGGGAACAATGTAAAATTGAAACCGATATTAATTCGTGTTACTTCCCAATGGAGTTATTATCTACTTAACTATTTGGGTTTTAAAGTAACTATACCTATTGTTGTATATTGTTATTTTTTTGTTATATAACTCAAGAAAACTTAACATAATAATGTAACTAAACGTACGTAATATCACATTGACCTTCGAAGAGACATTAAATAATATTACTGATTTATTTGAACTAAAATAAAAAAAACAAAGAAAACCATTGAGATATACATATGGAGACGACACCGCCTACATCACTTATGATTCGCTCAACATACGCCATATGGCGTAACTGCACGCTCATTTTTTATTTGTTTTAAAGTGAAACGCATCAAATATGCCTTCGTGTGTGTTACGATATTGCACAAATAATACAAATAATACGGTAAAGTGCAAAGGAATAACTTTCATCGGTAAGTACCTAACTAGATAATAATTTTTAAAACTTAGTTAGAGCAAAAAAATGGCGCACAGATTTTGTTCGTGGTGTCTCCTCCATACGTAGTAATATTATCTCAATGAAGCAAACACGAAATGAATTAAAAAAGGGAAACCATAATACATAAAAATTAAAATACTTATACGGTAGCGTTAATAATAAATATTCTAAATTCGGACCTCACAATACTCAAATAATATATATAAAAATGTATTGACTGAAATCGAATACAAAGGAATTCTATTTACGATTGGAAAATAATTGCTGTTAAATTGAGAATATTTTTATCTTTAAATGAATCCATTGAAAACATCGAATGCCTACGCATCGTTTAGTCATTCAGCCTAATTGTTGGCGAATTGTGCGGACGTGAAATAAATTTTATAAAACTTTTAACCACAATTCTGTCAATTTTTTTTTCATTTTCACTTGACAGTGAAACTCTCATTATCGTCTTCATCCTCATTCTCATTCTTGTTTATAGTAGAACTAGCTGCGCTCCGTGGCTTCACTCGCGTGGCTCCGCTCCTGTTGGTCTTAGCGTGATGATATAGCCTTGTGTTAGCCTTCCTCGATGAATGGGCTATCTAACACCGAAAGAATTTTTCAAATCGGACCTGCTATAGCTCTATATGGATAGCTCCTGAGATTAGCGCGTTCAAACAAACAAACAAACTCTTCAGTTTATAATATTAGTATAATTATTGGATAAGCACATTGGGATTATCAAATGAAGCCGCGACTATTCAATTGTTATAAAATAAAAACATTCCTTTATTAATGACATGTTATTACTCCGTGGTCAAAATTAACCCAGAAATCAATCCCAAACAGGCGAGTTATTCACCCTTCTAAGAACTTAGCTAATTTCTTAAGGAATTCATTCACACGTCAGCAAGCTCAACATTCCTATCACGTGCGTACAGCTCAATCAATTGTTCCCAACTAGGCTTGTTTGAGATCATCACAATTTAGCCGGGTTATACTTATACGTTAGGCGAGTTATATTTGTCTTCCAATGGGGAGGAAGGTTTTTGGATGTTGTAGTCTCGATGGTTTTTAGAGTGAGGTGTATTTAAAATTAAATAAACATTAAACTTATGCAAAAGTTTACGAATGATATGTTATGCTTTTTCTACTAGTATATTTCGAGAAATTCCGTAACGAAAAAACCTCACGCTCCCCATTCCGACGGGCGGAGGTGTGGCTTGAAGGCATAGCATGCAATAGCTTTACCGCGGCAGTCAGAGTTTTTTTGTTAATTGCTACGTTTTATTATAAAACTGTACTGGCTTTAAAAATTACTTAGCCATGCTAATAAAATAACAAAACATGTACCTATAAAGACGAAATAAAAAGTTTAAATACGAATAAAATCTTTGCAAGTTATGGGTGTATTAAGTTCATTCGTATTATTTTTAAACAAACACAAGTAGAGCCGCGATTCTAAGCTAGTATTAAACAGATTAGCATAGACAATAGACATCATGGCGGAAGTCTCCCCGGAATATTATCAGATACTTTAAACCGCATCATGAGTCCCGAGGGAACTATCGATTAATTACTACTAATTGGCTTTATCACTTCGAAAATGAAATATTTCTAACTATAATCGTTTTATTGCAAGATGGGTTTTAGTATAGTTATCTTTTCGAACCTAAAGTAATTTAGTATGATGTCGGTTGAATAGTGCTTCTAAAAAGTCCAGTTAAATAAGAATTTTATTTATTTTCCCTTCTTCTGGTCTTAGGTTAGAACCTATATAATATACAAAAATAAAAGCAAATATAAAATATAATATCATACAAAAAAAAAACAAATATACAAAAATAAAAACAAGAGCTTAGTTTATTCGGCAGTCTTGTCACTTAGTAGTTGTGAATGAATGAATGAATGAAATGAATAAAGTCATCTATATCAAGAATAATGATTTGTTCTAATTTGAGTTAATTTCGATATCTTATTTAGTTTACTAATCATAGCAGGAAGTGGCTATATTTCGGTAGGATATTAATAAAAAAAGGTGGAAAACTAAAATAAGAACAAAATATAGAAATTACGTTTTTAATTTCAAAAGCTAGCTTCATAACATATTGTGTAGAATAACTTCTTCTCCCAACTGTACAACAATTTCAAAGATTAAAGGCTTAACGTGGAAGTAATTTCTAGCGAAATCTTATAAGATACAGATAAGGCACGTTGGTATCGTGATATTTTCGTTTTCAATTTTCTCCATTTTCAACTTGCAGTGTCGTTGGTGCGATTACTAGTGCCGTGTGTGTACTGTCGCGCATAAAAGTTTTAATAATTTATTTATTAAAGTGAAACTGTTATTACATCATCCCAAACTTTTTGGTCTGTGTAGCGCACGTCGCGTGACGCACGATACGTACGATAATTATCGTACAAATACAATAATTTTTAGTTAAATGTCTATAGTGTGAAAAAAAGTTTCACTTTTACCGTGGTTTCATAAAACCACACAACATTTTTTTTATTGATAGCTATTATGCAACAAAAAACAATTTTAAATAAAAAACATTATTGCAATAAAACAGGTATTTTACTTAATAATTCGTTTTATTATTTACTTTCTTATAATAGCGTACAGTGCAGCGTCGAGCCGGTAAGCACGAGAGAAGCTGCCACGGAGGATGCGTCTAGACTCTAGAATAATCTAGATGTCAAAAATGGCATTTTGACCACTTTCCTTCACCGTTCGAGCAGTGGTGAAGTTATATATAACATGCGCAGATAAATAGAAATTCGATTTATTTACTACACGCCCGCCTGGTCTCGAACCCCAGTCTTATTGATTTGAAATCCGAGGTCTCACCACTTAGCCACCACTACACTGTATTATGTTTGCACGTATTATCTTTATTTTATTTTTTATACACTTCTCTACCGAACTGTACATTGCAGTGCTCATAAGAACAATACAGTTCTCAACTCCAATCCTCGAACTGCGCTTATCGTACCTAAATACCTATTCACTATAAACACATACTTACGATACAATGGGTAAATCCTTCGTACAATGGTATAGTATATAAACTTAGTTTCAGTAAATAATTTAATAAAATTAAAAATCTTTATGTTTGATTAATTTTGGCATCAAAAATAAAGAGTTTGTTTGTTTGGCTAAACGCACTAATATCAGTAACTACGGGTCCGCTTTAAAAAGGTATTGTTTTTTTATTTGTTAGATAAGTATAAAAACATACATAACATCTCAGAATCATAATTAAATACCATTGAACTATACGCTTATAACTAATAAATTATCATTAAAACTTTAACCAATAAATCATAACTCTATCTAATAATTAATTGTAATATTTAATAGAAATATCGTATATAATATGAGGGCATAATTAAACGGCCTACTTTAGAAGGGTTGAAAGTTTCGGGTAAATATTTTGTTAGGAATTCGGCGCAAGAACGTCCGTGATCTAACCCAGATTACGTTGTTTTGAAGTTTTTGCATAAAAAGCAAATTGTTTAAGCGTTTTAAAACATTTCATGTTGAATAAGCTTTTTATCTAAGGAAAATACAATTATATGTAAACCCATCCAACCGTTCCCGAGTAATGCAGTACAAACATACAAACTTATTTAATGAAGTCATGAAATCATCGCAGTGCGAATATCATATAACTCGGCTAATTCCTGGGCCGAGAAATAAACTTACCTTGGCTCTAGTAGTGCTTTGCTAGCGTTTATCTTATAGTGTAAGATCCCACACAAAGGATACCTAGTTTAAATCGAAACTATAATCCCAAAAACTTATGATTACACACTCAAGATCAGCGGAACGGATTTTAATGCATTTTGATAATAAGATAAAAAAAATAACGTAAAAAAGTAAATTTAAGAAAAGATTAAAAAAAATACTACCAACCTTGCGGAGCCGGGGCGAACGGGGCTATTCGCTTTTCTTTAGTGTTAAATGTGTTTATTATGGTTGGTGTATGTTCATTCATTGAACATCTGTATGTAATAAATAAATTAAGTCATATTTATTTCAATTATTTAAGTATTTATTATTTTTTCTATATCTGGGAGGATATGCCCTAGTCACAATTTGAGCTAAATTGCAGATTTTTTGGAATTTTAAGCGACCACAAAACATGGTAGTATAGATTTATACTGGCAGAGAAAGACTGAGTGAGAAAAGAAAAAAAAAAGACATGTGGCACTCGGGGACTGCCGCGGTAAAGCTATTGCATAGCATGCCTTCAAGCCACACCTCCGTGCCCGTCGGAGTGGGGAGCGTGAGGTTTTTTCGTTACAGAATTTTTCGATTCGGTCCCCGCGCTCAAGGCCCGCGATAGAAGCTATACTAGCTTAAAAAAACTACTTCAAAACAGCTTAGTATAAGCTGTTTAAACTTTTAAATACGTATTATTTTACCATCATCTTACTGTTAAACAGCTCTCACAACTATCACATAATAACAAACTTACACCATGTTCCAATATAGACAGACTCTGCAAATATCAAACTTTGCGAACCATTGCTACAAGTTTCAAGTTATTCATGTTAATGTACTTGGACAAATAATATATTTATTCTACTAGCCTACCGCCCGCGGCTTCGTCCGCTTTGTCTGAAACCTAATAAATTATATACTTAAACCTTCCTCTTGAATCACTCTATCTATTAAAAAAAACCGCATCAAAATCCGTTGCGTAGTTTTAAAGATTTAAGCATACATAGGGACATAGGGACAGAGGAAGCGACTTTGTTCTATACTATGTAGTGATGTTGGGAGTAAAATGTTGTTTGATGTTGCTTAGAGAATTATTTTTGTCTTGGTAAGAAATTAAATGTGTCATAACTGTGCTTAAAAATTGGTTATCGTAATATAACGGTGCATTTACATTAAACGAACATAGAGCTAGAGCTGGAGCAAGAACATTATTTAGTGATCTTTAAATGTCAAACGAAAACTCGTATTCAGTATTGTTCAGTATTATAAAATTGCATAGAATTTTTTCAAATGCACTAAGAACAACGAAAGACTGCTCAACGCCTGTTTACACTAAAATAATTTGATATAGCGGGGTTAGAATGAGCATTCGCTCGTTTGATGTAAAGGCACTGTTATAAATTTATTGCAAATTGATATTGATTTGTCTAAAAATAGGAAATATCATGATAGGAAGGCATTTGAAGCAGATATTATATAAGACATTTTGAATGCCTAGAAAAAATTAGATCACGCTTCGATGCCGCGATTTCGCCTTACCGGGGCGGGTTTTGCAAAATATATGTATAGCTTCTACGTAAGTTCAAATTACAATGTTTGAAAAGACGACTAAAAATTGTTAAATAAATTATCAGCTATTTTATCAGCAACTCGTTTCCATAGTCTTTTTAACCACCGTCACCGATGACGTCAATGCTAGAGTTAAACATGATTTAGCTCTTGTCTGCTAGCCTATTATTTGAAATATAATTACATATTCTATGCTATTATTAAGGCCTTTTTGTCCATCGGTAACATCGTAGCTCGAATAGGAATGTTGTTATGTACTTAATGTAAGTTATTAGTTTTGGCATTTATTATGACCTAAGGTAAGTACCTTATTATACCTTTAAACTATTCTAGCGGACATGAATTCTTATCACTTTATTTTAAGTATAGTAGCTTTCCTTCTTACAGACTTTACAAATGAATTAATTACTTTATTTTATATCCTAACTTGTCACACCTAAACCACTGAATAGATTTGGATGAAATTTGATACAGAGATAGCTTGAAACCTGAGAAGGGGCATAGGATATGTTCTATCCGGAATTCCTACGAAAACGGGAAATATGAGGGTTTTTTCTTTGACTAAGCGCGCAATTTGATAAGTGTTATTATGAAGAATATAAAATAAATTAAGTTTTTGTTGATATAATAAACCTAAATCCAATTAACTAAAGAATTCAAGCATTTATTTACACTTGGCTTCTGCTATTTCTACACGGCTACAATGAAATTGTCTCAAAGATAAATTATTCGCAAATTGAAGAGACTCAACATCTCATTACAGTGTCGACATGTGACAAACAGCTTCGATGCTCAGTTGCTTACGTGTCTTTGTGTGTAGTGAATGAATTAAGTAGAAAATTAAATCGATAAATTCTTGCATACTAAACTTAGAAGTGAATTTTTTGCTAAAGGAGTCTTCAACAAAGACTTTTTTAATATTTGCGCTACTTATTCATGTCACTAATAATTGACGTAAAAAAAAATATTTTATTTTTACCACACTAATAGTAAAAATAGGTTAATTTTTAGATATTTATAGATATCACAGTGTAGATACTTTTCACAAAGTAAAATCAAATACAAAGAGGTACTATGTTATATTTTAGTCAACGCGGATGAAGCTGCGGGCGGATAGCTAGTGTAGAATATAACAAAAATATGTTGTGCAAAACCCACTTAGTGGGATAAGGGCTAAGGAACATTCAGAGTGTACATTTAATGTTTTTATTTGCAATTTAAATTTACGGACAGAAATGATGTCCTCTCACATACAAATTAACATGATATAACCAACATTTTATATAACATTTTATATGTATATGCTACAATATATTATTCTAAGTAGCAGAAGAACTATTTGCTATAAGCAGTTGGTCTAAAGGTTAAACAACAACCCTAGTAGTGGCCCGTCTATTGATGGGTAAGCGTCAAAAATAACATTTTCAACTGACTGAATTAAAGGGGGAGGTTTTCAATTCGACTGTATTTTTTTGGGTTTGTCACCTCAGAATTGAACCGAATTTATTTGAAAGCTGCAGATGTGGGTCTCGTTTTAGTTTCGTCTTGATATTAAGCTTATAATATACCTTAGTGTTAAAAATAATTATATCATCGCCTTCGAATTTCATTCCCAAGATGTTTAACGAAAGTTGAGGTAAAGGCAAATGACCTCGAGACGGTTTGACGAACTTTTGCAAGCAATAAAGATACAAAATCAATAATAATACTTTATTTGCATTTTCTATGGAATAAAATAGACTAGAATGAATAAAGTTACGGAAATGCGGTGTTGGTAAAGATTTTTATTTAAATGTGTATATAATATTCATAAAAGTAATGAAAGTACACAATTAAGCAAGTCAGTATTAGGTATTAATTAATATTGTAAAATTTCAAAACAAGAAAATTTTAAAGTACATAATACATAATAAAGCATTACAAAACTAAATAGCAATATTCAGAATAAATAAAAAAATGCCTAAAATTTCTTAGGTTAAAATATACACCTAATAACTACTTGACCACTTCATGAGAAGAACCAGCATTAAAACATTTTCATTGACCTCTAAAAAAAAAGTAAACAACAAAAAAAATCTTCAAATTCTAAACCTCCTCTAAATTCGTAAAAAAACTATAACGTCTTTCCCTAACTACCCGAATTTACAAGAACAATACCTCTTTATATTCTACACGCGGAAACAAAAGATGGCTGACACTTCTGAAATATTATCGAAGGTAACAATACATTTTGTCACCCTCCATATATTTAATTATAGCTTCCGTGACGGTTTTTTGCTTCTTGCGTGATATTTTGAATTGGGGTGACAGGCTGATGAGGTAAACCTTTTAGGGAAGTGAGTTTAAATTAATATAATATGTTAATTAAAAATTCTGCAAATAGATAATATTATCTATTCGCAGAATTGGGATAAATAGAATTGTTTGTCATGGTATATCTTGATTGGCAATTATTTTTAGTAATGTGACATAGAATGAAGATATATATATAAATCAACTTTGCAATGAACTTAAAAGAGTCATGTTCGTTATTTAAGGAGTAACGTGTCGAAGTAAAAAATATACTATTTATATAATTCTACAACCGCAAAATGCAGAATCGATATAAAATATAATTATAGTTTGTTAAAAATATGAATTTACAAACAATTTGATTGATTTGATAAAAATATAAATTTACTAAGAAATTAATAACTTAACATTGACTATTTTAAAGTGAGGATTACTGTATTTAATTCAAAGACTTCTCTGGCATCAAGACACGGTAAAATATTTTATTCATGTTTTTCAAGGTATACAAATTGTATGATAAATAATATCCTCTTAGATATCACAAGAAGATAACACTTGAGAGCTGTGACAATAAAATATCCGTAAAAAATATCTGTATATTTTCTAGTGAAGGTCCTCAAAAAGGTTGACTATCCCTATTAAGTACAAAGGTCAATGATCGCCTTTTACTTCACTTCGGGTATAATAATTCAGGAGTATCCACTATATTTTATACTTTCTATATCAATATTTTCTTATGTGGAAAATAATACGCAGTTTTTCGAAACTGAAAATTAATTTGCGTATGTTTAACAGGTTGTAACAAAACATTTTACAGCAATTACCTGTTATCTTATAAATATATTTAATTAACTCTTCTTAATAACTTTAATAAGTTATTAACTTTAAGAGTTAACACTCTTGTACTTGTGCGAGTAATAACCTCTTTTTTAATTAAACACTTTTCTTTTTTATAATATTATTTATTAATAACTTCACCTGTATGTTTGTATGAAACCGATTGCTATAGATTCGATTTTGACTTTAAACGGACCAATTTAATTCACACTTTGTACGCTTATCAATGATCAGTGAAAATACAATTCAAGTTTATTTTAATAAAACGTATTTTTTAGTTATTTTTAACTACACTTATTATGCTTACTTCAATAGTTAAAAATCAACCAATAATTCCTAACACACATCAGTACATCACATTATACTTCCAAGCCAACTATGTGCCATATTATTTTGGAAAGTAGCGCATCACTTGCCTGGTTTCTTTTGGCCAGAAACAAACATATCGAATTACATTTCCATTAACATGAATGGATGAAAGAAAATGTATTATATTCTACAGATAGAACGGAAAACGTATATTATGTGTTAAGAAAATGACTTCTTGGGCAGTATTTCATCATTTAGGGTGCTTTTACACCAGAGATGTGCGAGGATGCGTAGCAGGGGATGTTTGTAAGAACCAATAGTATCGCTTCAAATGTTAAATAGAGTGATATGATTGGTTCTTTACAAACACATCCCTCGCTACACGTCCTCCCACTTCTGTGGTAGAAACGCAGCCTTTCACAAAAATGTATACATTTTTAAAAAGAAATAGTGTTATCAGGAGAGATTTTGCAAAAAAAAAATGTGTTATTAATTAGTATTTGACAGTATTTGAAAAGGAGCCTTATAAAAAAACTTACAGTACAAAATATATTAAAATAAAAAATAACATGTATAATATCTATCTCCTAGATAATATATTATCTAGATTACTTGTAGCAGATAGAAAAATTACAGTTATTTTATTTGATATTAATTAAAGGTGTTTTAAATTCATTATACACAACATTCGTTATAGACTAGGGTATTAACTGGACGGTCTAACTACTTTAATACATAATTATTAAGACAAAAATATCGTGCTAAATCTATCTATAAATTAAATATCATTCATTTGTATTAGAAATGGACTAGTTACATATTAAATCCCTCTATTTGTATGCGGATAGACTGCCCATTGAACTGTCCTGAATTATTGATGACCTTGTTGAAAGGGTCTAAAGTTTCCTAGCTCGAATCTCGAATACTGTTAATTTTGTTATTTTTGCTCATCACAAGGAAATGGGCGAATATTAGGTATTCATTTCGTATGTTGAGGATGTAATGGAATTTGTTTTTCTAAGAAATCAGAGTTTCAATATGTTACATAATGTTTGTCTATTTATGGTAAAGTTAAAAAATGAGTGCGTAACTAATTACTAAAAAAATAATTAAAGGCGTGCATATAGAGACATTAGGTATTCATAACGGAAGTATACTTATCATAGATTTTTCAAATGAAATATGCCGCATGGCAGCATGATAGGTGATACTTAAAAAGCACTAAGCAATGCACTTTTTAGAAAAAATTCGCAAACTTGAAAAAAATGAAGAAAAAAAAAACTTCCACTTAACAAGATGTGAAATTATTTCTGTTAACTACCTAGTAAATCTATTAAATTCGATCTTATGCTCTTTGAACCTGTGTACACGTGTTTTGTAACTATAAATGTAAGGAACGGTCATTACTTGTAAGTAATTGAGAAAACGCGTTCGCTCGGTCGTATCCTAGAACGCTCTACCGTAGGTATGTACTTAAGGCGAAGTCGATTGTTTTTTTTAAAATTAAGCTTTTGTTGCAAATTATTCTATACGATTGTGTAAATAAAGAAATTATTAAAATAGAGTGTTATGGATATGAAAAAGTATTTAATTAAAAATGTCAACATTTATTAAAAAAATACATAAGTGTGGTTTATTGATGAATGAATATATATTTTAGTATCACTCTTCGATAGTCTTGTTAAATATTGCTGTATTTGTATTTACTTAATTAAATAAAATATTGTTTCCAACCAAATAAAATAATAAATACAATATTGAAATACAATCTCAATACGACGACTTATAATTTTTAGGACCAAAGGTAATACAATACTGAGCGAAATGAATATTTATTTTCTGTTTATTTGTTAGGTAAAGTTCAGTAGAAATTCTTGGAATGTTTTCTATTAAGCGAATAAAAACCGTGTTGATTTAAGTTTTTAGTACTTCAAAGTTTATTGTATTATTTATTTTGTGTTCTATTTCTGTGCAAAGAAAAGGGCAAAGGCTGAATATTTAGGTGGGCGTATGTTTGTAACCTGCCAATTAATCCAGGGCTGTCACTTGTTATTT
The DNA here is from genome assembly GCF_905220415.1 of Colias croceus. Classification (NCBI taxonomy): domain Eukaryota; kingdom Metazoa; phylum Arthropoda; class Insecta; order Lepidoptera; family Pieridae; genus Colias; species Colias croceus. The sequence goes on from NC_059560.1 coordinate 6,109,441, forward strand.
GTGACAACCCTACCCTATTATACCTTGTATGCAAACGTTTAAGTACGTTTTTCTTTAATTTTTACAATAGTTTACAATTTACGCAAAAAAACAGGATATTTTCACATAACGCGACAGCACTAACAAATACGACGATATAAGTATTAAGTACTAAATGACTAATAATAATACAAAAGAATAAATACTAACACCATCCTCTCTATTAACTCGTAATGGTAATTACTTGTAAAATTGCTTTTACTTAGGTTAATGACCCTGAAAGCTTATTCCCTTTATGTGATGGTTAAGTTCATTAATTCTCCATACATCTAAGTTTCACCTTAACGAGAGCTTAACTTAATTACTTAGAAGAATTGCTACCTCACTCCTGCTTAACGCATGAGGTAAAAGCTATTTTTATATAGAAGTTAGAATAAATAACTACTAAGGTACTTATTTACTACTAGGGGTCCGCCCCGGCTTCGCCCGCGGTACATATTTCGCAATAAAAGGTTGCCTATGTCCTTTCTCGGGTATCAAAATATCTCAATACCAAACATGCAAATTGGTTCAGTAGTTTAGGCGTGATTGAGTAACAGACAAACAGACAGAGTTACTTTCGCATTTATAATATTAGTAAGGATATAATATACACGTAGTATAATTTGATATAATAATGTCTATCTACTTGAGTTTTATACATAAAAATCTTTAGAATTAATTATGGAATTTATATAATAATCACTACATAGTATAAAACAAAGTCGATTTCTCTGTCTTTATGTATGCTTTTTTAATCTTTGAAAGTACGCAACGGATTTCATGCGGATTCTTTATATATAATTTATTAGGTTTTAGACAAAGCGGGTGAAGCCGCGGGTGGAAAGCTAGTACATATAATTATAAATGAGTGTCTGCTACGAAACCCCGCGTGGCGGCTTTTTGTTCCGGCCTATTTCATAGAATATTCTTAAATTTCTTATAAGTTGAAGAAAAAAAAAGAACGTGTTGATTTTTTATTGTATACCCATTTATTATTAAGCATTTTAATCAAGTCGATAGCTTTTCAATATTTCAGTAATACACCAGAAATTTAAAATTAATACCGTTTTCAATATATTTTTACAGCCTACGCGATTGTGAAAGAGTACAGATTACTTTCATGCGTATTTTTCTTATTTAAAGTTTTTACTTACGACTTGATGTGTGAAAAATATTTTAATATCGAAGCTTTTATTTTTTTGATTGATTGATCCATTTTATTGATTTGAAAGTTTTCATACTGTAGGTATGTTTTTATACCTGGTAAGATTTCAGTGAAGATGCCACAGTAGAGATGAAAGTTACAGAGAGTTAAAATTATAGGTATATATGCATTGAATTTCATATTAATTAATCCTACTAATATTATAAATGCGAAAGTTTGTATGGATGTATGGATGTTTCTTACTCTTTCACGTAAAAACTACTGAACCGATTACAATGAAATTTAGCACACATATTGAGGGTAACTTGGATTAACACATAGGATAGTTTTTATCCCGGAAATCCCACGGGAACGGGAACTATGCGGGTTTTCCTTTGCAAACGCGGGCGAAGCCGCGGGCGGAAATCTAGTTTGTCTATAAATCTATATTATGTATTCAAACATCTATCGAAACAATATTATAATCTTAATGCTATTTTTTGCAAATCCTATTTAATTATTTTTATATCAAAGTAATTAATATATCCTAAAAAAAAACGTTTTTCATACTTATATACAAATCTCTATTATATCTATGAATTGCTTGAAATAGAAAGATGAAAATATTCAAAATTTAAAGTGAAAGCATTTGTGGTCGAATATCTCTTCACAAACTGTGTCTTCTGAAATATGTCAACTATGTCATATTTTGCTACACCTTTAGGGTCTTACCACATCAGGCTGTTTGTTATACATATTATGGTTTTAATTATTTTTTAAGAAATACTCATTTATTGTTCAATTACTATTACTAATATTATAAATAGGAGAGTGTGGGTGAGAGTGGTATAATAATATTTTCGCTCTTGGTTACATTTCACAAGTATTGAATCGATTTTTTTAATTTTATAATACAATTATATAAATGTGTGCTCAAGGTAATGTTCAATACATAGACAAAACTTGTAGACATAAAGACAAATTTTGTATAAAATAGAAAATGTTCAATATTCTGTGACAAATTTCTGCTTTGAGGCAAATAAATAATTATTAATTTGGTACTGTATTTTGTTACACGGATACCTATAGTAGTAAGTATATGGAGTTTGGCTGCGAATACTGTAACAAAATAATTTTATATTATACAAGTTACAAGGTAGGTACCAATAGGCATTGGGAAATCACTGTACATTTGGAACATAATCCCTAGCGTTGCCTTCCAAGAATATCCATCGCTAACCGTCCAATGCACACCTACCTTAACCGTCACATTTAAAAGTCAATGGTCACAAATTATCCGCTACGTTCGCGCCGTTTGTCAGAAAAACGTTTTGAAAACTGTGACTTTTAATTATCTTTCCGGACTGAAAACCTTTTATACTCTGTTATTTATGGCGGTTTATCTTTGAGTGTGTTACGTCATGGCGATAACAGTTAATAAATATTGTTTTTGAGTATCTATTTGTTTATGGTAGAAAGTGTGGTATGAAGTGTCTTTTAAAAAAAAAGATCCTTGCATGTTTCAATTAATGAGGCACAAATGATGATGCACGAGGGCAGAATAGATGTAGGTCACGTCCAGGTCTTTCCATAAATTTGCTCTAGAGATTTCGATCCCTCATGACCCTTTAGTCACACGTACCTTTACCTTTTAAATTTACCCTTACCTACAAAACAACAACATAATATTTTCGCAAGTGTTTCAATCAAAATAAATTGTGGTGTAAAAGCCATTTTACAAAATGGCGAAGTCTGGCTTGAGGCCAGAACGAAACAATTTAGCGCATGAAGTAGAACAGTTCAATTATTATTATCGAGACAACTTACACGTTAACATGGATGTAAAGTACTAGATATACCATGGTTTTTATATCTAGTACTTAAACAGAAAGGTAATTATTGCCTGTTACGGTGCATTTAGATCAAACGAACGAATGCTCATTGTAACACCACTATGTCAAATTATTTTATTGTAAACAGACGTAGAGCATTCTTTCGTTGTTCTTAGTGCGTTCGAAAAGATTATATGCAATATTCTAATAGTGAAGAAGACTTAATACGAGTTTTCGAATAAGGTAAATGTCTTCAACAATCACAGTTCAGAACAGTTCTATACATATAGCGTCAGTCGATAAATTGTAGAAGTAATACATTATAGACGTTCCTTCTGAAGCATATTAATTCATATTAATGGAAAATAATAAAATTAATAATCGGTGCGCGTAGGTTCGTAAACTTCAAATGGGGTATATTATTATCTTAAACATGCCTGTTTCCTCAATGCCTTTCTTTCACTTATAAGAGTACTTTTTTTGGTAAACTTTACACAAAAACACTTTAATAATAATGTAGCTATTCATTGCGCAATAATTTTCAACGCCCTGAGATAACATGAATGAACCTAATCATAGACTAGAAAGCTTTCATTGGATTCTCGTGGTGTATGGACCAGTAAAATTAACAACACTTATAAATCTAAGAAAATTTATATGCATATCGCGTAGGTCGGGTAGGTCTGATAATCGAACAAAGCCTATTTTCCAAACCCTTAAGCGATAAGAATAAGGCAGAACAACGTTTGTCGGGATAATAGTTTATATAAGTCTATTCCATATCTATATATCTCTGTCAAATGATGTTACGAAGTCAAGAGACAATCTTGAGAGTAAGTTCAAGAATCACACAGTTTTAGTGGCTCAAGTTAACGATAGTTGAATATGATCTAGTATCGTGTTATATGTTAGCGAGTTACCAACTTTCGTACGTGATTTATTAATTGAGTGGATTATTTATAGACTTGGGAATTATATAACTATCTATTTGAAGTTGACGTTATTTCTCGACTATAATAGATATAGAAGGTTTTATCTATTTGAGCTTTGTAAATATATTTTTATATGGATTAATAGTCCAATATTATATTGTAGGTACCTACCGCTGATTTTTATGAGCATCATTTCCTAATTTGGATTTACTTGTGCATTACTAGATAAATCTGATTGATGTTATTGGGAGATTTTTTTTATGTTAATAGCAGGCAAACGAGCAGACGAGTCACCTGATGTTTAAGTGAAAAGTAAAGTTTACTAGTAAAGGCGCAGGAGCTAACACTTAAGCGATTTTTTTTCAACAATATTTTTTATTACATGTGTAAAATATTTTTTATCATATTAAAAAATATTCGAACTAACAAAAAATGAATATTGATCAATAATAATGAAAATATTTATAACATGATCTGTTTATTTCCATCTTCCTAACATTCCTTCTTAAAGTAATTATACGATAAACATTACAATAAAGGTAATACGAAGATCGTTGAAGCCTACTAACTCTTATCCAAACCTCTTAAATGTTAAAAGGGAACTTATTGCTCCTTGGCGTTGGTAAAACTTCTTGTAATCTAAACCAACGCTTTAATATCCGTTTATTTGTGAAAATAAACTAAATATAACTTGTGTGGAATTTTGAACATAATATAAGTACTTTTGTTTGTTTATGATGTGAAAGAATCATTAATTTATACTATGTATCAAGTTTGAGAGTTTGTATGTTTGAACGCGCTCAAAAACTAAGGGCCCGAATAGAAAAATTATTTCTGTGGTAGCCCATTTATCGAGGAAGGCTCTTCCTATATTATAATATTATCATCACACTAAGATAAGCGGAACAATGTGGGTAAAATCACGAGGCACAGCTAGTTATGAATATAGTTATAATAATTTTACTGGTACATCAACCCATAAACTAAAATCTGAACTCATTGCCATAAAAAGAACTAGTCCAAATATGCCCAATGGACTTAAAATAGCAGATGTTATTCCAACATTACCATAAAACAAATGGACACATTATCCACCAAGAGTATCACAATAAGTCGATAGCATTAATGGCAGATAGAAAGCGTTTTTAGTGCACGTCAGAGCGCTAACCTAACGCCGCGCTATGATGCAGAATTGTGTTGTTTCACGCGTAGAAATTCCACCAATAAGTATACCTATAACGCGCCATATGAATGCGTTTTATCTGACATAGCCAATAACGCGTAGTACAATAAACTTCGGCGTCATTGCGCAGCGTCAGGTTAGCGCTCTGACGGGCGCTAAGTACGCGTTCTATCTGGCAAAAACATAATGGATTTGTCGCTCTGTTTTTCGGTAAGTTACCGTGTAGTACAACACAACTCGGCGTCATAACCAACGTCAGGTTAGCGCTCTGACGCGCGCTAATCGCGTTCTATCTGACAATAGCTTTAAGTGTCTGAAAAGAAAACTCGGTCTTACTAGTCGTAAAAGTAATAGATTTAGATGATAAATCGAGAGGTGACGTAGCAGTATCTAGTTTCAGACAAATATAGGAGTTTCGGCGCCGGGTAGGCTGGGTCACTCAACTTTTATGTACCGACAGACTGTTGACTTGAATCTTTATTACATTTGAATATAAAATCTTGATATTTTGTGGGAAAAGCTGTGTGCATTGTTTATATGGATAGCGGATGGGAAGGTCAATTTTATAAATATCTTTATTTGTTGTGATTTTTGTAGTTAGGAGAAAAATCCAATGCACCAAAAATAAAAAGAAATATCTTTCGTGTTAATATATCTATACTAATATTATAAAGCTGAAGAGTTAGTTTGTTTGTTTGTTTGTTTGAACGCGCTAATCTCAGGAACTACTGGTCCGATTTGAAAAATTCTTTCAGTGTTAGATAGCTCACTTATCGAGGAAGGCTATAGGCTATACCTATCTCTCATCACGCTACAACTAACTCGAGTGGAGCCACGGGGGTGAAACCGCGCGGAGCAGCTAGTAATGTATATTTTGTGCGTGTAACATGGCGCGTAATGTATTTTTTGTTCTATAAACGTAATCTGAAATGACATTTTAGTTAACTATTTTAAAAGGAATTATTATAATATTTAAAATTTATATTAATATTTCATTTTAATAAATAAACGCAATTCTATTAACTCACACAGAAATTAGGATTTCCCATGTTACAATATCAATTTGAGTAATGCATGTATTATCAATTTTAGATCAGTATACAAAAATGTAACGTAGTTGTAAATTTCCATTACCTATAAAAGTTTCACAAGAAAATATTACCTATAGACTAAGAGAAACGAAAATATGATTTATGAGTAAACATTTACCTTGGAGCTTTTTCGAATATATTGATTATTCTCCAAGCCTTATTATACGTCCATGAATAAAAGCATCCTACTAAAATTATAACGCAAATTTAGTAAGTTGGATGTATGTTTGTCAATCTTTCTCGAAAAAACTACTCAAAAAATTTGGATGAAACTTTACAGTAATACATGTTATACATGTTACACATGAGCTATTATAAAAACACTTGATTTTGCGTGGTCCGAGCCCGGGAATAACACATGGGCTATAGAAAGTTGATTGTGCCTGCGGGATTGACCCCGAGCGAAACCGCGCGGCACAGCGAGTTCTAATATATTTTTCATGCCTCAGAATTTAGAATACAATAATAATCTATTAAAGATTTGTAGTCTTGATGAAACAATTCCATAATAAATTAACATGAAATTTATATTCCCTTTTCAATGGCTTAGATATTTTAAAATTCCATTAGAGCCACAAGTTCTTAGAAACTCAATAATACGCTTAACATCTAATCGCCTATTAACCGCCTGTCATGTTTCTATTCCCTTATAAATTTAAAATATAATTATTATAATTAGGTTAGAGCTTCAAGGAACGTCGAATTTAAATAAGCGTTGGCATATTTCGTCTTTACCTGGAATTTCGCTTGAATTTTGATCTTCGTAAATTATTTGCTGGTAGCACTTGTAGCAATTACGTCGCTAAATGATTAAGCTTTATTTCTATTTATAAGATAAATGAATAAATATAGAGGAAATTCAGAACAATATTTAATTTTAATTGTCAGAACTAACAATATAAAGAGTTAAAAAGGCTTTTAGAAGATACGTTAATTTATATGTAAAGTAAATAAAAATAAGTACCTAAATGAACGAAATTAAATCATCGTGATAACCAACATGCCGAATAATCAAAAGTTCGATGAAATATGACATCCGCCAACCCGCACTTGGCCAGTATGGTGGATTATGGCCTGTAGCCTCATAGGAGGCCCGTGTAGCAGCAGCAGCGGGAACTTATATGGACTGATGATGATGAACGAAGTTGCAAATAACAATATAAGATATGATCAAAGTACATTTTAATTTATTTATTTATTTATTTATTTATTTTTTAATTATAGAACATGTGGCTTACAGACATGCCAAAGCACCACAATGCTATACAGTACAAAAAATTACTATACACACATTACAATAATTATACGTGATAAAAAACACAAGAACATTGAAAGGAAAATACTTATAACTACACTTCATTTAACATTATGAGAATACAAACAATAATAATACACGAATACGATAGATAGCTCAACAATAAGAAAATTAATAGAAATCAATAGAAATATAAGAAATAAGACAAATAACAAATACATTTAATTAGATTACTAATAAGAATTACCATCAAGATAATAAATGGCGTAACGAATAAATACAGTCAAATTATCTGCAAAAATGTCAAAATGTTGGTACTGGGCAAGCATGTCTCCAAGCAACTTTCGTGCTCGCGCAGTGGGCGCGTTCCTAGCGCGGTGCGTTCGCGTGAGCGGCTGTGCCAAGAGGCGGTGTGGCCGGCGCGCGCTAAGCGTACCGTCCCCACCACCCCTTGGCAGACTGAAGATCATTTGCTCAAGCACATCGCGGTTATCAATTTTGTTATTGATTATCATAATTAAAATGCGAAACATAATATACAAGCTATTGCCTGCGGCTTCGCTCGTGTGGTCAAAGAAAATTACATGTCATGTCTCATTTTTAATATAGAAAGATAAACAAATTCGCTTTCCCATGTACAACATATCTGTAATCTGTTCTTATTGCCCCGCATATTTTTTCGTGTTTCCTCTCCATAAGAATCTTTCCTAGTGCCTAAACAAAAAAATTTAAAAGGAATTAGCTGAATTGGTTGAGCCGTTCTCGATTTTTACTCTTATTAAAACACATTTGGCGATTCATTTTATTGTGTAAATGTAATATTATAGTCTTTTATATTTTTTTTTCTTACCTTAATAGCTTGGTTTTCTTGCCAACAAGGCTATTGGAAATCTGCCCAAAGGCCTGTATTCATGGTGCCAGGAATACAATAAATCACTATATACAGAAAAATGATATTCTATTTTCCATGTAGATTTTGGCACACATAAATATTGGCAGAAAAAGGAAACTGAGATACATTAATAAAATCTTGGCAAGTTAGAAAAACTGTTTACTTATATTATTATTGTATGAACTTGTTGGGCCAAGGACTATGGCGTCAAAGGTTTAGGTTCGTCCCCGTGGGTTTATTCAGATCTTAAACTGTATTTATACTAATTTTCATCCAAATCGGTTCATTGGTTAGGCGTGACGAAGAAACAGATTAAGCTACCATTGCATTTATAGTATGAAATAGTAATACCTACCTATTATGTTTTATTAGCCATTCTAAAATATTAAGCACCGATTTTTCAATCCTTGGTTAAAATTTATCCGTCCAATAAAGTATTACACAAACATTTTAAAATGTCACCTGTAAACTGCCAAATACGGACAATTAGAATACATTTTTGAAATGGTAGTTTAATACGTTATTCGATGAATAAGTTTTAACCAAGGATGAAAAATCAGCCCAAACGCATAAAATTATTTATAAGCTCCAGTAATATGTTATTTATAGATGCGATGCGTATAATTCTAATTCAAATATGAGTTTTCGGAGTTATCCATATACCAAAATACGTGTGCAGAGAGGGTGATAATCAAAACAGATGTGCTTTCTTCCAACCGGTGTGGCATGGCACCGTAAATTATTATTCTTATAATATATAAATGTTTGCGAGCTGCTTTTTGTTTGATATTCAGGTGGATATATTACTTATTATAATATATATAACTGTGATGTAAAGGAATATTTATTATGTTTTTCACTTGAGTTGGCCTTAACTAAATAAAGTTACACAGCTGCTAACAATATACCCACTACATTGTTTCAGTATTCTAGACTGACCTGGCTTGGTTGGTAGTGGCTTGCCTTCCAAGTCAGAGGTCGTGGGTTCGATTCCCACCCGTGGCAAATATTTGTGTGATGAACATAGATGTTTTACTGTGTCTGGGTGTTAATTATCTATATAAATAATTATTTAAAATTATATATATGTATGTTTATCAGCCATCTGGTTTCCATAACACAAGCGAATGCTTAGTATGGGATCAGATCGTGCCGTGTGTGAAAATAGTCCTGAATATATTTTGAATATTTATATACCTACCTATTATTATATCTACGAGTGAAAAATCACTCGAAAATCTTCAAAGTTTGGTGTTTGTTGCGAACAGACAGAAATACGTAGCGGGGACGTGAGGTTTGCCTGGAGATGAAAAAAAAAACTTATCTCGTTATTTATCTATTCCTTACAACCGGCACAGAATATTTATTAGTACTACGTACTACAGGCATTAGCACTGCGTTTGTCTGTTTGTAATATACCTATGTATATTCTTCCTACATAGAATACCAGTAAAATCATTCTTTAAAATGTTTAAAGTACTATCACCAAAAATTTTACCTTTACCACGAAGTAACAAAGGCGTTTAATTGCTGAAAAATATGAAAACCCTCAAAGAAGAGCCGTATCGTTCTAAACAAAGCGACCTTTATCTCGACGATAACGGGCGAAAAAATACGATAAAATACCAAATCTAAATCTCTTTTTAACGTTCGAGTATACTTCAAACTTTTCCCTAACAAAGCAGGATAATCTCCACACTTGTAAATCCATTAAACTTTGCCAAAGTTTTATTGAACGAATTATTTTTCTAATATATTCTACTTGTTGAAAATTTCAAGTGTTCTGATTGGCATGACTTTCAAAATATTGTGACGTATTGTGACTAGCTCGCACACGCAACTTCATCTGCTTTACAGGAGTACCGGAGTAACAATGAAAAATATTGCCATATTTTGGCAATATTTTTTTACTCCGATCATATAGGTCGTAGCTTGATGTTATATTCACTAGCTTTCCACCCGAGGCTTCACCCGCTTCGTCTAAAACCTATTGAATAATTATATTTAACCCATTGAGCCCCAAGCGGCCCGATCGGTCCCAGACACAATAGATTTTCTATTGTCTGTGGTTCCGGGGCCTGATTAAACCTTCCTCTTCAATCACTCTATCTATAAAGAAACTGTACCAAAATATGTTGTGTAGTTGTAAAAATGTCAGTATACATACATACAGACAGACGCGAGGAGCGAACTTTGCTTTATACTATGTAGCCTCGATAAATATGATAGACAACACAAAACAGTTTTAAATTTTTTCATTCGTTCCAGTAGTTTCTGAGGTTACCGCGTTCATTCAAATAACCGAACTCATAAAGCTTAGCGAATATTATAAAGCTGAAGTGTTTGTTTGTTTGTTCGAAGTTAGAACGCGCTAATCTCGGGAACTACTGGTCCGATTTGAAAAAAATTTTCCGGTTAGATAGCTCTTTTATCGTGGAAGGTTATAGGCTATATATCATCTCGCTAAGATTAACAGAAGCGGAGCTAGTTAATAATAATTATATTACACTGTAAAATATACCAATGACATTATAGAAAATAAAAATAAAATTTTAATTCAATCTCTTCTGTCCTTCCTATCACAAAATTTCACAAATATCGCTGAATATTTTCAAAGAAAAAGACTCCACGTTTCACTTTACTTCATAAGAGTAAACAATGCATACGTTTAGCATAACTAGATACCACGATACACAGGCGGCAAGCTAAAAACCCAAATACGCTTGCATGACGTATTTGCTACTGTAACGTCGCATAGAGAGATGTACGAAGAAATGAAGGTGGTATCTTTTGCTATGTTAATAAAAAAAGCGGTGGATATAAGTTAAAAATGTACCAAACATTTTACCAAAATGTATGTACAAACTAAAAACTAATTCTATTTATTTCAAAATGTACACTTAATCTGTTATCCCTATCATTCCTTATAATAACGGTTTGTTTGCCCATACTTGATAAAACCTGATCTTTCTCTCTGATCTGTTTGCGCTTTTCTTGTTTATGAATTTCAGCAATAGGTAAGCTTTTTTCGTATCCTCATCTTCTAAACTTTTGAACTCGTTTTATTTTTAAACTACATTAGAAACTATCATAAATAGTACTTAGGTACTTAGGTTGCTAATAGGCCATCGCCACGTTTAATCTCCATTGCAACTAGTTAACTATATAGCCTACAGGAGATTAATTAAGTATAGTGCACAGATATGCAAACACTCTTTATTAAGACCCTTCTACGTTATAACGTTACAAAACGGATATGATAATTACTGTATGTAAAATTAACAAAAATAACGCATCCAATATACTCACATCTATCCATTACCGGCGAAGCTTTTTCAACGTTTCCACACATGTAGATATTTCACGTGTCTCCGTTGTTTGTTGGCTGATATATCTTCCCGCTTTATGGGCTCTTTTCACATTGGGCAGCGTTGGCCCAACAAATGATCGTCAATGTTTGCCGCCATTACAGCAATTATGAATAAACATCTACAATGACGGCCAATCATAGAAATTTAGGCACTCTACACTATCGTGATTGTCTCTACTCGCCTATCGCTGCCCATTGTGAAGAAGGACCATTATATACTCTGTATAATTAATACTTGATACTGGCCAGTTAACTAATTCGCTATTTAAATATGGAACGCGATTTAAAAGCAAATGTTTTGACGGTCAATTTGTTTGTAAATGAATGTTTGCGGTAGCATGCTTCTTTTTATAAAATATGTGTACCTATTTGTCCTATTGCAATTTATTGTATTGTGAAAATTAAATTATTAAGTATAAATGTAAGCTACTAAATTGACTCAATATATATATATATATATATATATATATATATATATATATATATATATATATATATAAATACCAACTTGGGCACTAAGTTGATCCAGCCCGACTGCCGTGCATTCCTGACTCCACCTTTTCCCCCATATTACTCGACTCCGGTTGTATAGATCTTGCCCGGAGTGGCAACGGCGCAAATTTTTGGGCGATGTTGCCAAACGTATTCGTGCAGAAGTTGATATACTCAACATTTTTATTGCTAAGATCTCGAACTGAATCGACTCCGTAACGGTCGAATTTCAGAAACCCATAAACACTTGTTGGCTCCGTTTTATATACCAAATCCAAAGTCGTATGTTGATCAGATCCATTTATATTATCAAAATTACAGCTTTATTTGATCCGACAAAACGAAACTGTATATTAAGTAACGTAGATAAATTTTTCGTAAACACTACAGTATTTGTTGGCTCCGTACACAAACATATTATAGTTAGTTAATGTTCCATACATTGCTAAATCCGCCTAGACTAGACGAACTCGACTCCGTAACGGTTCAAATTTTGAAATGCTCAAACACTTCTTGACTTCGTTTTATATACCAAATCATAAGTCGTATGTTGATCTGTTCCATTTATATGCACTTGCATGACATTGACATGGGGATATGAAATTAGGGCTAACAAAAAATCTCCTGAGTTTTATGGAAGTTGAAGAAGTCGACCGTAATTCAATTGAAACTTATAGAAAATGTTGTGAAACTAAAAATTCGGAATCCTAAAAAGATAGATATTTACGAACCTTTCGTCATACAGCGACGGTGATAATTCTCAAGTAGTATGCATCCTACAAATAACAACCTACCTCTTGAATCATCAGTAAATATCAAGATAATTATCATAATATTTATTGACGTGTAGCGTTCGCCTTTGCCCTGATTCTGATATAATAATTAAAATGTTAGATTTAGGTCAAACAAATGACGACTCATATTCCTGCACAAATTATCCATTGCGGAGTAAATATGAGTGTACGCAGATCGCCAACACGTTTAACCAGCAGTGGTGCAGTGGGTACTGCCGGTGGATCGCATCCCGATCTATCGAAGCTAAGTTCGTTTTCTACGAGTTCTACGCCAATGATACTCAAATACATTACTTGAAAAATATGTATGCTCAAATGAACAAAATAGTAAACAAAATTTATGAAAACATTTCTGAGGTAAAAACACAAATTACCGAAATTAAATCGTCCAACGAACAATCTTTGAATTTAATTCGCCAAAATACGAATCAAATCAATGAAATTAAGTCATCAGCATGTATGATAATTACTAAACAAAACATATTGAAGAGTACTATTTCTCAATTAGAATCCCAGATAAACCAGGGTGAGAGTAAAATAAAATTACTGAAATTAAATCTTCAATCAATAAATCAGTCAGCTATGAGCCAACCCATCGGGTTTTACGTCTAAAAATCAACTTCATATAAATTAAAACTTAATCAAGGAACTACGGGACAGAAAGAGCCGCGAAAAAAATGTAATTTTTGCTGGTTTCCCAGAATTGACATCTTATAACTCAGAGGAGAGGAAATCTAAAGACAACTACGAAATTTTAAAAATTACCTCACTAATAAGTTCAGATCTACCGAAGCCAGTAAAAATATATAATTATAAATAAGCTTAAAAACTTACTTCAAACTGTAGTACAGGTCTTGATGGTATTACAAAAGCAATTAAATGCATAAAAGAAAAATTAAATCATACCTTAAGCGACTGTTTTAACCAAGCCATAATTCAAAGACGTTTTCCGGACTCGTTAAAAATAGCGAAGGTAACTTCTATCTATAAGAGTGGCTCAAAATTTGAACCTGGTAACTATAGGCCAATTTCGGTTTTGCTAGTATTGTCAAAAATATTGGAGAAGATTTTACTCACGAGATTAGAAAAATATTTAGACTCATTTAATTTTATTTCAGTGCCTCAAAAGTAACACTCTGTCAGCGACTATGGACCTAACTATTAAAATAAAACAGAACATTGACGCAAACAATATAGTTTTGGGAGTGTTTATTGACCTACAAAAGGCCTTCGATACCGTTTCTCACGAACTTTTAATAAAGAAATTAACATCCATTAACATTAATGGTAAAGCACTAGATATGCTGCAATCATATTTAAAAAAATCGATAAATATTTCACAAATAGTTAAAATAGATAACCACGATAGAATTCCCTTACCAATTACATGTGGCATACATGGTTCGATTCTAGGCCCATTGCTTTTTTTAATTTATATTAATAATTTACAAGATTTAAAGCTAAATGGTCACCTAACACTTTATGCGGATGACACTTGTCTGTTTTATTTTGTTCCCTCTATACATGACATGATAGCGCAAGCACAAAATGAATTAAATAAATGGTTTCAATGCAATCTCCTAAAAATAAATACATATATCTAAATTCAAAGCTCATAACAAAATTATTCCACCATACGCTCCATTTAAAATTAACGGTGTTGTATTAGAACATAAAACCCACGAGAAATAACCTAGATTTGCGAATCGGCAGCTCTCTGAAATGGAATTATCACATCGACCATCTAAAAAATAAATTATCAGCACTTCTTAGATCTCTGCGTAATATTACTTCTTGCATACCTCATAAATTACGCCACACCATCTACAACACGTTAGTATAGCCGCACCAAGTATTTAATAGAATAATGTATTTAATAGAAGTCTGGGGGAGTGCTTACAAAAATAAATTAGCGCCACTCCAAATTTTACAAAATAAAATCATTAAAACTATCTTTAACTATCCTTTTTTAACTTCTACAAATAAAATCTACGACGACACTAAAATAATGAATTTAAAACAATTATACTTTTATAATACGTGTATGTTCATCCGCAAAGCGCTACATAAAAACATAAATACAAATATTATAATCTCAACATCAAATCGCCACTATCCTTATAGACGAACTAGCTATCTTGCCCTCCCGAAGATCCGAACAAATTATGGAAGGCGAACTACAACATACGTTTCTATAACGGGAATAAATGTCTTTAAGACTTCAAATGTTTAAGGCCGCAAGCGACCAATGGCTGAGCTCGGTGGGCTCTGATTGGCTCATTTGAATCGGATCAACAAGAGCTAAAACGCAAAAAAGGTGGATTTGTATAAAAAGCACGTAATTATTATTATTACTGATGGTGACACTTGTGGCTCCGTTCGGATCCACATACGGACGGTGGTGTGGCAATGGATCCACAAATACCAACCGGATCAACAAGTGAAAACGGATCAAATAATTACTAACTATATGGCACGTTTATATATATATTTTTAGGTATATACCTATAGTAGTAATATTGACTGGTATTAGGTAATATTCAGTAAAACATTTCCAACAACGAAACAAATACGTATAATATAAGTTATAGCGGTAAGCATTTGACAAATCACAAAAGCTTACAAAATACAATAGGTAATTAAAACATTTTAATTTTCATAAAAACTCTACCAAATTCATACAACTTTTTAACATCTCTTTTTACACTTATTGCACGCCTCATAAGCGAAGCGTTGAGGTGGGTACTAACTGTCACTTCGCGCAAAACATCTGATTTTTCAAACTTAAAATGTCTTTATGTATCATACATTGCACTTGTAAGATAATACATACACACACATATTAAGAAAAAACACTATTTAAATAATTATTAACTCGACAAACGGATAATCTCTTTCAATATATCAGCAATAATTTCCCGCCAACAAATCACTGATACGTCACATAGCTGACTCCAGGCTGGTTTTATGATTAAAATCTAATTTTTATTCATCGTAGGCTACTTATAAAAGCGGTCGCACGCCGAGTTTTTCTTACGTGACTTGAATGTCAACATGCGGTTGGTAGCATGGTGCAGGGAATGGCGGGAAAATATTTTTTTTCTGTTGTTTTTTTTTCGGTGAAGATTTTCGAAAAGATATAATTAAATCAGTGCCTCAAAAATATTGAGTACAATATATATGAAGAATCTTTTTCACCGTGTGTTTAAAAATTTATTTGTTAAGTAGTTGAAATTCATTAAAAAGCCACCCCTGTACTCTGAATCCTAAAACTACTGCGTCATAAAAAAAACTTGAGTTAACACTGTCATCGCGACTCATAAATCCGTTTAGTGATTCAGGCGTAAAAACCTGACCGAAGACAAACATATAAATAGTAAATTTTCTTTAAACAAAGCAAGATTAATTCCTTTACGTACTCACGTACCAACACAAAACTCCATAACTCTAAGCGAATCAAAATCTATAACAACATGCTCACAGCTTAACCTCACCGTTAGAAATTATTTCCCTTACCGACATCGCTGACAAAGGAATACGTTTTAACTTATATATAATGAACTTTGGGCCAACTGTTTTACCGAAATATTTCTTTAGGACGTGTGTTGAAATCATGAAAAATATACCGGCAAAATACGCTCAAATGCGAGGTAAAAGAGTTTTTATGAAGTACAGTTACAACTACTGAATAATGTAAAAAGGTATTTTATTTACTTTCATATTATGGTAATGTGGTCATTGAATATCGAGTAAGTTATACTTGTTTTGACATGAATAATTAAATGATGAATGATTTGTATTGGTCTTATAGAAGGAAAATCTTAGATATTCAATAGAGTTTATTTCAGCATATTTTAACTTCTAATAATATTATATTGTGCCTTGTTTCTCATGTAAATGAGTCAGGTTTTATGATAAGGGTGTAGTTAGATATTGCGTATTCAATTAAAATTAAAATAGCCCTGATTTGCTTTATCTGAATATAGTTCAACAAAAATAATCTTAAAATTATTATCAGTAGTAATAACGTCGTATAAGCTGCGCAGATAGAGAATAGATCTGAATAAGGCGTCCGCTTAAAAACAAATGGATGAACCAAGTCGCCATATTCTCTATGATCTGCGCGGGTTATAAATGTGACATATTATTTTATCTTATATATAAAATTTTCGTGTCACAATGTTAGTCTGCATACTCCTCCGAAACGGCTGGACCGATTCTCATGAAATTTTCTGTGCATATCGGGTAAGTCTGAGAATCGGCCAACATCTATTTTTCATATGTACCACGGGCGAAGCCGGGGCGGACCGCTAGTCTCTTTATAAAAAGAGTGCATTCTAGATATAAATAGGTACTTATAAATAGATACACGTGCCATGGGAAATCACCATCAGGATAATATTAATTAGTAATTACCCCAATTGCTACGAGAAGCAGGATATCAGATGACCAATATTTACGGAGTTATATTTTTATCATATTTTTATCCTCTATTGCAATTTACTACCTACTAGCAGTGATCGGAAAAAAAATAAACTGTATCTAATGTCATATAAAACTGTAAAGTTTTAAATATAGGTACCTACTCAGAAACTTTCGCATATACAATACTAGCTTACCACCCACCATAGGCTTCACCCGCTTTGTCTAAAACCTAATAAATTATATACTAAAACCTTCCTCTTGAATAACTCTATCTATTAAAAAAAACCACATCAACATCCGTTGCGTAGTTTTAAAGATTTAAGCATACAAAGGGACAGAAAAAGCAACTTTGTTTTATACTATGTAGTGATTAGTCGGAATTTTATATATGTAATTGTGTTTTGGCCGCCATTTTTTTCAGTTACTTAAATTTTAACATTTCATTAATGTATGTACTATTATTATGTTTGTTGTGTTTGATTTCAGTATTTCAGATTAGCTTTATTTATGAGTTACTCATATTCCAATACATGTAGAAAGGAAATCAAGATACTTTCTAGAATATTTATAGTGTTCCTTATTATCTTAGGCTCCGTGCAGACAGAGAGCGTTCTGCATTCGTCGTTCCGCGTTCTTTGTGATGCGAAGGATCTATAGCGCCGGCGCACACAGAACGCAGTCAGACCGCGGCGCTGCGCTATAGATCCTTCGCATTACAAAGAACGCAGAACGCGGAACGCAGAACGCTGTATGTCTGTGCGGAGCCTTATCTTCTCCATCAAATTTTAATTTGTACAACGAAAAAGGCAATAACCACAATTTACTAAGAATTTCAGTCAATTTGGCCAGTTTATTTTATTGATTTAACTATAATTTAGCCGAAATTGAGGATAATTACAAGTAATTAATAAGTATAAGTAATTACAGTTGCTATTACCTATATTTGGCCCTAGCCAAATTAGATCTAATTTAAAATTATAAATAAAAACTGAAGAGGTCTCCAATATACATAGTTCCATGCATGATTCAAATCTCGATTAATATTGCTAAATAATTTTTTTGAGGTTTTATTTGAAGTATCTATAAAATTTTAATACGAAATATTAGGAAGCCAGCAATATTAGTATATGTTTTAGGGTTTTAATATCGAAGTATGGCGAATGTATCGTAATATTTGACGTTTAAAATGTACATAGAGTTATTAAGTTATAGACAGACTACTTTAATATAATATTTTACAATGCTATTTGTATATAGCAATCGGTGATGCTATACAGAATAAATTCTTAACATACTTTATCAAAATTACAATTTTGCTGTTAAATTGTAATTTTGTGTGTTTCTTCTCTGAGAATTTTTGATTTTGTATTTAAAATGAAACTCACAAGAATTCTTAATGGCTTTAATTTAATTCATTATCTAAGATATAATAATTGTTTGTAGTTGATATTACGTTAAAGGTCTAACTACACCTCTGCTAAAATGATCTGCAATCAGAATGTATTAATAAATACATGAACTCAAACAACATAACCTTGCTAGGAGCGCTTTCGCTTTACTTTTGAAATCTAATTAAATCTAATTAAAATAATAAGTTATAGATTAAACAGAGCTAAACAGTTAGTAATTTTACCAGGATAAATATTGTTAAAATTACATTTTGTTCAGTCTATATCTTCTTAGATCTATACAAACAAGGACGAGCTTGTGACAATATTGAAAATGGTATTGGACGCGAATTTTATATTCAAATCGGCTTATTTCAAAGGACACCGCGAGGAAACCACTGTCAAATAAAAATATACTTTATTTGAAGAACCTTAAGATTTACTTTCCCTTGCGTAGTTAAACGCGATGAA